>NC_050596.1:31387236-31699111 GCF_013368585.1 Megalops cyprinoides | reverse complement strand
TGAGCAGAGAACTGTGCCAGTCAAACAGTACAGCCCAGCGTGTGTCAGGAGACTCCCAACTCCCATAATCCCTTAAGAAACAGCTTGAGGGAAAAAAAATCACTGATACGATCTTCATGATAATAATACCCACAATAATGGCATTACTAAACCAAAATGCCAAACAGTTGGAGACTTAAAGACATCCTGTCGATATTTTCCATAGATTTTCTAATCACTGTAAACCAAACAGCTATATATGCATTTACACTTTAAGCCACAAAATGATTTTCAAAAAAATACTAAAGATACTCTAAGCAGTTTTGCCCAACATTAGTGAGTATATTACAGCACTTTGTCATGCATAAAACCAGTAAGTAATTTATGCATTTATTCTAAGTATATGCAACACCTATCTACATTATACCTGCATTTGGATACAGAAAAAATCCTAAAATGAAGCCTTTCAAACCAATCCCCTGCAGACAATAATAGCAAAACGGATTAAGATAATATGAAGTTTGGTGGGTAGTAATACCGTCCATTTTAATAACAGCAGCATGGAATTCAAACCTCCCCTTTCATTCTGTAATGACATTTTTAACCCCCGTCGCTTCTTGTGCTACGATCACGGGGTTCGTGGTCAGAAACTGTGAGCATCTATGAAAACGAACGAACCCCCCCAAAACCCATTTCCTCTGCAGCCTGGCTATCCGCCAGCAAATCAGCTCATCTGTCTGCGAGTATGAATGGGTTCCACAGAGCTGGCCTGTAACCACTATCCCCAGTTGAAACAACATGTATTAATACCCTCCATCACAAAAAAAACAAAAAAACAAAAACACCTGCCCCCCCCACAGTCAAGAGCCACGAGTCCATTTTTTCCCCCTGTTTCTTAAACCTCTTTAAAGAAATTCAATCGTTCATATCAGCCTGGTTCTGGTTTAAAGAGCACACCCCCCCCCACCCCCCTGCCAGCGCTCGACGCTTTGAAGGAAAGGGCGCTGGCCGCGTGCTCTGTCTGTGGCTCACTGCTCGTCTGGATTTAATGAGATCACAGAAACTTCAGTGAAGCGCATTCCAATTACCCCGCGGTTTGATGTGGGGGGGGGGGGGGGGGGGGGGGGGGGCGGCTATCGGCCCAGTTTTAGTAGTCCGTGCAATTTAAAAAATCAGTGGGGAGACGCCATCGTCCTTCTAGGCCGACGTGGTTTCCGAAGCCAAATTCGCGGTAATTACCGTCTACACTGGCTCAGAGAGGCCACGGCACAAAATATCAAATGTAAAGAGCATATGAATGCAACCGCACCATTAATGAGTCAAAAAAAGGCCAACCCAATAATTACAACATTTGCAAAGCATCCCACATCTCACATAAACTAAAAGTTCACTGCCTGTTCTCATTTCATTGGGTACATAACATGCTAATCATAAACCATTTAAGCATGTTTTACGGTTATTTGGAGTTGTGGAGATCAGGGATGCTAATCTTCCTATATGAACCATGAATTACAGTAAAAAGTCTAATCCCTTGTACTGAGAGAGGCCTGGGTGTCCCTGAGGCATCAATGAGCCTAATTACTCTATATGATAGAAAATGCACAATGAATAATTGTGCATTGTGCAACCAAACGTGGTTAGTTGCTCTTGCTAATTGTTTATTTAAAAAAAAAACCACCATGGGTAAATGGCTGATGATTTCTCTGTGGTATATTCTAAATGTGCCGCACCTTTGTTCAGGGGCTCACTCCAAATGTCTTATCCTAATTCTGCATGACTGAAAACAGCCTCTGCTGTTCATTTCAGTATTGAAAAACCAGCAAAAAGTTCAACTAAAAAGGCACATTACCAATCGTTGTTTAAGTGGTTACAGTCCTGATTATTGCAATGTCTTGAAAAATAATCAAATATGGTATTATATATATATATATATATATATATATATATATATATATATATATATATATATATATATATATATATATATATATACACACACACACACATACACACACCACCGAGCTTGAATTAGTTTTAATTTTCAGCTGTCAGTCAAATGACTTCATTTGCAATAACTCCCTTAATATTCAACGGGTTAATGAATTCACGAAGGGTTGCACTTCTATCTGCCACAACTATGTTCTGGCTGAGTCAGATTTTCATTTGAACAATTTCAACATTTCGATGCACATTTCTATTTTAAATGGTGGAAAAAGAACTACAAATCCCATGACGGAGTCCCACCAGGAGTCTGGGGGAAAGTTCAGTACATTGGAGAATGAGGCCTGCCAGTCAGCTGGGAACAGGCTGATGGTGTGGACTCTTCTTTCCTGGCACTGAAGCCAAGGTAAATGACAAGAACAGACCTTTTAGCCCAATTAGGCTTGCTGCTTTGTCTATAGTCTCTGGGGGCATCTATCACTGTGTCAATCCTGGTCAATCTTGAAAACCCCAAGGATCTTTGCTTCCTGTCCTGGCAAACCTTCCCAGACAACAGCTTTCTGTGTGGGGAAAAAAAAAACCTTCCAGTGTCAGTGTGAAATTCACCTTTAACTAATTTCTCACCTGCAGTTTGGCTGATAGAACTCAAATTGCAATTCCTTATGCAGTCCAGTAGAACTCAAATCGCAATAGCTTCTGCAGTCCACTTCATTTAACTTTTAAAAGTACACAGACTTCGAAGAAATCCCTATCCAAATTTCCTTTTTGAGACACCCCCGACCGTGCAAGGTGCTGCACGACCACTCCAGCTAACAGCCACCTTCTATAGACAACAGCGTTGTCTCAAAGGCACGTACTGAGAACATGCTCAGCAGCTACAGCATAATTCAGAAGCCTGGTAGGAAGATAACTCCCTACAGCAGCAGGGACACAAGAGACAGCGTGGTTCAGTCCGAATTCTGTGAGAGTCCATTTTAAATTAGCCTTTCACCATTGTTCTCATCAGGCAGTGTGTTCCTCTGTAGAGGTGTATGCAACTCTCTACTGTAGCTATACTCGCTGTTCACTACGACTACAAGCTGTCAGTAAATGATCCCCAGCCAGGAAGAAACTTCACATTTTTAATGTCAATCCCAGTCAATCCTATCCCCCGAGCACCTTGTGGTTAAAACCACAAATCTATCAACGTCAGCTATGCCCAGAAGAAACCGGACCTTTATGAAAGGGTTTCGGATCAAAGCAAAGAGACCACCGCAGACCAGGGCCCCGCTTCCAGAACCTGTACCCATAAAACAAAAACAAAAACACGTATCTGCTTTCAAAAGGACTGAAAGGGCCTACTCCAGACACGGGGCTCGGTGGAGCAGCAGGGAGAGAGAGAGAGGGGGAAGTGGAAACGAAAGGGCTAAATTAGTTGCTAACTGCGTTCCAGGGTGCTGGCAGTCTGCAGAGCCCAGAGTCAGGCTAACGTCTGCGGAGGCTGGGAAGGGGGGGACCGGGCACCCCCCATTTCTCTCCAGATCCCTCCAAAAGCCATGGCGGTACGAGGAACACATGCGGAGCCCTGGTGTAATTACAGGACGATCTGGGCTTCTCCTCCGGTCAATTTCCCTCCCACGCCGACATGCCAATCGCTGCACCCGTCACGGGTCTGAGCTCACTGTCCTGTAATTTATTGGGGGGGGGGGGGGGGGGGGGGGAGAAATTATGCCTTCTTCACTGTCCAGCCCGTAATCAGTGCCCGTGAGGATGAAAATTCAACAGACACGCTCTGTTAGCGGGTGATGCCTCCACAGCAGGGCGATCAATGTTAACAACCGACTAAAAATTAGTTTTAAAAGTCTGAGGTGAAGCAGAGCGGCCTCTCTCAGGAAGCAGTCTGTTACCTATTAATCCGTTTTCCTCTCTCAGTTCTTCCTTCATGGTTCCTGCGGTTCCAGTTGCGCTGATTGTGCTCTCTTGTTTGAAATCTTGATTGTTCATTTCTTCTCCTCCATTTTAATTACAGCTTTCTGCCTCATGAGGCTTGTGTTACTACAAGGGCATTGAGAGGCAATCTGAGCTGTTCCATAGCTGATGATGAACCTTCAGTAACACTTGCCTCTGTCATATTTCGGGACCATAATGAAATCTTTAACACCAAACAGATGGCGCACTGAATATTTCATAACTAATATTCCTAGATGCACAGTGCATTATTAACTCGGCAGCATACAGGGTTTGATTTACACGGAGATAATTAGTAGGACTTCCATGTTACTAACCTACTTTGCCCCCCACTGAGACAGCTCTGGTGCTACAAAATAAGCAGAGCTCTTCAGGGTTAACGCCAGAGAAATTAACCACAAACTGACTTCAGAATAGTTTAATTTGTCAGCCTTATCATTGGGACACCATGACTCTGAGCAGCATAAAAGCACATTTACCCATCAATTTGAGTACTCTGTAAGAACAATTGTTTGTTTGGAAACAAGCCTTCTATTAATGAGGCTAATTGGACCTGGTTGTCAATCTAGGGTGTTGACTGCTTTTATTAACTATAACTGAAGCAATTTAAAATCTCTACTCAATGTCATTCTGTCATGTGATGTTCACAATGTGATAGTGTGCTTTGGTCTCATTACCACGGTAACAGCACACAAAGGAAGGAGGGCCTTCTGAATGGGGGGTGGGAGTGGCATAATGCGTGACAGACAGGCCCAACATCCAGTCATTCGACTCACAACAGCACCAGCTTCACCTGTCTTGGGTGTTTCACCTTACCGACGTGAAACTGGAGAATCACTCATACCGGTTCGGTGCCTCTCTCCAGCTCTGCTGAAAACCAGTTTGTCCTCTACACTAACCTAGGGAATCCTATGGAGAAAAAACCCTTTGGGAAAAAAAATGTTATTTGTTCCACTGCAATATTGAAGCTGAGACTGGACAATATTGAAGCCTGTCTGGAAAGGCGATTTCAGAGGCTGGAGCAAAATTCCTCAGTGTCCAGCCGAGAGTGGCACTGAGGGGAGTGTGTAACGCAGCCAGTGTCTGGGCAAGTCAGCCAGCCTACTGATTAACAGAGCTGTGACAGTTAACACAGGCAAGTCCCAGCCTGACCGCCAATAAAACGGAGGCAACGCCATCCGCAAACGCCTCTGCACAAAGCCGGCACAAGTAACACACAGCTGTTAATCCGAGCGCGCATCTGCGACCGCACATTTCAGGGGCGGTAAAAATAGACCAGGACAGGCCCAGCACGGAAAGCCTGGAATGAGCTTCGGGAACACACACACACAAACACCTTGCGTACAAGCGTGTTCTGGTTGATCGAAACGTTTCAGAGGATGGGTGACCGTAGAGGACCTCTATTATATGGGACGCGGGGCCCTAAGATGAAACTGCATTCACCTGTAGGACCAGCGCTGTTCCCCAGGTGCGCTCTGTCTCAACCCTATTCCGTGCCCACCAGAGCAGGACGTCTTTTGATTAGACAGATTCCACTTGAAAATAAAGCCACCTGTGCACCTGTGTGGAGAAGCAGTCCCGGGTGTACCTGCATGTCCCACTACATCTGCATGCCTTTGTCACGCTCAGAGGTGAGCTGAACTGCATTGCTGCACCCGTCAGCACTGACCCTCACCACTACCCCCCCAACCCGCCCCCCACCGCCCCCAACTCGCCACCTCCCACCTCCCAGTACCACTGGTGAAAGGGTTAGGGTGAGGCAGGGACTGGAGGATGATGGGAAGGGTGTCTCTCAGAGGTGGTCTCCCAAGTATTTCAGTAATAGTGCACCCATAAATCTAACCTAAATTTTAGTGTTGGGTTAGGGAGGGTCAAGGTCTGCTCTGGGTCAAGTAATACATTTTCAGCTGAGCTACAACATAATTTTACTCCACGTGACCATGCATTTTTGTGCACTTCCTCGTAATTCACTGACAACGTTTCCTTTACAACAAGAGAAACTCAGTAGATGATTGCTTCCAACCCCTTGCAATACCCCAGATATCTGCCTTAATTCCAGCACGCATTGGGTAACTACACACTTCAGCTGGCTGAAAGGATTATCCAGGTTATTAATACACAAAAGGAAAGCAATATGTTTCCTCAGTATCTTGAAAAAAGATCTGTGCATTTCAATTAACAATAAAGTGCTGACTTATTATTTTATCAATAGCATTACATTATATTTGTTTAGGAGACACTTATCTAGTGAGACTGAAATAAATTACAGCGTGGTTTAAGTATATTGCCCAAGGGTACAGCACAAGCCCTGCTCCATACAAGTACACAGTACTGCTTTTTTGCTTTGCTTTGGAAGGGTAAATGTTTCATTTACAGATTAGAGATGTGTGAGATATAACTCTTTCATTTGTTTGGTGAGTAAGTGGGCAGCTCCCTTGGTAGTGAAGAACAGTAACCACACTTTACCACTAGAGGGCAAAAAGCCAGCAACATAAATGTGAAAAGCACCTGCTGATTTCTCGTTGATCATCAGTCCAGAGAATCGCATGAATCATTAACAAATATGATATTTTACCAAGATGAATTTCTTCTCTGTGGGTCTGTCTATAACATAGCCTGTATATGGAAATCATGTTAAAGACACTTTTAGTATTACAGCATTCTGATATTAACGAAGTGTTCTCACAGTTTGAAGTCACGGCACTCACCTGTCTCCTTCTTAACCCCCCTCCCTCCATCTCTGCTCTTCTTCAGGACTGCCTTGAACATGGTGCGAACCCTGGACTCCACTATCTCCCCCTGTGACAAAAAAAAATCACAATTTTTTACTTACTTTTTCCTCTTTATACAACCCTATTTGGAATTGATAATCTCATCATGGCAGCCTTGTGTATGACAAAGTCATGCAGCAGCGCTAAGGCAAAATGAAAGCGATTCTCAGATACACCTGCATGGAGGCCACAGGCTGTTTTTCACACTACAAGTCCCATAGTGCACTGCAGTGAAGTGGGTGCCAGTTGACGGACAGACGCTCCTCCTCTGACATAATCAGGGCAACTTGTGGCTGTCTACGAGCGGTAAGCACCCTGAGCTGTTTGCTCTGCCAGTACAGGCACCTTGTCACTGTCAGCACATGGCATGGCCAGCAAATCACAATTTTTTCTCTTTAGCAGGATTGTTGTTTAAGTTGTGGCCTAGCCACATGGTCTATACCCACTTTTAACATCACTGTAAGATTTTCCCCCTCCCTCCTCCCCCTTTCCCCCCTTTGTCCTGTATGTGGCGTGACGGGGCGGTGCACACCCAATGTCCCTTGCTCTTCTTGCATGAGAGAATGATCTGTAGGACTCTCTAAATTCCACACCCAGCTGATGCTACAGCATTTGGCTGAACCCAGGCCTTATATTAATAATGCTGTTGGCCTGGATATTGAACGTTATTTTTCCTAAATTTTCACCATCTGCATGTCAGAGGTGTCGAGTCCATGTGGTAATCACCATAAAAAAAGATCTGTTAAAAAAGTAAATGCAGACCTGCAGTCTGTACTGGAAGGCAGAGGTCTGTGCATTGACTCCATGTTGTTCCCTGATGGTAACACATAAAGGTTTCTCCAGATTGTCTTGAGGTTTCAGTACAAGAAGCTCCTATTTAAAGCACACATAGCTTTCTCTGAAAAAGTCATCTGTCGTTTACCTTAAGTTTATAATTTAACTTTTACGTTATAATCTAACCTGAAATGAAGATTCTTCTTTTTTTATTGAAGAGGTCGACAACTTTTTGAAAGTGAACCCCAGGGAAAGTGTTTAGGTCCAGTAGATGTTAAGTACTATCCAGAGAGTGGCCCCTTACCAGGGCGATCAGTCAATGCCTGGTTTGTCTGTGTAGGAACTTCACCTGGCTATTAATTTCTTACACAGCCTCCCTTCGTACCTATGCCCATGAAAACTGCTGAGTGATGGAAAAACACAGGTTGCCAGGACACCAAAAAAAACAGACAACAGTTGCCAGGGCAGCACAGCTTGACTTGCCTTTGGCTACTGTGTCCAACAGTAGTCACCCAGGCCACAGAAAGACCACAGCATGAGTACCCTTCTGAGGAACTGGGTCAGTACTGACGGTCACCTATTCTGCTGACAAAACACTTTTGTCCCAATTACAGCTGGATTTGTGCTGGATCAAACCAAGGCAGTGCAGTAATAGCAACTGAAACCCAGGATCCCATGGCCCTGCATTAATAAATAAGTAAATAAATCAATAAATAAATAAATAAACGTGAGGTATGTAAGCAGGCTCTGGATAAGAATTCAATGTAAGTGTAAACAGCAGTACTACTGAACGACATGAAAAGCCACTTATTTTTCAGTTATAAGTGTGAGGATCTGTGAGACTTATTGATTTCACGCCACAGCGCACTGAGATGTGATGGCACACAGAGGGCCTGTTCTGAGGCTTCATTAAGATCTGAATGACATGAACATAGTACTCTGAAAAAGTGCTGGGAGGGAGAGGTGCTGGACACGAGACAGCCCGGCCAACTGAGCCCCCCACTGGGTTCCCGGTGTCCTGGGTCTTCATTTACATTACATTACATTACTGGCATGTAGGGGATGCTCTTTATGTGTCATTCATATCTACCTCTGGATATTTACTGAGGCTATTCTGAGTTAAGTACCTCGCCCAAGGGTACAGCAGCACGTCTCCAGAGGGGAATCAAACCTGCAACCTTTTGGTTACAAGCCCTGCTCCTTGCCACACTGCTGCCCTTTTAATTTTTTTCCTAAAACAACCACACGTGTGGTGGAAGATATGGCACTACTGTATAAAGGCACAAGCTGTGCAGCTCTGGAGAAAGGTCTGAGTTCACAACAAGTTTTTTTTTCCACCATTCATTTTGGAAGGGGTACATTCTTGCTGGAGACTACCACTCCATGCCGGTGTAGAAGGTCTGCAAGGCCCTCGATATGGATCAGAAACAGGGTCAAAGGGCAGGAGGACTTGGTGCACTGTGGTGCATTCTGCGATAAGGGCCGTTCCACAGCGGAACGCTGGGGAATATGTAGGTCTCCACGGTTACAACAATCAGCCCTTTGAGGACCCATTAAATCCTGACTGCCTCGCAGAAGTGCCTGCTGTACTCAGAGCTAATAGGACAGTATTCACCCAGATCGCTGTTTGGACACGGCTCTTTAAAAACCCTCACTGTCAGGCGACATTATGGGATGTTAAACTGTGTTGAGGAGGGCATTTCATGCTGGGGATGAATCGCCACTTCAAAGCATGAGGGTCGCCCTGATTCTCACCAACAGACCCACCAGCCTTCGCATGGCATTTATGCAGAAAGCATGACATTTCAATGCTACTGTTGAACTATCACAAAATAACTACAAGTGAATCATAGCCAGAATAGTGCCGAGCAAGCTATGCAAGTTGTTCTGAATGAGGATGCCTGCAAACCAGATAAATTATAAATATAGTTACAGCTTTCTTGGATTTGGGGCCATCTGGCCAAGCTCTTACAGAACAGCTAAAGGCCATAGGCCTAGATCTGCCCTCAGGACAAACCCGTATCAAGCATTCATCTTCCATCCACATCAATAATCAAGGACAGCAGGACCAAGGCAGGAAGAGACTGTACAGCATTTCCGTGTTAGTGTGTGAAAATAAGCAAACGTTTGCTTTTCCCACCATATGAAGCCTTTTCCTAATGTGCAGCAGAAGCACATTGTTCTGCTCACATGGTATTATTGCTGCCCCAAACGCTCTTTATGTAAACACTAGTCCGCCGTTCGAAAATGATTTCAGAAACAAAGGAGGGAAATAGCGACTCGTCCAGCAGGACTGCCACTTGTCCTAAAAATAGGAGCGTTTGAGCGCCTCACCAGCGCTGCCGATCTGTCCATCAGCGGACACACACACCGCCGCATGAGAGCGTAAGCTGGAGGCGAGATGAGAGATGAGCGAAATGAGCTCACATCCACACTGAGTGAGGGATAGAGGGAAATGAGGGAGGAAGTGAAGCAGAGAAGGATGGCGAGAGATAGAGGAAGACAGTGGAACGTTACAGACAGCTCCGCGCTGAATTTCACCCTGTCCCTGTGGACAATTTTCAACCTGAGCCATTACAATTCCCATTGTAAAAAAAGGAAGAGGAGGTGATTTTAAATGGCAGCAAACAGAAAGCTGATTAATGTCTCATTTGCGTGTTTCTTATGAATGGGCCCGAGCCTCTCTGCTCGAGGTCCGCAGTCTCCAGAGTAACATGACTTCACCCCTCTCCTTAGCTTCCCTTTCCTCACCCGTTTCCACAGGAAACGATCCCACCAGCTCTGCAGCCATTTCAGGTGCTTCCAGCTTCTATTGATAGCATCCGCTGACATCACGCTAATCCCCTGGCATTTAGGCCCAGCCTGTTTTATGCATTCACTACTCCACAGACAGCTACACGCTCACGAAGACAGCAAGACAATGACTGCAAATGTGTCTGTTTACATGAAAAGAAAAATCAGAAAATGTATTTAATAACAATAACAATAATAATAATAATAATAAACATAACATTTGACTGACCAAACACTGCTGAAGAGTAGTCCTGAAGAATATTTTCCCATGAAGCTACTGTAGCTCACAAGCGGCCACTGTTCTGCTTTGCTAGGTAGCTACTGTAGGTAACTAGATAACTAATGCTGTTGTTTAAAATAGTATTATGTAGCATCAGCATGCTTATATAAACCTAATTAGCAATTTGGCTATCAATAGATTGCTAGCTAGGTAACTTCTGTGGCATGAGGGAAAAATCTTGTACTTTCTCTAAGCTAGTAAGCTTACTAGGCTGCTATGATTTCAATGAATTGTGCAGGCTCTGGTCTCTGCCTATTTACTGGTTGTACATGTTATGTTATGAATTTCAGCTCTGTAACTTTCATCTTGGATTTGAACCTCAAGCTTTCTAGTTACAAAGCAGTAGACCACAGTGCTACCCATCAGACCACTACAGTGGGATCTAAAATGAACAGTATTACGTAAAACGAGGGCAACTGAGGATGCCCTAACCAAACATACAGCCTTTTTTCGAGTGCAGTTGTTAAATGAATCAAAAATGCCATAGATCTGCTGCACTGTAATGATATATGACTATATTCTGCCGTGTGGGTACAGTGCCAGTCAGCACCACTGTGGGAGAACTGAGGCTGGCCTGGCAAATCAGAGCATCTCAAAATGGAGGCCTGAAGTTGGCCAGCCCTGAAGACTGCTCTCCCTCCATGAACAATATACTGTACAGAGGCTGACTGCATTTAAGAGGAAAAAACAGGGATGCACTCCCAACACCTATAAAAACTGATGATTCCCTGACTAAGCACTTAAGTCTTGCTCCTCTGTACTTGACTCTGGTATAAGGGTTTTATAAGGCTGATTTACACATCAGTAATTTTTGTAGCATTTTATCTTGTCTATGTTGACAAGATGACTGGATGTGGTTGGACATTTTCTGTATAAAAAGTAATTCATATGACATTATAATATGATCTTACTGACCGTGATTGAATAAAAAACTGCTTAAGCCTTGTGTAAATATAAGCCAAACCAACAAATGCCCCTGTATTCACTGTGTAAATAAGGCCGAGTTTATCACGTTGCACTGACATCTCGCACTCTTGGCAGGACTTTCACCCTCGTGCTGTGAAACTGTACAGGGTACAGTCCTGCTGTCAGCTGCTCCAGCCCCTGACTTGCACAAAGGAGTAGGGGAGAAAATAATGGACTGCAATTATACTGTATTTACACAGCATCTTTCTTGGATCTCAAAGCTCTAACAGAGAGCAGCATGATTCACCTCAACCCTCAACCAATGTGCACTCGCCTTGGTGATGCAGGCCAGTCAGGGGGTGATGAGACAGCGATACTGGGAATATGGTGAGGACACCTAGGTACCCCCATCTCTTTGCAACAGCTGAAATTGGATCATTAAAGACCACATTATGAGGAAATCAATATAATGTCTCATCTGAAAGAAGGAGTCTCCTATAGTACAGTGTCCCCATCACAGCACTGCGCTGGTGTTTTCCTGCATGACCCAGAGGGAGGATAGCCTTCATGCTGGCTCACCACTTCCATCCGTTCAAGAGAATGCTACAGGGCTGTATGACTAAAGACTACTGATAAGGTGAGACTGATGCTATATGACTACACATACAAGTAGCAGGTCTCCACATACATACCTAAGCAGGCCTGTTTTACACACGTTTATGGCATCCTGCTGGTCGTTTAATCCGGGCTGAAACAGCCCTTGCAATGGTTGAGCATCACAAATGCATGACCTCATCAATAAGATAAGTAACCATATTAATAAAATGAGTGATAGGTTTATCAAATAACAGAAAATTTAATTGTCTTCCCTGGGATTTTAAGTGATTATAAAGTTTGTTGGTTTTCTCTGGGATTTGCAGAAAACGGAAGCATTCCATCTGAGGTTCACTCTCCGCAACGTCTGGGGGTCCAGACAGCTTTGCCACATGCTTCAATCTGTCATGTGTGACACTGACACCCGGGTCCTCGCTCAGATTCACAAAGCCCTGGAGGTGAGGCGCTTAGCGTGACTTCAGAGGCTTGCTTGGAGGCCATCCATCAATACAGCCCATCACCGTCAGAGAGCGTGCCATCAATCTCCGGGCCACAGGATGACATGAGGAAAGAGTCAGGAACCCAGAACATAAATTTCAATGAATTGCAGCTACTCTGATCCACGGGGGCTGAGGCGGACCCTGCAGAGAGCATCGACCAGCATCCTCTGCTTCCCCATCTCGCATTCCTGTCACTGTGTCACCGCGTCCCTCCTCTTCAGCCATTTAATCTTCTGCTCCTCCAGCACTAACTTCTCTGGCCTTGACTGGCTCTCTCCGGTCTGACAGTCACCAAACCAGGTTAAAGGTCGTTTGGGTTCCAGAGACTGATGATGGTGCTGACTGTTCTGCTCTGAGACCAAACAGGCTCTGCTTTTTAGCTTATTTTTAAAGATAGGCCTATCTTACATAAATAAAAAAACACAGCATCTCCTGACTTTCTTAGTGGATAGTATTTCCTCTACAAAATACGCAGAAATTGGGTATATAGAACTTACACAGGCGATTAAAGACACAAAACAGAGACTGAAAATTAAAAAAAACAACAACAGGGTGAATGAAAACTTTTTCTGAGCCACAACAAGGCAACAAAAGCTGAAACATCACACAGAAAAAGCAGAAGAGAAAAGTCCGGTCTCCAGGCCTGCTCCACTCACAGTGAACTCACTGCGTTCACACTGACCTTCACAATCCTGACTGACCCAAAACACATCTCTACATTTCAAGATACGGTCGACACCGTTTCACGAAAACGTCTAAACTGACTAGCTTGCAGGTTTTCTGAGGCAAACGGCTAGCGAGTGAGCCAATGAGGAGATGCAGGTGTCCTCTCCGCCTGTCGCACGCGCCACATGTGAGGCAGACCAGTTAGAAACGCTAATGGCATGCGTTTAAAATGCCTTTGTGGGTCATTATATGTATGGCCTCTAGCATAACGAAAGAGTGTTTTCCACACATCTGTGCACTACAATAAGCATGCCAAATATCAGCAAAATGGTGATGGGTGGTGTATGTGTGGAAGTGAAACAGGAAGACAGAAAAGGACGACAGGATGAACAGGATCAACATGACAGGCTTTTCTGGCCTTGTGATATTTAAGCCTAATAATATTTAGACCTTGAGCCGAGTGCAGCCGTAGGGAGAACAGTGCTCATTTCCATCCAGGCGTCACGGTCGGCCTGCAGGTTTACCCAGCTCCAGCCCAGGCCCCTGAGCTCAGGGGAGGCTGTTTACCCACCACCAGGTAATGGAATTAGTCTCATTCGTAACGTTCTGGCCGAGCACAACGCCAACAGGAGTGGCTTCCAGAGAGAGAGGACCTGTCCCTGGTGATATATCCATCCGAGAGGCCCCTCTGAGGAGGGGAGGAGAGCTTTAAACAGACCCTGGCTCAGAGGGGAAAATACGAGGCCACATGCAAGCAATTACCCCATCCCACGCATTCATCACCACTGCAATGGCACAGCCCGGGTAAGACATAGCCCGTCACAGAGACCAGCCATCACTCACCAAGATTCAGAGTACCAGTAGCGTGCCTTCCCATTAATCTGATATCTGAATATCCACTGGCCCCCGGGAATGAATATTCAGACGATCAATCCCTCTCTCCCCCCTCAGCCACTGTGTGGAACTTTATTATTCTCTGTAAATGACTACACATTCCAAAGAGATTTGCACTCACTCACGCTATCAGGCAGCAAAAAAAAAATGAACATCAAGTAACCGTGTATTATTTAATGTGGTGTTCTTACATCTTCATGAATACTGATGAGACAGAATGAAAGTCGATCTTGCCTCTTTATTAATTTAATAAGTAAACATTTAAGTCCTGACCCAATCAATTAGTGATCTAACGGTTGTATATTTGAATAATCTCTCTCATAACTTCTGTGTACCTCAACAAGCACAAGAGAGGGAGAGCCTTGCACGCAGCTTTTAACTCTCCCTTTACGCAGAACACAAATGAACCGGTTTAGCACCTATCACTGTCTTGTAACTAAAGCATTGGATGCTGACAGCTGTATATGAAGGCTCTTAGTACACAAAGAGCTGAGGTGTGGCCTCCCGATATTCTCTGTGGGCATTTGGCCAGGCAGAGCCCACTCCTGCCAGATACCACAGGCAGCTCTGTGACATAGTGGCAGGCCGTTAGGCTATTAACCGAAGATTTCCAGTTCGGTTCCTAGGTGGGGTGCTGTTGCTGTACCCTGAAGCAAGGTACTTAACTGAAATTTCCTCAGTAAACATCCAGCAGTCTGAATGGGTATAATGTAAAAATTGTTAGCCATGTAAGTCACTAAGCAAAGGTAATGTAACAAAAGACCCTCGATGTTGACAGCTGGATGTCAGGGTTGTAACAGAACACAAAAACCTGAGGTGGGCCGGTCTGTTTTCTCATAGAATACTGCTGGTATGTTTTGTGTCAACATTTGCCCAGGCAAAGCACACTGCTACATACCCCTGCAGCTGGCAACACACAGGTAGTGATGTCACATGTGCAAGAGCCAATGAGAGGAGAGCAACGGCAGGGAGAGAGCCGCTATCCATCATGCTGTAATTCCCTCCAGATTCAGGAAGAAAAATAGTGACAGAAATCAATCTTCTACGATAAAACCACAAAGAAATGTAATTAACTTCATTTAATTTCTTGCATTGCTAGAGGCTGTATCCCCTTGCCATCAAATTAGTCACAGATCAGCAGACATTCCTGTTTTCCTTTGAGCAGACCACAAAATGACAGGATTAAAGCACAGTAAACCACCTTAACCATGTGTGTTGGTGCTTTGTAGAGTGCTGTAATGCATTTTACAGTAATTTAGAGCAGTAATCAGGCTAAGGCCTGTGAAAACCTCATGAGGTCCAGACATCCTGAGTGTTGGGTAAGAAAACAGGTTGGTCTCTACAGATCCCCACCAGAATCAGATCTGAGAGAGTTCATTAAATCATCACAGGGCCCTTTAAAGGAATAAAGTCATTGCAAAAAACAAGTTTCAAGAAAAAAAAACAACCATAAACAGATAAATCACCAGTGACAAGCTGAGCTAGAAAATCTCTTCACTACTTTGTCTCCTGGGGTAAGTGAGTGGTGAGCGTTATCTCACAAATACTTCCCGAAGATATGTCCTCCCCTTGTACCGTTTGAGGATTTATTTTAAGGCGCTATCTGTTCGGAACACGCAGACCCCCTGAAAGGGGCCTCTCTGTGTCACTACAGCCCACCAAAGGCCCACGGAGGCTGCCAAGACCTGGCAGACCAGCAGAGAATTTAGGAACGAGCACTCAAAATTTAGGATCATTCTGAAGAGCAGGGGGGAGTGAACACCCTTCATAGCTAGCACTGAAGGTAAAGTGCACACACAAACACTTTGCAGACTGACCACCTACAGAAAAAACATTACATTAAACGGCAAAAGTGCACTAACATCTGAGAACACTGTTAAATACTGTACACCTCCGTCAATCTGCCCTATTCGAGTCAAGGTCAAAGGGAGTCCTTGTGCAGCGCTCATGTATGCTGCAGCCAATTACCAGCAAGACAAATTAAAGGCAAAGGCAGTTGCTTATTCTGTTTCTGTTATCACAAGCAGAACCGTGGGTCATCTGAGCGGCTACTGCGAGTGAATTTATCTACACATACCTTGTCAAACTTTTTAATACAGCTACATGTTGATATTAAGTGCCAGATTCCCATCAGTAGTCTGCTGTACCCGATAAGAGGCCTGTATACTAACCGAGGATGAAAATAATAGTTAGAGACATTAAGAACCTCTGTATACAACAGTTTTGCCATACATTTGGTTATGTAATTTTGGCTATTCCAACAAACTTCAATATAAATGAATACTTTGCTTTACACTTAACTTTATTAAACAGTACAGATCAACAGAAGGAGCTGTATAGGGAGAATCTACTGCAACAATCACATGTGGATGCGTGGGTAATAGGCACCATTTTGAAAAGGTCAAGTGAGAAGCCAAACAGAGGAGAAGTGGATTTATTTTTGCGTATGTTTCTGGTTCATATCATTCGGGCGCACTGCTGTGTGTGTGTGGCTTCACTTTGTGCACTGTGAAGATGCCGTACAAATGGAGGACAAACCCTTCTCCCTTTATCCAGCGGGAGACACTTCTTCACCACCAAATGCTTCCACTATCTCTGTCCTACATCCTTACACTCAACTCAACTTACACTTTTGTCTTAACAACAGCACAAATTTCCACGAAACACTTTACCTCTTCACTGCTTTCAAGATAATGACATCGTTTTAAAATGTTATCTTTTAATCATTCTTTAGGTTGTGGTTTCATCATGGAGGACTGGTGACAAGGTAACTGCATTCATTGTGTTGACTTCAGCTACTAGACCAGTCCAGTAAAATGCACTAAACTTAGAGAAGTTCACTACAACCACCCAACAATCCAAGCACAATCACTTAGGGAGCCTGAGTACTGAATCTGGAAACAGGAAGTGAGCCAGCAGGTAGGAGACAATGGGTTCTAGTATGTGTCTCCTTCTCACATCAGTAAAGAAGCTGTTTGGGCCATTCACACTGACACGAGGGTCAGAAACAACAATGAAGATTCCTTTTACATAACCATACTAACAGCACAACTCTCGCATGGCTCATTAGAAATTCCAACTCCAAGTCCCATTCAACGGGGCCAACTCTGTGTGTGTGTGTGTGTGTGTGTGTGTGTGTGTGTCTGCACCCATGTGCATGTGTGCTGGGGGTGGGGTCCATTTGAAATGTTGGGAACGGGTTGATACTATTTTCCCAACCCTAAAAAACTTCAATTTAGCAACAGTTGTCAAACTGTGCTGAAGTGTTATGACTCCAAAATGCCTGAGGTATTTTTTCCTGTTAATGTCAAATGATCTTGGTTGGTTTGTTCTAAATGTTTAAAACTTCACAGATAGAACATAAAAAAGGAAGACAGAATCGTTAGTGTAGCAGAAATGCTAACAGCTTGCTGTGGGCTTAAACAAAAGAGCCAACCGACTAAAGAAGCCCTAAAGATACCCTAAAAAGCACAACACATCAGACTTCTTATGGTTTAAAATGTATTTTCTTGTACATTTTAAAACAGCCACTCACATTAATTTTTACTCAACAAAATACATGTATCTTAACTGCAACTGTCATTGATCCATAGTTACACAATTTTCAATGTCACACCAACCAGATCACCATCTTCATTAAATTATCTTTAATTTTCTGGCCCGGTAGTGGGCACATTGACCCCGAAAGTAGGAAATATCAGGTGTGAATGATATTGTAAGTACAATTTTGAAACTTTGCTGACATCTAGAATGACATTCACTCCAAAGGAACACAACCATGGGCAAAACTCTGATCATATTGTCACATATAAATTTAGCATTAAAAACACTGATCAGACCAAACAAAGGACTTTGTGGTGTCCCTAAGTTCAGGCTATTGAAACAGGTCAAAACAATGGCAGGAAGTCATGTTCAGGGACTGAAAAATCTGCACTGATGTGATGGACAGGAAATTAACATGGTGAAATAGAAAAATAACACGCAAAGCTTGGGCATCTATTGTCTGGCCTTATCACTTATTGTCTAGTCTGGTCACTTCTGAGTTCTGCATTTAGGCCTATAAATATCTGTGCAAACACTTCTGGATACAGACCAAAAGGTAAGTAACTATGTTGGTAGGAGCCCCAGGAAAGAGGTATCAACACAGCTATGGTGAACATACCTGCCACCCTACTAAACACAGGTGTTCATCAGAAGAATTAGCAGGATACTCGACCTATATAACCGTATTGCAACACCTTCTGAAACTACAGTACCCACCTCTGGTTGGCCAACTACTTTGCAGTGGATGCCTGAGCCAATAAGAGGGGAATATAGGAAAATAAAAATCAACGAGTCCTATTCATCCAGCGTCATCTACTTATGAGTGGAACCTACAGTATATTGAAACGGCCATGATCTGTGGTCGGTATCCATACTCCCAGTCAACAGTAACAAACCCAGGATTTAACAGAAACTTAAGCACTCCAATCTGTTTTGTTTTTTGTCTGTTTAGCGCTAATACCATCGCATCAGGATATGTTTGGCAAACAACTGCATGTTTTTCTAACATAACCTTGTGTTGAACAAGCTGAACAAGTCAGGCCTGAAAAATCAGGCAAACAAGGTTACAACTCAGCGCAGCATACACACGCGCCTCCAGTTCTTAAAATTACGAGTCTGATTTTCATCAGTATTCTTCACAACATTACACTACACCAATACGCGATGCAAACGCACCCTTCGCTGACAAATGTCGCTAAATCAGCCTTACTGACAGATTCCCCATAGCCCGCAGCCCCGCACCGCACAGTGATGCGCCTGCCATCGGCTGAAAAGCGGACGCACCACCTGAAACTCCTGAGTGGAGCGCGCAGGCACAGCCACAGAAAAGCCGAGACTAAACTGGCTACAGCTAGCTACAGTGCACGATTAAACAGCTCGAAATTCACTAAAGTTTCACACTATTTGACTGCTTTACCATATTTGCCAGTCACTTTGGCTGGTAGTTTTAGTTTTTCAACACACCTCAAAAAAAACACACGAAAGAGCTGGCATAAACTTTAGCGACTGCGTGCAAACATCACGGAGGCTCACTAGGTAACGTTACTGGTGTACTTGGGAACTTTGCAGCCGCAAAAATGAATCTTTTTCAATATGTTTTCCTCCAAAATCTACGCAGAGTTGGCCAGCAAGCAATGCATTCTCAATGGTTTGCTCTAATATTTTCAAGTCTATTGCTGGTTATGTTCCTTCCAAACGCATCACTTGGCTGTCTAATCGCAAGTTCGCAGGCTATCTAGCTAGCTGGGTACTTCTCAGTCCATACTCAAATTATCTGCAGCAGGAAAACTGCACAAATGCTGTACCTCTGACTGAAGTCTCCACCGTCAGGAGTTGATCCCCTTTAAGTTTAGAGCAGAAAGTTACCTGTCTTAAGTCACGAATCGCTCCGCGGAAAACTTTTTCTTCAGCCTATCTCCACATGTACCCAGACAGATCCGAGAACGCTGTGCACCGCCCTCACAAGATGAACACCATGAGGTTGCGCATCAGAGTATCCAAGCAATGACACAGCTAGCTCACAGACATGGTAGACCACACTTGCATGCATGTGGTATGAACGGGTTAAACCTCGATAACGCGTAAAACTGAGGCCATACACATCACTTACACACAAACCTACAGCACGTAAATATTACGACCTACATCGTCATCAGTTTAAAACCATCACTTAAGTATTGAAATAAAACGCATGCTTTTTTTTAAACAAATGGACTGCGTCCATTTTTGTCACACCGGATAATTTTGTAAGACCTCTCAACGCTTAAGACAGTGTAGAAGAGCAATTCCCCCATAGGGCTATGTGTGAAACGAATGAAGAAGTTTCTGATACGGCTTTTAAAACTTTTTCTGAAAATAATGTACCAGTCATTTCTCATTTTCTCTTTTTTTTTTTTTTTTTTTTTGCTTATCAGGTCATTCATAACGTCAAATAATATTTGGACTGATGAATTTAGTATAATTTCTGCGTGCTCGTTTTATGATGACAGGCTTTTTAATGATCTGTTATTAATGAAATGTAACAACTCGGTGAAATTTCTTTTGGAATTAATAACACTTAATAAATCACCGGCGCTTTTATTTCAGCCTCCAGACTAGACTCCAAAATCAAGGCATCTTCAGTTTAATATCGACACGGCCTGACCGGCAACTCTTAGCGGATAATTGACTGCAGGTCAATGCACATCCACGCACTTCCCCTGTTTCTACAGTGACACCCTGAGGTAAACAAGTCCTGTAGGCCAGGGGTGTCCAAACCTCTCCTGGAGGGCCACTTGTCCTGCATGTTTTAGATCTCTCCCAGCTCCAACACAGCTGATTCAAATGATCAACATTGCGTTATATGTATGGCAACTGCAAGAAATGAAACAAAGTTGGAGGGAGTGAATAAAGCGGAGGATTTCCATGTTAGTATTTTAATGTTCTGTAGGGTGTAAGTTGAGGCAAAACTTGACCAACGTGGCATGGTAAAAACTGGAAAATAAGTGCTCATCAGTGTACTGGTACTGGTTGTATTAAATTGTAATTGGGAGCTAATCGGTTAGAAAAATCACCTAAAAGGAAATGTCCTTACCTCTCCTGATTTGACAGGCAATAAGAACAGATGTAGACGCTGTTCAGTAGATGGATAGATAGATTGTTGCTGTTCATACAGAGGGCGGAATTAACCAAAGTGACAAGCCTTGCAAGTCAGCTAATCTCCATATTTTTCAGACTGATGTCTGATATGTGACTCCATTTGTGCTGTCACTGAAATGATTAACATTGATGTTGGTGTCCAATAGCAAATGCCTTTCCCAAGTCTCTCACAGTCCATCATTTCTAAAACAAAGTGGGCCAAGTTCAGTCAATGCATATTTGCAAAAAACAGGCCTGCCATTCAAAGTCATATCTTGAACAAAAAATGTTTTCAGTTTTCAAGTATACAAGTTACTCACAGCTACAAATCATTTTCTCCTCAACTGATGCATTTGCAAACATGTCTCCTCCGCTCCAAATATTGCTATCTTTCATAAGAGACCATCTTACATTTGCCCAAATTATCTCATCTGAACAGTAAAGAAGTGTTATTCCAGATGAATACTATCTACTCTTTCACTTATTCTTCAGAATGTCTTAGATCTGTGCTTTGTCTTTTTAGCAGTATTGCACAGTGTCCTTTCAGGACCACAGTATCACATCACATCTGAAAGCTGGTGTCTCCTGCAGCACATTAAACCCATCGCTGCACTGGGTTATTGGCGCTAGCCTCCCAAACCCCTCTCCCAGCAGCACCCTGCTTTTCTCAGCAGGTTTCCCATCCGAGAGCTACCCAGGCCCAGCCCCTAGCTCTCCGGCCACAGCTGAGTCAGCCCGCACAAGCAGATGGCTATGTAAACACAGCATTAGGTTCTGTTATACTGTTCAAAGACCTGAGGCTTTGTTTTAATCCCGCTAATGCAGCGTGTGAGCCCTGAACATCAGAGGAGTGTGTGCACGCATTGCTTATGTCTGCGTGGAGTCCCCCATATCCTCATTATTCACTCGCATCCAAATAGCCCAAATGCTGTCAGATGATCAGGCCCCAGGAAGCGCTCTGGGGAGGACCGAGTCCAGCTTTTCAGCCCCTTTTGTTCTGTTTTCCTTCTGCTCGGATAAGTCACTGCTGAGCTGAACCTGTTGAGGAAGAGTCTTAACCTGAATGGCTTTGGTGCATATCCAGCTGTATATAATATAATAATGTGTAAAATTACAGAAAAGGAACCAAGAAGCTAAATCAGCTATGCAGATAAAGTCAAGGGATCAGACCAGACAAACAAAAAGTGTCCAAAACTATGGTAACAGAAAAGAAATCACCCGACAGATCTTGTGATGAGCTTTTTTTTTTTTTTTTTTTTTAAATTTCCAGTTGTATATAAGACTTTGAATGCTGTGCCACCATGTGCTCTGACTTTGGGCTGTGGCGTAAGCCAGTCAGTTCCAGTAAGCTTAAACAGATCTCAAATTCTGAACATTCTCCTTCAGTGCACTAGCTGCCAAATGATTTACAGATGGTAACTGCATTATAGTCAGAGATTGTTCATCTCAGGAAAGTCTATGCATTATGTCTTCCCTTCTGGCGTGGCTGAAGAGATCCAGTTGCCGCTTAGGTTACTGACCTTAGAAACTCCCTGTAATGGAAATTTCAGCTCAGCAATGCAGGTGCCAGAACTTGTAATGTAAAGAATAAAACCGTGATCAGGGTTGTATACATTATCTCTGGTATGGTTATGGCTGGCAATGGGTAATGAGAGTGAGAAATATTAAAATGTAATTTACTTATTGCAACCACTTATCATAGGGTCAAGAGGGAATTTAAGAGAATTTAGGTTAGTTGGATACAGAGCCATATGGAGTCTGGTAATAGGTATAGAGGTATAGAGGACAGGTAAGAGCTTTTTGGGGTCTATCTGGAAGTTATTTACATTCTACCTACATCTCACATTCACTGTCTAAATAATTTTGATCACAGAATTAATGTGAAACCCACAGAATAAACTCACTCATATCTGGGCGACCTGGAAACATCTTCAGGGGCAATATTCACACACTGCTGATAATTTTACAGTGCTAACTATATGCTCCTGAATGGAGGAAAACCTATGTGAACTACCTGTTGATTTATTTATGATATGATGTAAGATTTTTTGTTTCTTTCTTTTTAGGGTGAACCCATGAAGCAATGAATGAAAGGAGTTCATTTTTTCATTCAAATTTTCATTTCATTCAAAGTCAAAAATCATTTCAGCAACAGGCTGTGTATTCAGATTGTCAGAGTGAACATGAATGGATATTTACTAAGAAAATAAAATGTGTCTGACTGGATTAAATGTTTTGTAATTTGAGAAAATATCTTGAGATCAAAGGTTCACTTTGAACAGAAGCAATATAGGAATATAGCTCCATCTTGTGGCTAAAATATGCATAGACTCAGAGTTACTTAAAACCTGCAGATGTTTGGGTACCATTTAATATGGGGGTTTCTCAGTCTTAGTTCTGGGCCCCCCTGCCTGCACCAACCAATCTCCTAATCAGTTAAGATAAATGAACACATGTCTCTGTACATTTGCCTTGATTTGAAATTGTTTGAAACAGAATACTGGTTTAGTTCAGTAATGTTTGCTTGGTTTCTGAACTTTGTGTTTTCCACAGGCAGGCCTTCAGTATCAGTATCCAAGTGCCCATGCCTCCTACCTGGAGGACTGCCATGTTGTTCAACTTCCATCAATCAATCAATCAATAAAACAAATTCCCTTCTCTAAGGACCAGTGTATTGTATCGTTGTCAGAGAACTGACTTACCCTGTTATCTCACTGTTAATGGCTTTTCACACAAGAGATCAATAAACTGCTCATTGCACCCGGGAAACTGCAAATTTTGCTGGAAACAATGCCAGAATACCAAGGGGGAGGATCCTTGCAGTAAATACTTAACTTGAATTGCCTCAGTAGACATTAAGCTGTATGTATAATATGTAAAAAAAAAAAAAAAGCTACTGCACATAAGTTGCCCTGATTAAGGGTACATTCTAAGAAAATAATAATAATAATAATGACAATAAATTATATCAAATGACTATAATTATATACCCATTACATTTGCAATACACAACAAAGGTAGGATAAAAATATAAATGCTTGGTATGGCACTACAGAGTAAATTGATTATTTTTGATTCTGAAGTACGTCATGCAGGACACATTTTTATGGGTTAACAAACTTCTGTCTTTGAAGAGCAGACCCTCTAACCATAAAAATGAAGAATGCAAAGACTGTATATGATAACTCTAATCCCACGGGAGAGACTGCTGCTCTAGCCGTAAGACATTTATGATACCAATTATGATACCAAAAGAATGTAAAAAAAATGACACATATGTCAGCTATGTGTTATCACATTCATCTGCAGGCAGCAGAACTACTGACCTTTTCAAGTGTTCCTGTCAAGAATATTCTGAGAGAATGCCTTCAGGTAAGACTGAGGACTGATCTGGATAAAGTGTTTATACCTCTCAAAGGCAAAAAAACACCAGAATATATCAGTTCACCAATTCTTATAAATAGACTGTGCTAAGATTCATTAACAGAATTTCCCTGAATTACTGACCTGCAAATAATTGTATTAGAAATGGTAAAAATTCTAGAACTTAACAATTTAGAATGCTATTTGTTTCTATAAGAATGGCTCACTTTGCCTGTGTTGTCTTGTATATTTTATTTTCAACTATGGGACTATATTCTGGAAGTGCTGAATTGTCTTGCCAAATGTTGAACCCACACCTTCACCTCAGTCGCCCCCCAGTGGTGGAATGAGATGCCTACGCCAATCAGAAAAGGAAGACCACTCGCCCGGCTGCTAAATCCACCTGATAAGACTACATCTTGGTTCCAAGAACATGCTTAGCTTCAGGCACCACAGCACCCTACACCCTGAGTGAAGCCTAATGCATAACTTTACAGTAGGTCATGGAAAGACAGTATGAGTATATTCATGTGAAGAAGGTTTATATTGCTCTTATATTTTGTTGTTAGTTGCTTTATCTATGGTTTCTTGAATACTAGGCTTGTCTCATTGCAACAGTCTCTGCAATCACACGAGCACTGAAGTGATATAAATACACACCCACCCAGCCAAAGACTTTCACACATTGCCCTACAGTGGACTGGGCACTCATTGGAAGATGGGCACTAATCTACTGACTTCATCAGAGAAACTCACAGGCGACTGAATGGTAAAATGAGGGGATCTTTGCTGATGTATTCCCTGGTAGAACAAAGCCAATTTATTCCAGCACTGTGGGACCCCAGTCATCATTGGAGGAGACCTGACTGAAGAGACATTTTTGGAGACAATGTACAACATTTACAGTCACTTAGGCTGTGTGAGGTTCTCTGGCGGGACTATTTGACAAGAGATAAAAGTACAGTGGGATAGCATTTGTACATCGGTGCATGATACTGGTTAAATACTACTGACTTATGAGGACAACTCGCTCTGCTGGAACAATATGAAAATGTATCCTGAAAGGAAAACTGACTGAAATGGGAAGAAGCTGAGGCAGAAGAGCACAACCAGGGATGAGACAGGACATCTGATACTGGGCAATGTGGAGACTGTTGGTTGCCAAAGCAACTCTCAGGCAGGGTTGTGGGACCAGGGGTGAACCCCCTCAAACGCCCACATTTCAGGGGCTCTGAAGCCTCTAAACTAGCCTTCCACATGGCTGACATGCTAGCATTATCTCCTGTAGCTAACTCCATCTTAAGTCTCCTCAGTGGAGTTTTTTTTATTGAATTTTCTGCCAATATTCTGTAACTTAGAACCTCACTTGTTTGATTTTTCAGCAAAACAGAACGTCCTTGAAGAACAGTAACAAAACATACATCTTAAGCTGCATTGAAATGAAACAAACAAAAATGAATAAAAATAGACCGCATATCTGAAATTAATTGATGAAAGAAATAAAGGAATAGACTTGCTTGTAAGTGTAGAGCACTTCTGTGACTACTGTAAGATCAAGATCAAGCGACTGCCAGAAATGGGATTTTGTTTGACAGACAGATGGATAACTACACGAAAATGAGCCCGAGAACATATTGGAAATATAATTTAAATGTATAAATAGAAGGGCTAAAAGTTTCCAGGTTGATCACCACAGCCTGGGCTCGATCTGGGCTCATTTCAATGGCGTAAGTAACATTTATCCAAATTAAATTAAAGCCAAACAAAAATATAAATATAAATCAAACATAATGCGCAAAATTTGAATATGTACAGTTAAAAAATATATATTCTCCATTCTCGATATGTAATTTTTGTGTTTGGGTAGATCTGAATAAAAAGGTCAACTCATAGTTAGAGACAGGCAGTATGCAGAGAGGATGAGGTGATAGAGGAGGAGTTTAATAGTTATTCACAGACCAAATGTTCACATTTATTTCTGTTGATGTGCATAGAAAATGGCAGTGAACCATCCCATGAGTGGAGCTGGATAGAAAATCCAAAAATAAAGATATCTCTGCAATGTCACAAAAACGTCTGCAATTACACCATTCCTTTAAAAAACAAAAGGGTCATTTTATTACTTTTGGATGCTTGTGTAATGATGCCAAGTTTGTTTCTTTTTTATATTTATTTCTCATCGTTATTTCTATATACATTTATATATCTATATAGTTTTAACATGGCACGAGTCTTCACCAGCGCTGATGAATGTAGACCAGGTGGTATTTTCTCTGTATTTACAATAAAATGAAGGAAATATACAAGACTCCATGTCATACACAATAATAAGTACAGCCATAAAACGAGAAAGGAATATGGTTTGGCTCCTTTGTACAAACATCATTAGAATCTTTTCACAGACACAAACTCTTCAGTTTTGGCCAACATACTTATTCTCCCTGGTGATTCTCTAGCGCAATCCATTTCTCACAGTACTCACACCATCATCATGTTACTATGGCTACGGCCTCAAAAGAAACCCCTCCCATCTACATGGAGCGAGTGGACGCTCATACCACCACCTAGCACCCCCCCCCCCCCTCCAAAATGGCCGCTCTCGTAAACAAAACAAACTATCAAAACCTTGCGTTCCTCCATCCCCTTCTTTGGCTCCCGTTCCCGCCTCTCTGACCCACATTCCGGTTCACTCGTAAACACACGCACAAACGGAAAAGTTCACAGAGGAGTCTGCGGTTTTTCTCATTTGGGCCGAGCAGCCCTACACCCAGGAGTCAGGCGAGCCGGGGTACTGCTCGGCGCGGTAGGAAGGCCGCCGCGTGGTGGAGTAGAAGTCCACGTAGTTGGTGTTGGATTTGAGTCCGTGCGCCGGAGAGCTGTACTCCGCCGTCGGGGAGAAGTGGACGGCATCCTGGTAGTATGTGTCATCGTAGCCGTGCGGAGACTGCAGGTACATTCTGTAGGTGTCGTAGTTCCTTCTGCCCGTCTCATCTGTGTAGTACAGCTGCTGGTGTCAGAGGAAACAAACCAACGGTCAGATTACTGCACGCGTGAGACCACAATCACCTCCCAACTACACTATGCGAGACTACCACAAATTTAAATAGCACGTAGAGGAACAAGTATGCATTTTTTTTTTCTGTAATTATTTAATCGGAGCAGGTGAAAATAAATGGCTGACATCTCAAAATGCATTTACTGTTGTCATGCTTTTAGAACCACTCAGTTATATTCACAGCATGTGTTAATTCCACCTGTAAACAGTCCTAACCTTTTGCATTTCGTAAAAGCATGGTAATTATGGTCTGTAATTATACGATAATTCTATGATAAGGTGCACCTTACCTGACCTCTCCTGGAGTCCTCTCTCGATGGAGAAGAATAGGACCCAATGAAAAAGGGGGATGGCTTCCCAGACCCTGAAAATACAAACAAACGTGCTTTATTACAAATCTATATTTATAATTAAACTCTCCCTGTTTACCAAACTACCCTAAGTCCTTAAACTACCCCAGATCGTCTGCCGTTTCCCAAACTGAGGCAGTCGTGTTGCCAGGGAAGCTCAGAATAGCTCCCAGAAGGAGCTTGGAACAACTCTTGTTATGGCAGATTTCATTAGATATTTTAATCACTGTTTTGTTTTTACTTTTTTAAAATAAAATGTTACCATCCCAAGTTTTAGAGTGGTTCTCACTCCCATGGGTAAATCTACAGTTTATTGCTGAGAACAACTAGCATCATGAAATAATTTTCCAGCAATCATCCTGTAATTTGGCTTCCAGCTGTTCACCGCATTGATATTAATCAGGTACTTTTCATTTCAGAGGAATGTGTGGTGGGAGGGGACAGAGAGAACAGAACAAAGGTAGCTCTGGACTGAAAAACACCCCCCCCCCCCCCCTCCTGTACTCAAATGCCCTTTCTCATCATAAGTTAGTGACCTTCAAAAGAAACAAAGTCAAAAACGGCAACAAACGCAGACTCGAGTCAAAGAGCACCATTGTTTGGAATGCCTGTGAGGAACAGCAGTTTGATTTCCACGGCAGGGCAAACCCGAAAAAAAAACAAAAAAACAAAAACCTAGATAACCCCTGGTGCCAGACACATTCTCACTGCTGTGTCTTTGTCAGTGGCTGGTGCAGTTTCTGCTGTGCTTCATTCTCTGGCCTCTCAGTGCCAGAGCAAAGGGGCCACACCTAGCTGCAGCACATCCCTAAATCAGCTACTTTACATTACATTATATTACTGGCGTTTAGCAGACGCTCTTATCCAGAGCAACATACATCAATTACAAGTTTTTACAACATTATCCGTTTATACAGCTGGATATTTACTGAGGCAACTGTGGGTTACGTACCTTGCCCCTGGGGTACACAGCAGCAGTGCCCCTGTGGGAAATCGAACCAGCAACCTTTTGGTTACGAGTCCTGCTCCTATGCTACACTACAAACCCATACTCTATCATCTAACAGAACCTATCTTGGGGCTGGCCTTTAATAATATGGGGGAGAACTTCCAAAAAACTCAAAAACCTGCATAAAACAACAAAGCAATTTGAGTGCTGTTCTGAACTCCAGAAATGGAAACAGCCCTCCCACACATAGCAGCTTCAGCCTTTCCAGGTTTTACCAGAAGGAGCTTGGTGTACTTGATGGAATGGACCCACAAGTAGCTTCCACTCAGCATGCTATTGTTCTCTTGTGATGAAGTTGCTCTGGAGAAGAGCGTCTGCTAAATGCATGTAATGTAATGCTAACCTGCTTTCAGTAAAACCTGGAATGGCCCCAGCTGATATGCACTGGGAGTGCTAATTCCACCCCTGCGCTCAATGGACCGTCTAATGAAAATAATAAAGAGTACAGGCGAGGGAGACCAATAAAGCGTAAGAATACAGGGAACCCCACCTGTGAAGAGAAATGAGGACCAATACAGAATCATCTGAAATTTATCTTCATGACTTGTCTTCTAAAATGTCCAAACTGTCTTCTCAAAACTGGCTGAAGTATCATGCTTTTAAGGGGTGGATTCTTTAGTAGGGTGTAAGAGAGATCAGTGGGGTATGGGACTTTTTAAGATGGCTGGAGAGACATCAGGCTTACCCGTGTATTGACTTTTATGTACATTGTTGTCTCCTTGGTAGTTATAAAATTGCATAGATGACTGTGTTCTTTGATAATCCGAATGCTGCTCCTTTATGCCCAACATGGCAGGGGAAGATGTAGCACTACCAGCTGCACAACAATCAGAGAACATATATGAGGTTTTATTTTGCGTCTGTGTGAACAAAAGAAGCCATTGAAGTTGACCAAATGTAATTTGGGGAATAAACAGCCACTACACATGAGCCTACATAAAACTCTGAAATCTATTTACTTATTAGAGCTAGTACTTCACTAAAGAGCATGATCACATTTCTCACAGCTTTTAAAATAGACTTTGACTACATTTCCCAGGTGCCTTTGCAAGGCCCAAACTCACCTGACTGGATGACAGGTGACATCTGCAAAGTGCTGGTGGGCAGGGTAGGCTGGGACTTGTATCTGTCCCGCTCCAGTGTGGAAACAGGCGTGATGAAGTGGTTCTGGTTCCACCCATCCTGGGAAACAGGAAGAGGAAGAGCCAGCCGTTACAACACACACTGAGAGAGACAGAAAGACAGGTCAGCCCCAGGTGCCAGCACCTGTAACCGTCTCACCTTTTTATAGATGGCACGCAGGTCTCTGTACTGCCAGAGCGTGTTCAGCACCTGTGCAGCTGCTTTAACCACCTTCATCGAGTACCTGCAATACGGCAGAGGACATTTCACTAAACAAATAATGTAAATGATATGCATGTAGGAATCAATAGCAAAATCACGCATGACTGCCTGACTACAGAGAGGATTGAACAATGAAATCATCAATCAATGAAACACAGCATCTATTATTTGTTGTGAAGAGCAAATATAATCTCTGAGTCTGGGTGAATATGTGCCACAGAAAGCTCTTGTGAGGGGTCAGGTGTCTGCCCAATTGGAGCGAAATACAGTCCGTCCTTTGACCAATCAAATTAAACCAAGTTCGACTTTTTATGCATTCCTTCACAGAACTGAGAATGCAGAAGCTGAAATTAACAGGAAAAATATATATACTGTAAGAACTGAAAGTGAGAATCTGTGACTTGTTAAGGATGAAGACCCTTTAGAAGACCGTTGAAAACAGGAAGTTAGGACTCATATGATTGGTTGTGTCTGGGGGTGCACTCCACCTCTCTCCCCGCCCCTTGGTGATGTTGACCAGCTTCTCGATGCCGCCCGTGTCGGCCAGCGCCTTGGCGTTCTCCATGTTCTTGCTGGTGACCTCGTGCAGTGTGCAGCAGATGGCCGCCACCGTCTCGTCCGACAGCAGGGTGGTGTTGCCCCCGGGCAGCCGGTTCACCAGGTCCCGCATGGCGTACTTTCCTGAGAGCACAGCAGGGGAGGGATTCAGCCACACTGTTTCATCCACTACTCACTACCTAGACACTACCCGCTAAGCAATGCTGGAGCAGCAGTGTAGCATTTCATTACATTACATTATACTGCATTATTGTCATTTATTGTCATTTAGCAGACACTCTTACCCAGAGCGACTTACATAGATTACAGTTTTTACATGTTGCTCATTTATACAGCTGGATATTCACTGAGGCAATTCTCTTCATATAAAAATGAATGAAATATTAGTTTGTGCCCCTCCTCTGTTGAAAACGAATGAGCTCTGTGTGTGACCTCTTTGCTCCATCTCTGTCACCTTTGGTGTGATCCAAGGGTCTGCAAGCAGAAACAAAACAATCTCATCCCGGACGAGCTCCCCTCACCTATGAGCTCCTTGTTCCTGACATCCAGGGCCATGTTCCTCAGCGCTGTGGCAACCGAGCAGACCACACGGTCGTTGTCCATCCGGAGCAGCTCGACCAGAATGGGGAGACCCTTCTCCTTACGCACCGCAGCACGGATATAAGCTGCAAACTGGGGGAGGGGGAGAGAGGAGGCTTCATTTCATCTGTTAACCCAGAGACTGTAAAGGTAGGGGATTCTCTCTGTATAGATAGTGACTGAAGTGAGACCACAGAGAAATAAACCAATCTTTGAATGACACTGAAAACTACAGGAAAACTACTACATGAAAGGATACAAGAAACATATCAGAGGTCTTCTGCTCTTATTGTTTCGGCCTGAACCAAACAGGGATCATTTGTGGTGTAAAAGCAGGAGTTCACAAGAACAACTGAAAGCATCCACTTCAAATCGGGAAAACTAAATTGTACGTTACCGTTTGCACTATGAAGCTTGGTGCTATAAACTTCCATTTCAAATCAAGACTAAATTATACGTTACAAGTCGCAGAATGAAATTTGGCTCATCTTGGGGCTGCTCCTACGCCGTCTACCAGCAGACGGAACATTCTGTTTACAAAACGACTATGAAAGGAAACTGCAGAGCATGTGCAACTGGCAGATCTGCTTAAACCAGCCTCTTTAAAACACTGCCAACAGAAACCCTGGAACTCAGCAGTCAAGTCTGTTATTGGCCTGGGCTGACAGAGCACTCCCTGCAGAGAGGAGCAAACTGTACCCTCCAGTTTCCTGCAGAGAGGGGCTAACTGTACCTTCCAGTTTCCTGCAGAGAGGTTCTGCAGAGAGGGGCTAACTGTACCTTCCAGGTTCCTGCAGAGAGGGGCTAACTGTGCCTTCCAGTTTCCCGCAGAGAGGTTCTGCAGAGAGGGGCTAACTGTACCTTCCAGCTGCCTGCAGAGAGGGGCTAACTGTACCTTCCAGTTTCCTGCAGAGAGGTTCTGCAGAGAGGGGCTAACTGTACCTTCCAGTTTCCTGCAGAGAGGGGCTAACTGTACCTTCCAGTTTCCTGCAGAGAGGGGCTAACTGTACCTTCCAGTTTCCTGCAGAGAGGGGCTAACTGTACCTTCCAGTTTCCTGTAGAGAGGTTCTACAGAGATGGGCTAACTGTACCTTCCAGCTGCCTGCAGAGAGGGGCTAACTGTACCTTCCAGTTTCCTGCAGAGAGGGGCTAACTGTACCTTCCAGTTTCCTGCAGAGAGGGGCTAACGGTACCTTCCAGTTTCCTGCAGAGAGGGGCTAACTGTACCTTCCAGTTTCCTGTAGAGAGGTTCTACAGAGATGGGCTAACTGTACCTTCCAGCTGCCTGCAGAGAGGGGCTAACTGTACCTTCCAGTTTCCTGCAGAGAGGGGCTAACTGTACCTTCCAGTTTCCTGCAGAGAGGGGCTAACGGTACCTTCCAGTTTCCTGCAGAGAGGTTCTGCAGAGAGGGGCTAACTGTACCTTCCAGTTTCCTGCAGAGAGGTTCTGCAGAGAGGGGCTAACTGTACCTTCCAGTTTCCTGCAGAGAGGTTCTGCAGGGAGCCTGCAGATCCCTCCAGGGTGGCCGGGTTCGAGCTCTCCGCCAGCAGCGTCAGGTAGGGCTTCACCACCGATGGGTGCCACAGCATCTCTGCCCCCTTCGGGTTTTTGGAGAACCCCGGAATGGGCCCTACACCGTCCCACTGCGAACACACGCACACAGGTTTACAGGGACAGAAACAGGCCGTGCATCTGCTGAAGTCTGCTGAAGTCTGCCCCCCTCCTTGGACTTGTAACCACAAGGCTGCAGGTTGGAGTTCCAGGATGATGGGGTAGGAGTCCTGTAAGCCAGTGTTTCTCAATCCTACTCCTGGAGGCCCACTGTCCTGCATATCTTCTATCTATCCCTGCTGCGTGATTAAATCAGGTGTGCTCAGCTAATCAAAAGTGCCACTGATGAGTTCAGTCAGGTAGGTAGAGCAAGGATAGATAGAAGAAATGCAGGACAGTGGGCCTCCAGGAGTAGGATAGAGAAACACTGCTGTAAGATACTTAAGCTGTATTGCTTCAGTCAGTACCCAGCTGTAGAGATGAATATATAAAAATGTGAGCATTTAAAATCCACCTGGACTAAAGCTTCTGCTTAACTGGTCAGTTATGGAGATGATGATAGTTATAAGTATTTTGAACCTTCCTAGCCCAGTTTGTTCCTGGTGGCAGCGGGGCTCACCTGCTCCTCCTGCGAGGTCTTCTTCTTCTTCTTCTTCCTCTTGCCCCAGCAGCTGGAGTCGGCCTCCTTGCTGGGCGACTCGCTGCCCAGCAGGTGGTCCAGGTCTTGGGTGCCCAGCAGGCGGGACTGGGGCATCTCCAGCTCCAGGCGGTATGACAGGTTTCTCAGGGTGCAGATGCAGTTCTCCACAATCTGAGGGGACCACAGGGGCTTTATCAGTGAGATCCGCCTTGCAGGCACAGGCACGGACCTCCGTAACCCAACAGCAGTCTTTATCAGCAGACTAATAAGCAGGCACTGGGGCTTCCCATTACAATGCAGCCCGCACTGACTGGGCAAAGGATTCATACTGTGACAACTAGATGGAGATTGTCACTGTAAATTTGTGCTTTGGAGGGAAGGTCAGAAATTCAACAGACGACTGCGATTATGTAGGGTCTGGTTTCTCTCCTCACTTGTGCACTCAGGATAGATTTACATGAGGAAAGCGAGTAATACACAGAGCATACGGCATGCTGAAGTAATCTTACAAGTGATTTCCCACAGAGCAGCTGCAAGCCAGAGAGCCAATGAGACGGCTGCTGTTGATAGTCTTAGCGCCTCTGGCACCTGGTATGGCTTGCAGGTGGTTCACAAAACAGACACAGAATATTACACTGCAAAAAAAACAAATCTCACCAAGCATATTTGTCTCTTTTCAAGTCAAAATATCTCTTTACACTTAATATAAGACACAGTCACCAAACAAGCAAAATTTCCTTGAGCTACAAGGACTTGTTTTTAGACGGTGCATCTTGGATATCTGTGTATTTCCACTAGTTCCATTGGCAGATTTTTTCACTTATTACTAGCAAAAAACACCTTGTATTAATTATTTTATTTCTTATTTTTGAAGGGCTATTTTTTGCAGTGTCGAAATGCCTCTGGTACCTAGTATGGCTTGCAGGTGGTTCACAAAACAGACACAGAATTTTGGAAATGTCATCGTTTCAAAAGGTTTAAACATTCTAAGCTAGCCCTAAAGGCATGAGACCTGCCGCTGTACTGTGTTAAAGGGACAGGTGTTTGTGAAGAGGGCACAGCTATGCTGTGGTAAAGGGACAGGTGTTTGTGAAGAGGACACTGCTATGCTGTGGTAAAGGGACAGGTGTTTGTGAAGAGGGCACAGCTATGCTGTGGTAAAGGGACAGGTGTTTGTGAAGAGGGCACAGCTATGCTGTGGTAAAGGGACAGGTGTTTGTGAAGAGCGCACAGCCATGCTGTGGTAAAGGGACAGGTGTTTGTCGTGCTGTGGTGCAGGGACAGGTGTTCACGAGGAGCGCACACCTTGCTGTCGAAGTCGGAGGTGTTGACGCAGGCCTTGATGACGTAGAGCAGAGAGTCCACCAGCCCCTCACAGCAACGCATCTGCTTCCTGGCCTCCTCTCCCGCCGAGCTCAGGTTCCTGCACAAAGAACAGATAAACCCGTATTTACACCTTTATACACCTTTATACTCCCACAGTCACTGGGCTGCACCCCACACAGATACACCTGCACTTACACACTTATACATCCACACTCACAGTTCAAGTCCAAACAAATGCAACGGTTTTAAACATCTACACATCCACACACATTTCGGGCCCCTGTGTCCAACAGCAGAAGTTTAATATGTGGGGAAAAGAAACACATCCCAGGGTGCCTTTATAGATTACATCTTCGTACTGTGAAAATAAAGACGCTGATTGAAACAAAGGGTGCTTGAGTAAGGCAGCAATGTGAAGGAAAGCCACAAAAAATAATCTAAAGAATACGCTATAAAGCAAACTGGGCCTACTTCTCTAGGCTTCAAGACTCTCTGATATGAACTAAGCAAAAAATGATTTAAGAAGCCTTTATTGACTTGCTACATGTGGTGAGAAGGTTAAAAGAGAGACACAAATGTCAGTGCCTTTTGGCAGTCTAAGCTTTCATCACACTAACACTTCAAACACACACAAGCACACCAAGATCAAGTTCCTATGTCTAAGACAAGCATACAGGTATGCACTGTTACAAACAACCTGCCAGACAGATACACAAGAAAAGCCACCCAGGCACACCCACAAATGCACACACACACACACGCACACAGACACTTGCTCACATGCACACACACACACACGCACACAGACACTTGCTCACACGCACACACACACACACACACACACACACACACACACACACTTGCTCACATGCACACTCGCACACACTCACTTGTATAGACGCACACGCTCACTTGTACAGACGCATGCTCTCTCGCGCGCACACACACCCTCACACACAGGTTCAATCTCACACACACACACACACACACACACACACACACTGTAGCAAAGGGCGAGAGCAGTCACCCCACCCGGCCTTGAACCGGGTCTATGGGGTACCAAACATGCGACTTTGACCGCGACGCCAAAGAGCCAGGCTCGTTGGTATGGCAGTCAGAGCACATACTCAACCGTAGTGACAGCACTCTGTCTCACACACACACACACACACACACCCCCACACACACACACCCCCACACACACACACACACACACACACACACACACACACACACACACCCCCACACACACACACACACACACACACACACACACACCCCCACACACACACACACACACACACCCCCCTCACACACAGGTTCAATCACACACATACACACTCACACACACACGCAATTACACGGCTGGTGGTGTGTATAAACGCCTCTGTCTGTGCGCCCCTGCAGTTCAGCCCCTCCCAGGGGACTCGGTCCCGTTTTTGGCTTCCCGCTGTGGCCTTATCAATAAGGGATGAGAGCGCAGCAGGACCGAGCACGGCCTTAATGAGACCTACAGCTGGGGGGGGGGCAGGAGTAGCTGCACACACTGGGCACAAATCACTGCATAAAACACAAATATATCCCACAACCATCACGGCAACACACTGGGCACAAATCACTGCATAAAACACAAATATATCCCACAACCATCACGGCAACACACTAAGGAGAGGAGAAAGGGAATCCGCTACCCAGCACTCTGCTGTGGTAACAGCCCACTCATCCCCGTATATTTATACAGCAAGTGTGCCATAGTGATAAGGAACAGAGCTTTTAATCAAAAGGTTGCTGGTTCAGTTCCACACTGGGGATCTGCTGTTCTACCATTGGTCAATTTATTCATTTACTGAACCCAGTAATTATCCAGAAGTATAAACGAATAAAATAAATGGATAAAATTGCTCTCTCTGGACAAGAGCGTCTGCTAAATGATGTAATGTAATGTATTATGAAATGTGAATGTGAGAAGAGGCAGAGATATATTGAGCGCAGTTCATCAGAGTTCGCCAGCTCTTTCTGCATTAGACTCAGAGTCCGGCCAGTGAGGACCAAGATACGCTTTCTGGCGTTATCACTGCATGCTACAGGCAGCGGCTACAGCAGCCCTGACAAAGGCAGCCAGAGCCTCACCTGACCCTCTGTCCCAGATCGATACCAGGAGCTCTCCCCTTGACAAAGACACATGAGAGCAGGTTTAGACTGGGGCCGCTTGGTCCTGGAAGGCCACAGCGTCTGCAGCCTCTTCACTCCAGCAAAAACAACCACTTATCTTCTCCATTGAATCAATTTAGCTCCCCTCTCCGGTTCTGCGGAGGGTTGGAGGTTTTGAAATTCCTGGAGCACCTGCAGAATGTGCTGAACTGCCCTGGAGAATAAGGTAAACCGCTGCCCGAGTCAATAAGGCAAGACAATCCGCGAAGGGCCGTGAGAGAGGCACTTGGGAGAAAGAACACTTCACCTTTAATATAAAGCTGACGCACAGCTAAGAGCAGAGATATCAGGCCGCACTGCACCTCACCGTGCTGTTAGGGTGACTGAACTCCAGTTCCAGGAACGCACTGTGAAAGCAGGGTCCACGGGTACACTGGGCCTGAACGACATCCAGGACTCTAAACACCGTTTAACTGGCACAGACTCTGGAGGACCTCAGAGACGTGTGATATTTTCATCCAGCTCTTCAGTGACCCACCTTAGCGATGTGTGTGTGTGTGTGTGTGTGTGTGTGTGTGTGTGTGTGTGTGTGTGTGTGTGTATTGGGGTTTAGCCGAAGGAATTTCACTCACTACTCAAGTGCCGCTCACCCCAGAGCATCTGCAGCGTGGACCCTGTGTCAAACCCGCGTGTGATTCTGTAAACAGCAGAGCGTGGTCCAGCGCTGTGAGTCTGTCCTCCACAGCGTGTGAGGAACGACGCCATCCTAAGGTGTTTTTTTCTTTCCTTCTCCCGCTAATGGATACACGCGCCCTGCTCCTTAACACCGCGCCACACTGCTGCCTGACTGCTACAAGTGATGCTTATTACACCCTGAAGAAGAACACAGGGGGGTCAGGGGGTAAAACGGTACTTTCTATTTTAGGGCGACCCATTAATGACACGTTAAGGCTGCGCTGGTTAGGCGGGAGTGAGCGCGGCTCAGGGAAACACACACAGAGCACACTCTCCAGATGGCTGTGAGCCGCCGGCTGGGCCTGTTCATGTCATTCTGCTTCCTGCTGCTCTCCAGCTACGCAGTCTACCCAATACGTCCGCTATTAAATGATATAATTGGTCCAGCAGTTGTGTGTTGGTTTCCACCCCATCTGTAGGTCCTTTCTCGCCTCTTTGTGACCCCATTTTCCTTTTTTAAGATAGATTTTATACCTCATATAAATCACTCACATTCCTCTATCAAGAAAACACAGGGCTTTATTGCTTTAATTTTATTTTGAATTGGCCAGGAAAACCAATCTTGATCCTACCCAGTACTCATGTGTCTGCAATGCCTCTGTACGGCCACAAGGTGGCGGCGCTGCTGAGCGCATGTCTGAGCCAGGCCGGTGCGGTACCTCAGGCAGCCGCTGGTGTTGCGCAGCACGAGCGAGGAGTGGAACTTGAGCTTGTGCTCGTCGTCGAAGGAGGAGCTGCTCCAGCCGGAGTGCGGGATGATCACAGTGTTGGTCAGAGTGCTTAAGGCGTCCCGGATGATCGTCATCTTCACCGCGTCGTAGGAGGACAGGTTCCACAGCACCCCTGAGGAGACAGAGGGATGGGCGGGGGGAGGAGGAGGGGCACGTCAGAGACAGGCACAGAAACCCTGTCTGCATCGCGCTGGCAGGACAGCCTGGGTTTGCCCTGTGGCGCTTTCTGTCATACCCAGCCCAGAGCCCAGAGAGGAGCAAGAGTACAATAATCTATCATCATCTACCGGAGTCTATCAGAATAACCTCTCTCCTCAATAACAGGAAGGAGTCGTATCTCTCTTTCAAACGCTAACATATGGAATGTTCTCAAAAGTAACAAAAAATAAAAAAAACAATAGTTATATATACACCGGACTAAATTACGCAAATCAAAACTAGTCATTTTAATCTGTCGTTTATCTTAACTGACATGGTATTACTAATGACACAGAGTAAAGTATGTGTTTTTTAGCACAACATCTGCTCCAGATCACGCAGTTTGCAGCACTTGTGTTACAGTGATCTGAGGGGCAGCTGCACCCTGATCGCTGACAGGGTGTGATGCGATGCCGCGGTGACGTGATGCCGACTGTGGGCGTGGCCGACTCAGGGATGTAAAGACTTGTGAGTGAAAGGATAGAGCAGTACAGACGCCAGGGGATGTGTGGAGTGTCTAATCCCACTGATTACCGCCACTGCTGCCATCTCTAACTCAAATCGCAACTGGTTATGCCTGACCACCATCCACACCACGGCCTACGCATGCGATCAGGGAGGGGAAAACTTCCATTTCCATTTATTCCACTGCTGGACACTCAGAGCCCAGAGCAACCAATAAAGCGAACGTACAAACATGCATGTAATGTTATGTGAATAACAGCATGCGTAGAAAGCGCAAAACCACTTCTGGAAATGTCAGCCTGTCACACAATGCTGTAACAACCAGTGCCATACTACAAAGAGAGAGAGCTACAACAATCAAACAATTAAACCAGAGTCAAAGCGCAAAAATGCACTACAGTAACATGCTAGCTCTGTTCATGCACATTTGAAGCTGTGTCATTACATTTTGTTTGATATATATGTCCTTATATTTGCTTTGCCTCTCGGGCAGGCCGTAATGGACAATGAGAACTGATTCTTAATGAACACGCTTGGTTAAGTAAAGCTTAAACAAAAATAAATGGATAAGCAAACTCAAATGAAATGAAATAAAAGAATAATGGAATTAAATAAGATAAACTGGTTTGAGTTATAAACCTCAGACAATTCAATACACCATGTATCAGTGCTCCTGCCCTCAGTGCTGAGCGGAGACTGGAGCTGCATGGATCTGATAATTAAATGTTGATGGGCAATTTCCTGACATTAGTAGATTTCAGGTGATAAAAGGTGTAATCAATGCAGAGAACAGGCTCCAAATGCAGTAAAGCCCGAGCCTGCTGGAGCCAAACGCGCCGAGAGCCAAAAGCGCTGAAAGCCGAACGCTCCGAGAGCCAGACGCAGGGAGAGGCCGAACGCTCCGAGAGCCAGACGCAGGGAGAGGCCGACCGCTCGGCCAGGCCAGCGGCTGCACGCAGCAGGTGGGCTGACGTGAGCGCCAGGCCTGCAGCCCCTCCACAGCCTCCCACAGATCTGCATTCCAGCACAGTGTGATCACCGCTGCAGATTCACACACACACATACAGACAGGCCGGCTGGAACTCACTCCTGTAATCAAACATCTTTCCCTGGGATTCCCTCTGATGGCAGACATTACTGATGCAGTGGTGTTTACACACACACACACACACACACACACACACTACACACACACACACAAATGTGTACACCCACACGCATGCGCACACACACATGCAGGCAGCTCTACAGACTCACTGCCACATTCATAGGCCTGACAAGTAACAGGTGATTTGATTTGAGTTCCCGCACTTCATAACTTTGGGTCTTTGGTATTTGTTAATAAATTCTGTTTTTGGACTTACACGCGATCATGTGTGTTTTACACTATTGACAGCACTGAGCCTGTGTCACTAACACCACGTGTCACCTTGGACAGAGAAATAAACACAGTCACACTTCACATTAAGTGACCATAACAACGGTGCATTTTTTCCTGCAGCTATATCATAACTGCTGTGTACATACTCACTGTACTGTGGACATACTCACTGCCATTCTTACACAAGTGTAATTACACGAGGCACAGACAGGATTAACAGCTGTAAGTACCGTGTAACTACACACATGTGCACAGCGATGCAGTGTAATTCAGCAGGCATTAGGGCCGTTCTGTATGCTGCGGGGGCCGGAATGATCCCGTTGCCTAAGCAGCGCTGATCCACCACGCCGCCCTCTCGTCTCGCCTTCTTTTCATTAAACGCTGCGTGAGCCGTTGGTTTAGGCTTCCCCTCACGCCGCGGGCCAGTAATGAGCCCTGTGCTTCATCCCTGTGCTTCACCCACAGATGTAATTACAAGGCCTTCTTAGCAGGGACTGCCATCCGGGCGGACACGCCGCGTCCAATCCGACGGTCAGATGTGACGGTGGGCGTAAGCTACACTCAGGGCGCGCTTGACCTTCTGTAAACAAGGCCAGGTTACACAAACAAAGGCCCACTCCAATGGCAGAGACTTACTGTGGGTAGGCAGGAACCCACTACCACACGGTTATATCAGAGCAGGTAAAGTGCCACACACACACACACACACACACACACACACACACACACACACACACACACACACACACACACACACACACACACACAGAGAGAGAGAGAGAGAGAGAGAGAGAGAGAGAGAGAGAGAGAGAGAGAGAGAGAGAGAGAGAGACAGACAGACAGACAGAGCATGCAAGTATTGGATAAGCAGAGAAAGAGAGTGAATCAGAGATAGTGGTGGAGAGACAGAAAGACAGCCAGTGGGAGGGAGAGGGAGAAAGATGCAGTAAGACAGTGGGAGAGAGAGACAGTGGGAGAGAGAGGGAGAAAGACAGGGAGACAGTAGGAGAGACAAAGATAGTGGAAGAGAAAGAGAAAAACAATGCGGGGTCGGGGGGGGGGGGGGGGGGGGGGGGGCAATAAGAGAGAGAGGGAGAGAGGGGTGGAATTCTCATGGATACCGAGGCACTGATCCAGCTTAAGGACTCCACTGTGCACATAATGAAATCCTCCCAGGCCTACTTATTCACTTACTGTATTCTCTGTAGTAATGGGGCATTCCAGCCAGACTGCCCATTACAGAGCTTCACTATGCTGCCGGCCTGGAATAAATTGGCTCTGGTTAGGAGGATGTTCCAGCACTGTTAGACAGTGGCCTGTGTGTGTGGGCTGGGGGGTCTACAGCATGCAAAGCAAAGGAGGCAGGTTTACTAGCGCTATGAAGCTGAACTGTACCAATAATCTGATAATACGGAGAAAGAGCAGGCAAGGGAGAGGCAGGGAGTCAGTCGCATGAACATGCCGGTCTGGCCAGCCCACAGACACCTTTCCCAACGCGAATGTGCGTCTCTTCTCTTTACCCTGAAGCGACGCCTGATTCAAGTGCGCTGATAGCTGACAGCATCACTCCAGCATGGCTTGAGAGTTGGAAAGGACTGCCTCTATTTGACTTGCAAAACGGTCCCTTGAAACTAATTTCAATTCTGGCATGAAACTGCCGTTTCCCTAATGGAGAAATGTGCTGCTTCCCCACCTAAGATAGTAATGTATTCAGTGCAAATGCCAGCAATCCTGAGTGAGAATGACCACTGAATGTGTAAGTTTGAATGCGGACTGACTCATATCAGTGGTAAACATCTCCAGTTGTGTGCTGGTAAAGTGCTTTAGGGACACAGTGGCTTGGTGTGTCTGAACTTGGCTTGGATCCAGAAGTCTGCAGGCCCTAAACCCAGGAGTGACACAGGTGTTGTAGTCAAATCACTTTCCCTAAATTTTTTCAGCTGTATAACTGGATATGTAAAATTTAATTTAATGTGCGAAACCCTGGATCTACCATGTCATTTCTCTCACCCTCTGAAACCAGTTTGGACCTGACCCTACTGCGGAGACACCGGAGTGCCACACCCCACGGTGTGATGTCAGAGCAGTGTCATGGTAACGGTGCAATGTTCCAAAAGATGCAGTTGGCTCCATGGCAACCTCTTGCCCTGTTTACAACTGTGGGGAGAAGAGTACTTCCTGCACCCCACACCTCTTTAATGCCTCAACTCTGTCCAGTTCATCCAAGGACGCTCCGCTCTCTCCCACCGCAGTCTCTGCCCTGAGAGGGGCTCCACACCTTCCGCACTGTGAGCCAAGTACCCGTGAGCACGACACAGGCATAACTGAGTATCATTAGCATGTGGCTCCTATACTGGCAGCTGGAACAGGCTGTCTCTTGTGGCCTGATCCTGAGCTCCAGAAAGGCGTGATGGGAGTTGTGTCCCCAGCAGAGGAGTACCACAGATTTCCTTCATATGGACCAGATGGTCACCGCTGTAATTTCCATGCTGCCAGCGCTGTTGTAGAAGCTACAAGTGTTCTGATTTGTTGGCACGTTACAAACACTTTTTGGGGGGGGGGGCATTATCTGAAAACACAACATCTATGTCAGCACAGGCTCTCAGACAGTGCCAGAATCTGATTTCACTAACCGGAAGCTCCCAGACACAGGACGGAAGGGACGCACGAGCTGTCTGTTTGTATAAGAATGTCTGTGGTAGTGCTTTCTTTGCTACTCGTATCAAGATTTTATTTATTTTCTCATCGCACAGCAGCACAGCAAGACTTTAGCGTGATGTAGTAGTTAAGGAGCAGGACTCCTAAACCAAAGCTTGCTGGTTTGATTCCCAAGCGGTTCTCTGCTGTTATAAGGTCATCAATCCAAACTGCCTCAGTAAATATCCAGCCTTATGAATAGATAATAGCTACAAAACTGCAAGTTATCCAAGTCGCTCTGGATAAGAATATCTGCTAAGCAAATATAATATAGCACACTGGACACTACTAAGACTGCCAGGTGGGAACTTAATCAGACATCCATGCTGTTCCTAATCACAAGGTAACAAATGTGCTGACCCTACACTCTCATTGGCTGGGAATAGAAGATTCCTCTCCAAGGACTACAGAGGCTCAGTGACATACCAAACCCTGTCCCCCTTTCAGGACAGACTGTTCTGATACCTCAGGAAACTAGAGAGGAAGTGTATCCAATAATTAAATTCCAAAATGACTTTCAGCAAACACACACAAGGTTCCAAGGCTTCCTACTGGAGCGTCACCTGACCATAAATGGATTAAAGAAACTTAAAACGAGTTCCAGAATTTCTGTGCAACTCCTGTCTCTTCTGATCACTGTCACGGCTCCAGGATTTTGAGAGGCGTCACTGAAAACAGTTTGTCAGGATCGCTCATGTGATCGATCAACCAGAGACGGCGTTCTGCTAATAACCTTCTCTAATTGTCCATTACACTCCGTCCTCAACAGCCAATTACCTCAGCGGGACATCTGAATGCAAATAAACCAGGTTTGTAAGTGGTCACGTCAAAGCAATTTACTGAGGAGCTGAGTGGGGAGGGGAGAGTCTATGCGGTAACCATCCATCCCAGTACACCTCTAAAAGACTGATTTGAGTGAACCTCCACACTGCCTACATAATGCTGCTTGTCTGCTTCATTAAGTACCAGCACCTCCTACTATAGAGCTGTTATAATTAACCACATACACACACAAGCACATCATGGTGACCTGTCAGGTGCCTGCTGGTTCCCAATTCATCAGTGTCATCAGTGAGAGATACACCGATTCTCCAATCAGCACTGGTTCTGCCTCACTGCACTATGGGAATTGTAGTACGTAGAGAACCTTCTGGCTGTGGGTGAGTGTACAGGAGGACTACACATGCTTCACTTCAGTGGCCCATGTGAAGGAGAGGGACGTGTGCAGTGAGGCTAGAACAAAGCTCAATTAAGCAATTCCAAAGTCAGGGTAAAAACGAGGGAGAAAGTTCAAAAAGCACTCACAGGGTGAGGTAAAGGTCCTTCCCTTAGACAACTTTGATCATTTATTTACGTGTGGATGCCCTTATCCAGCGAAACTTATCCGGCTCAAATTTTAATGGTCTATTTCCAGAGCTGGATGCCTGCTCAAACAATTAAGGTTGAGAACCGTGCTCACAGCCCTTTGAACGAGATCACAGTCGAAAAGAGCCATCATCATTTCCTCTTTCATAGTACATTCCTATGTGTAATTGGCCACATGCCTGGGGTCTGTTCTACACGGTCTCTCTGTTTATGTCACTGGGCTGAGGGCACTGTCATACCGCCAGCTGAGCCACTCTGAAAGTGAGCCATAGATGTGCACCAAACTTCTGTATCAACTGCCAAAGATCCACACTCATTAATGAATCATGTGTCTTTCCTTTTCTGAGCCTCAAAAACTCAAGATTGTAGTGCTGGACTCTAAAAAAATGTCACATCCCCCATATCCAAATTACAATGCTCCCAGAGACACGCAACCAGAACATGTTTGCTGAAACAGCACTTGGGATCTGAACTTATCAGAGTGTACATGTTAGCTGTGGGAGATCCCCTGGAGATCTGGAATCAATCACAATCAGTGACACCTGCAGAATGCATGGCCACACCACAAGGCATGGCAGCTTGGGCTAAAGCCGAGGAGGGAGAGTGCCTGGCCAGGACTGTCCAGCGAATTAAGCATCCGTCCTTTTAACTGCACTTGGAACGCTTTTCCAACCCTGATCCTGCCTTCCTAAGAGCCAGGAGGGTGTTGAACTCACACACCCAAGAAAAGTCACGAATGGGTGAAGGTGTTATGCTTCACAGCGGCAGGGTATTTCAATTTTAAAAGCGAATGCCGTCCAGATGACAGCCCTGACAGCTCTGCTGTTTGAGACCAACTCCAACCTCCACTCAGCAGGAGGGGCTGCAGAAGGCAGTCAGGATCATAGCCTCATCGTCCAATGGCTGCGCTGCGTTCAGCCGTGAACCGGCTCGGCTTCCATTTGCTTCGGCTCGTTATTGGTGCGACTGTTTTTCCCACAACAAACATACGAGCGCGGGAAAGCTCTGCTGGGTGTGATTAAACTGCTCTGAATAATAGATGAGTCACATAATCGGGCGCTCTGTGTGTCAGAATGTCACCTCTGTGGCTGAGCCAGATGGGCAGCACCAGTATGGGAGGCCCGGCCGCGACTCTCGCCGTGGTCAGAGCGGGACACGGGGACAGAGCGCGAATCGGGGGGGGGTGCGGGGTAACGAAACCTGGCTGGCATCTCTATGGCAACCCAGCAAACACAGCATCTCTAGACCGAAATAATTGGTCTGTGACCTCTACGCAGCTAGAAATAACACTAGGGAGCCATAGAGTGGAGCACAGTTGGAAATGACAGTTAGTGGAGTGCTCTTAGAACACCTCAAAAGCACACGAGTCAAATAAGAGTCACTGCGGTGGGAATCAGTCTCGTTTCACTAAACAACAATGACACAAGTGTGAGGGTGACGCTGAGAGGAGCAGGAGTTATTTGCAGAGCATCCACTGCAATGTTATTATGGCACTCTGCTCAGCTTCTCTCCCTCTTTTTTGGCTCTGGTAAATGCAGCTTTTCCTTGGCCCATGGCTTTGCTAGCAGCTGAGCACAGGTCTTGTGATGTAGTATATGTGGGTGGGAATAATTATAACGATAATAACAAACTTCATTTATATAGCACCTTTCATACATTAACACGCAAGCTCAAAGTGCTATAGAAATAAGCATTTAAAATACAAATAAAATGCAATAACATTTATTTAATGTAAAAATAAGTAGAACTGAATAAAATAAAAAGTAAAAGAATAAATAAAGGAGCAGCCCTGCGGCGGGCGGTCGGGCGGAAGCGCGCTCGTACCCGTGACCAGCTCCCTGACTTCGGCGTCCACAGTCTTCCTCAGCAGCCGCAGCAGGGCGGGGACTCCGCCCGCGTTCCTCACGGCCACCTTGTTGTCGTCCGTGGCCTTCCCGTACACCAGGTTCCTCAGCGCTCCACAGGCGTTCCTCTGCACCTCCAGGGCCTTGTGGTCCAGAAGGTCCACCAGGTGCTTGATCCCTCCGAGGCGACACACCTGGAAACGCGTCGACGGAGGGGAGAAAGAGTGTTCATTTCCTACAATGTACCAGAGGTTAAAGCCTGGGAGGGCTTAAACAGTGTTACGCTCACACTCACTGGTCTGGGAGTGTTGTGAGCCTGGTCTGACACCGTTGCTCGTTTAAATTGAATGGACACACTTCTGTTCTCTTGTGCTGGAAGTCGCTCTGGATAAGAGCATCTGCTAATCGCATGTAATGTAATGTAATGTAGTGTGATATAATGTCAAAGAAGGTTAGGAATAGGTTTTTCACTGCAAACATTTCATTAACCTCCTCAGAATACGATCATGCACTGTTGCACAAACAGTATATCTGCAACAGTATTTTCTGCCAATGACTAATATGACTAACAACTAACAATGACTGATAGACCCCCCTGGCAGAAACAGCTGTTCAGACAAAAAGCTGTGCTTCCAATGTGAGCTCTCATTCATGCTGATTATTAAACAGTATAATAATACTGATCATGTGATTCAGAGTGACTAACACATCGAGGCTGGTGAGTGCATAAAATAAGGCCATATGAACATCAGAACATTCAGAAAATGTCGGGGACATTTTAACCAGTGTGAATGCATCACACAGTTCTATAGTAGCCAGTGGCACACTCAAAAAAACAGGTGCTACAACAATCACAACAATGTACAGTGTCAAAGTGTCAACACATAAATCAGGACTATACTCCTGAGGTGCCCTATAGGAAAGCATTTAAAATGTGCAACATACATTTTGATTTATATTTATACTGTAGTTTTACGAGAGTGTGTGGCATCATTTAAACTTCTGCCCCTAGTAAAGAGAGGCAGAACACCCAACACCGCTGTAGCCAGGCAATTTTTCTCAAGACAAATGCAAACATCCTAAAAGATAATAAGGAAAAGGGTTTAGTGGTCCCAGCAGAGTACAACCCTGGGTTACACAACATGGGACTTAATAACCAATTTTAAAAAATCAATCCCACAGTTCCTGAGTGTCAGTTGTGTTCTTCTTGCCCAGAGTCAGTGACAGGACCCGCTGGGACTGTGGAAATGCCGGAGTGGTAATTCACTCTGACGAACTGAAAATCTGTCAGGTTTCCACAAGTGTGATTCATGTAGTACAAAACTAAGTGGTACATTGTTGAGGACTTTCACATCTGAATGTCATTCATCTAGAATGATATCAGGTGAACAGCACTTTAAAAGCTCTGACATTCGACATGCAAAGTCTCAAAAGCCCTTAGAAAAAGAAGGCTGGTGAAATGTCCATGTCAACACTTATTGAACTACTCAAATGAAAAAAATCCTTTTGAAATCTCAGTCATGGCTCAGGGACTCATAAGCATTTGACACAATCAAGACTTGCTGAATTGAACTGAGAAAGCAAGGCCATTTTCTGACAAACATACCCTGTACACAGCCTATCCACCACTAATCCTCACACAACACTTTCTGAATCACTGGGACACAGGTCAGGACCTGCTCCTCTCATAACACTCTCAATGAGGCATGAATGAGAGAGTGTGTGTGTGTGTGTGTGTGTGTGTGTGTGAGAGAGAGGGAAGAGGCTCTCAGCAGTGTGTGTGTGTGAGAGAGTGTGTGTGTTTGTGTGTGTGTGTGTGTGAGAGAGAGAGATAGAGAGAGAGAGAGAGGAGAGGCTCTCAGCAGTGTGTGTGTGTGTGTGTGTGTGTGTGTGTATGTGTGTGTGTGTGTGTGTGCGCACGCTCGTGTTTGAGGGGAGCCTCTCAGCAGAGTGTGTGTGTGGGGGTGTGTGTGTGAGTTTGAGCGCTCCAGAGCTCCCGCTGACACTTGGAGAAAAGAACAGCGCTGACATTTTTCCGGGAGATTGCTCCACCAGCAGCATCTGTGCCCAGCCGAGACAAAATATCCGAATCAGAGTGTGAATCAAACCAAATGGAGTGGAGAGAGCTGGGAGCGTGCCCGCTGAGAGGGGGCCCTTTCGAACCGACGGAGGGGGAGGGAGAGAGGGAGAGGAGAGAGACGCAGAGGGAGAGACAGACGGAGGGAGAGAGGGAGTGAGGGAGAGGGAGAGGAGAGCGAGGGAGAGAAGCAGAGAAGGAGAGAGGGACAGAGGGAGAGAGAGAGGGAGAGAGGGAGAGAGAGAGAGAGAGAGAGAGAGAGAGAGAGAGAGGGGGGGGGGGGGGGGGGGGGCGCTGGCACACTGGGTGAGCGCTGGCACACTGGGTGAGCTGGTACCTCGGCTTTGACTCGGTTATCTCCGAAGCACAGGTGCTGCAGGTAGGCGGCAGCGTTGGCCTGCACGGACGGGAACTGGTGCTGCAGCATGTGGATGACCTCCGGCAGCTCCGGGTCCCGCCAGGCGAACTCCCTGCAATGCAAACACAGACAGCAGCATGAAGCCACGCCGCAGGAACTGCGTCCTACATAAACACCCACCGGGGGCTGGGGGCCAGGGGCACCTTTCAATAAGATGCCAACATTTATTAAAAAATATCTAACCAATTTCAGAACTATTGTTTTTTAACCCCCCACCCCATACAGGAATTTCAGTTCTAAGACTTATATTGAGGTGTTCAGGAAATTCCCTTTGAACAATTCAGTGAGATGAAAAGATGGCATCAAGAGGATGGATTAAATTAAAATTCCTCTCTGCCCCCCCTCACACAAAAAAACAAAATGGCAAACCAAAGGCGGGTGGTTTGATTTCCAGGTGGGGCACTGCTGTTATACCTTTTAGCAAGGTACCGACTTATCCCAAAGTGCTTTGGTAAATTTCAAACTGTAAAAATGGATGATAAATAAAAAGTATATTATATATTTTATAACCATATAACTGTATATTGCTCTGGAAAATAGCATCTCAACAATGGAATTTGATGTAGTACAGGATCAAAAATATATGAAGAATGTATGTGTGACTGTCCAGTGAGGGCTAGCCACCTGTGGCAGCTGTAAAATCTTGTACCACTTAATCCCATTACCATACTTTCCAATATCACTTATCAAGCCAAAAGAGAAAGTGTGAGGGGGGAAATTTCAATAGCACTTAATTTTGTGCAGAACTGCTCCCATTTAGTGTGTAATGAAATGTGAAGGCCATTGAAATAGGAAACTTTATAAACATTTCTTTCACTGCAGACAAACCTTAACTAAAAGAGAAATATTAAGTGAGAAGAAATGAGCAGAGAGGAATTGCTCCTCGTCTATCATTCACTTAGACCAAAGCAGAGAGAATTATTCTTAATAAATGAGTGGCTGGAGGTGTCCACTGTCATGAGGGTTGGGCAGGTGGGTCACTTAAGGAGCCATGTACATTGATATGAGGTGACATTTGTCCTGTCTAATGTGGCTTAACAGTAGAACATTTGGAATTTAAGCACAGCACTGAAGAATTTAAGGATTTCCTGTGGTCAGACAGCAGTGCTGGTTAGGCAATACAACAATCTACAATCCAAAGCATCGGAAAGCGATACCAGAGCAGCCAGTTCCAATTTTCGTTCGGTGACATGCTGTGCTTCAGCGAGTGTGCACACTGATGCATCCCCGTGTCATTAGAGCTTATCGGGCGCTCACACAACATTGATTAATGATTGGCTGAAGTGCAACTTTAAAGTTTAGCTACCGACAAACATCACCTAATGTGATCAGACAGGAGGGTCTCTAATATAACTTATTAGAATGAAACAGACTCCCCCACTGATATCAAATATAGATATGACTATCTACACCTTTAAAGTCTGAGATATTGTTAACTTCTTATTTATTCAGCGTTTTTACATCAATATTGGTACTGTATCCAAGTATATCCGGCTGCAATATGGGGTGACACTCCACAAATATAGGATAGGTTGTATTTTAAAACAGATTTTTCAGCCATTATGTTACATCCCTGTCTAAACCTCAACATGTCTTTCCCCACTTGTGATATGGTGTAAGGCTATGAAAATCCAAACAAGGAATCAGCCTAAGCTCGTACAACTTCAACACCACTGGGCTGCAAAGCAGCGGCTGTAGATATCGCAATGTTTGCATCGCTGTTGCTGAACTTGCTAGCAGCAGTAGGTGAAGCAGCACACAAATTCAGTCACATTTGGTTTTGATCCAAATCTACCCAAAGCCCTTCAAGTCTGTGCCAATAAACAGGAGTCCCGTTTCACAGTTCCTGAGGTACCAACACAGCCTGCACAGGGTATGTATTGGATGTCTCCCCCCTCTCCTCCTCACAGCTGAGATTCCCGCTAGAGAGAAATGAGACACTGCATTCAGCGTCCCAAACCACTTCAACCCTCAGATACCCACAGCTGCCGGGACAGTCATTCCTAATAACATACGGTCATGGAGCACTGCAGTTCTGAGGGAGATTTACTGTGGGGTTGAAAAGGCACAGTTTCAGATTATGGATAGAAACAACAACATGAACCAGACTGAAGACATTCCGAAGCAAAGGGACGGAGCCATATTTACTTTATTTGTTTAACCTTTGTTTCAGCAGGAAGGTCAACTGAGAACTCATTTCTCAATTGAACAGATGACCTGGGGAATTAAAGTGGTTAAGGAACACAAGGGATGGGCAGCCAAGCAAACGCAGGGAACCGGTGGCCAAAACTAGACAGCCAGTTCTGGAATTAGACCATAAAACAGGGTTTAGCACACCCACACCTTTTAGAACTGCCATGGGATCTTCAATGATCGATCAGGGCCTTGTTTTAATGTCTCCAGCAATGGAAGGCACCTGCTTCAGAACACTGGCCCCTCCACTGCACTGGGGTATTGGGTTTAGTTAGTCTGCTGGGAGGGGTGCTCCCTACTGGCCTACTAACAACAGTTACAGCAGCAACCTCTTCCTTAGACTTACTAACCAAGCCTAACCCCACTTAGTTACAGTTGTTTGGCAGAAGACGTGTACAGGGTGGTACAGCTGCTAGAGAGGGAAGAATTAACTATTCCCATAGATGGACTGTAGGGAATTCATGTCAGTCAGTGGCGATGGCACTGGACTTGTGCCCAGGGAATTGTAGGATTGAATAGCAGAGTACAAACTGAAGACCCAGCAATACACAGAGAGGAATGCTGTTTTACTGCTATTTCATCTCAAAGGAAAGCAGCGTTAGTCTCCTTGGATAGTGACAGTAAACATTGGGATCTACCTGGGATCCTTCTGAATGCTGTCTATGGAGGGTGAGCGGGTGGCCCCGTCGTCCATGGCGACGGCCTGCCGGGCGTAGTTGGACCCCGAGGACTCGAACTGGGCGGAGTGGTAGGGCTCTGTGTACGTGGTGTTCAGGGCGTAGTTGTCTCTTTGGTATGTCAGCGTGCCGCGCTGAGTGGAAGTCCTCTGCAAAGTCCCCATGCCTGAATAAAACAGAAAACACTGTTAAATCATCCACACAGAGACTCGGCTGCCACCTCCTCCTCAGCACATTCACGCTGCATCCACCTTTTTCGTTCAGACTGCAAAGGTAAGCAGTGGGTTTGACTCTCCTGAAAACTGCCACACAACACCAGCTTCTTACTGAACCGGCACAACAGTTCTTGGAAACCAGAATCTGGAAGCCATTAACTGTGTGGCTAAAACAAAACTCCCATGATTCCAGGGTAAATGAGCCGCATTCTTCCTGGAAGCGTTTTCCCTCTGGTTTTGCGAGGAAGGGCTTTGGAAGCCGAGTGCTCCTGGTTTCCCTGGTGGAGGGTTAAACCCCTGAGATTGATCTGAGATTGAGACCCAAACAGGAGAGACTGAGACCAGCACATGTGAAAAATTCTCCCTTCAGACCCGATGTAGGTGGATTCCTGCACCCACAGCCCTCACACAGCCCACAACCTCACTATGGAGTAGCAGCAGGAAGAACAAATACACCTCCATAAATGACATTATTAACTCCAACTCCTAGAACTCCCTGGCTGTATTATCATCCCTGAGACCCAGTTTCTGGCAGGCTGTGTCTACGTCATAGGCCCTGGCTGCTTGACACGTGTGATGACTCCTGTTGGCCACCTCAGTGGCTTCACTGTCCCGAGTACAGAGATTGTGTACATGATGCACTCATGTGGTAGAAACCAACCATCGAGTTGATGCCTAAATCCAAAAATAATTTTTCCACATGGAGAGACTCAACGCCTGCCAATTAAAAGCCTTGCACAGGATGCCAGAAAAACTCAACAGAGCAATTTATAGTCTGATTTATGCACCAACAAAGACATTTAAATCATAAAATGCTCTACTGGATTTTTAGTTTATAAAATATAATATAAGGTCTTGATGAAATGTAACAGAAAGGCTGCTTTGGCTGTTTGAGAAGTTTTGGATATCAGAACATTAATCAGGCTGCTCTTTTCAAAGATGAATCTGCGTGATATTATATAAAACACTGCAAATTAAATTTGACACAACATCTCAATACAGGATGGTAATTAAATTTAATTTCCTTTTACAGATAAAAAAAAAAAAGTTAAAAATTGCCGCTTCCTAAAAACGAACATCCGCTGTCCTGTTCTCTCCCTGTCAGCTGGGCTGTCGAAAGCTCGTCTGTGGGCGGCTGCACCGAGCTCTCTAATCGCAGTGTTAAAAAATGTCAAAAATAATACCTGCTGATGCACAAGCTGGGCCACATGAATATGCATGATGTTTGGCTGGCGTATGGACAAGGCCAATTCCACATATTGCATTTAACTTTGTAGCTGTAGTACAGATACTGTGGCGTTCCCCCTTTGCAATCACACAGCCTTTACCTCATATGCCTCCTCTCTCTGTGAACCTCAAGGGCAACAAGCAGGGAAATTCAGCACCAAATACAGAGACAGGTGGATGGCTTAATCCATATGTGCATATCACTTTTTTTTACCTTGCCTACCATCCATTACAAAATATTACAATATTTTTTTCCTTACTTAAAAGCAGACAGGCAATTTTGTAGCATTAACTAATATTACTCACCAGCATTCTGCATTTTACATATAGAAGCATGTCTCAATGCTTTACTTTTCTATCTCCTCAACTCCAAACCCTTGCAACGTAACAGATGTAAATACCACTGACTACCGATCTCATTACTGTTACCTTTCATGTCTTGCCGTTTATGTTAGCTTCCTCATAATGACAGTCAGAAAGCCTTTTGATCATACAGCCACATGTATTTTTGAGATAAGATCACCATTAATACATCCTGATGATGGTACGGAGGTTTCACCTTACATTTCAATATATAATCATTTCTTCTTTCAATCAGTTTTTACATAATGATCAGTGAAAAGGGAAGTCCAATTATCAGTGGAAAACATGTATATTTGAAGGTTGAACATGTGTTCAACCTGTATAATTTGGTAGAAGAGGAATGGGCATTTCTAAAGATCAGAAAGTGGTCTGTTAGGCCAGGATTGAGGAGGAAGAAGGCTGCATTTCAACAAGAAAACCAGAAAGGTGACCTTGAATTGCAGACCCCAAACATCAGCAATGCACTGAAAACCTATCCAGGATTTACAACATCGTAAACCTGTGAATGATCATGCTAGTCAAAAATCTGGATTTGATTGTTTTCCGTGACGTCTTTCCTTGGCCCCCTGAGAGCTTCTTCCCCCCAAGGATTATAATTCCCTGTCTCTCTAAAGGGGCATGCAGGTGACCAGAAACAAAACATGTAAGAAAAAACATTGTTTGGGGGGAAAAGAGCTACTAAAATGTAATTTCACAGCATAACAGAGTGCTGGGGGAAAAAATTGAATATTTCTGATGAAGGCGGTTTTTGTAAGGACCCCAAACAGCCCCCTTCTCCTCTCAGTACAGCAGTGAATGAACACATTATGAGCGCTTATCTGAGAGGCCTGTTCTGGGCATCAATACAATTTATTTCTGAAGTTATCGGACCGGGAGGATCTCAGGTCTGCGGTATAATGTGGTGGAGGAGGTGGCTCGGAGTGGCGGGCCAGGGGGAGGGGGGGTGTGGTCAGAATTTTAAAGTCCACAGGTTCCCCAGGCTGCCTTATCTCACCCTTCTCCTCCTCCTCCTCCTTGTTTTTACTTGCATGAGTCCTATCACAGCGCTGCCCTCTGGTGTCTCCTACCTCCTGCTGACCCTGTAGTCTAGACATATTGTCTACTGTTCGTCTGCTCTCTCTATAAAATGAAAACTACGATTCATTAAGAGGTGATTTTTTCCCCCCAGTTTCAGCTTGTATTGAAATTATATTATGTCTCATATTGATTTTGTCATTTCCAGTGTACATGTGATATCCGTAACTCCCAAACCAATCCCGTACTCCTTTTTACACCTCGCAATCTGATTCCTGTTGCTGACCCACTGAGTCATTCAAAAAGAGGCCATGGAGTGTCTGCCTGCAACCCCTCTTCAAACCGTATGTTCCCTCAAAATCGCTGCGCACTGCCTCTACAGGGCAACTGACTGTCCCAACCCGACGGGGTCACTCTTCTACGGTCCCTGTCTGTACTGGTCCCTCAGTGGTGGAATGAACTCCCCACAGAGGTTAGGACAGAGGAATCACTGGCCATCTTCTGGCGCAGACTGAAGACCCACCTCTTCACACTGCATCGGAGTTCCACTTCAATCCCTGCTCCCTAACACCTGCTACCTCTAGTATTTTATTTTATGTATAGTATTGTGATGCGTTTTGATCCTGTGTTCTGAGGACTGTTGTATCGTAGTATACTTGACTTCTGTCAGGTTGCACAAGTTAACTTGTGGTAGGGCTTGAATAGTGTTACGCTCACAGTCACTGATCTTTGAGTGTTGTTAGCCTGGTCTGACACTGTTGCTCGTTTAAATTGAATGGATACACTTGTGTTCTATTGTGCTGGAAGTCGCTCTGGATAAGAGCGTCTGCTGAATGCATGTAATGTAATGTAATGTAACGTAACTTGACTGGCGGCTGGCACAGCGGAGCGAGGCGGGGCGGGTGGAGCGCGTGGGGCGAGGCGGGGCGGGGCACGCACCTGAGGCAGCCCTGTAGGTGGAGCTCTGGGTGCCGTGGTTGAGGTCCATGGCCCGGTGGTTGGGGCTCTGGTACAGAGAGCCCTGGAAGGTCCTGTCCTTGTACAGGTGGTGGTCGGGGGACACGGTCAGCCTCAGGTCCTGTCCCAGCTGGCTGTGCTGGCTGGCGAAAGAGCTGCGCATACCTGCGGGCCGAGAGCCAGCCCCAGAGTGAGACTCCGCCCAGCCTCCCGCTGAGCCAATCCTAATCCCCGCTTCAGCCCAGCGGACTGACAGGTCTAAAAATCACCCATCACACCCACACACAGCCAAATGAGATATGTAAGGGGGGAAAAAACCCTCAAAGCCTTGGAAAAAACACTTTATCCTCATATTTTGTTTGACACATACGCTGCTAAAAACTTCACTCACATTCATTTAAGGCTCATTTCCAATTATGCTTAATGCTGTTGTAGGCTGTAGGATGTCAGCTTGCCTAACGATCTGCTCATCATCTGTTAAACACACACACACTTCCAATCCTCTCTCTCACCTTCCAAGCTTACAGGGAAATGACATTAACCTGAGGGGAGAAGCAAACTCAGAGTCTATCTCAAGAGCTGCTATCACACCTGAACCGAGGGGGGGGGGGCTTGCAGGTGCTTGTCACAGAGTGTCATGCAGGCTTTGTGTTGTAAGAAGGAATAAACTGTCTGGAAACAGCGAATGCCAGCGAATGCTAGTGCGTGAGTGTGCGTTTAGAACAGGAGCCATTTCCCATGCTCCACCTCCCCCACATAAAACAAAACTAAAATAATCCAAAATCCATAACCCAAATTAAGGGCACATTTTAGGAATGAACTGGCCATTAGGATGCCTCGTTTCGTGACCCCTGCCAGCTGCAGCAGGCTGTACCGCCGGGCTGCGTTCCAGATGCTCGGCGAGGCATCGGCCCCTGCGCACCGAACACTCCGCTCCTCCTGCTCCTCCTGCTCAGGTATAAATCACACCTGAAACCACATCTGGAGCGAGAGAAGTTTAACAGCAGCTCCACAGCCCTCCACCTCAGTCGCGTTCTGACAAGGCTTCCCAGCACACACCGCTTTGCTAGCTGGCACAGTACTACAGTGTTAGGTGCGTGAAAGTTCGTACCTGTCAGTGCTGAAATCCCCGCGAAAAGACAAACAGGGTGGGAGACTTATGCTAAATGGCTACAGTGAAATTTCAGATGCTGTTGAAATTGTGCCTGCACCAGAAGGAGAAATCAGTGTGGCAGAGGCACAGGCAGACTAAATATTTAAACTTTTCTGTATCTTATTTCATATTATTTTTATCAACAGTTCAATCGTTTTCTTCATTTTTCTCCAGTCTGATGGAGCATAGCACTATCCTTTCCTGGCATCCATTTATTCTGACTACATTTACCATTACTGACGTTAATGGAACACGTTTCAGCTATGACCAGATTATCCACAATGACTGGATGTGAGACACCTATTGTTGTCATGGTAATGATGGGTGACACAGACTTTGAAAGACAGAAAACTATAATGGAACTAATTTGAAAAGGAAATTACTTACAGGCATGCATCAAGCCATAGATTCCAAGATGTCAAGGAAAGGAAGAGATGTCAAGAAAAGTGCTTTATGCCTCTATGATCAAACCACGCAATTTAAGTCAATTTGCATATCATATGAAAAGTATCATAATTAGTGGGACATTTGCATATTCTCTTCTAATCTACATATTTGTTGAAAAATATAAAATTTCTATATCCACTGACAGCATGGAATTTAACTGGCTCACTTACAGTCACAGTGTCTGTATCGGTATAAACTCTGTTTATGCGCATAAGCAGACCAGTAAACTATGTGGATAGACACTTCCGATTGAGTCCAGGCTGGAAGCGATAAGATGCGCATTCATTTTAACTCCGCCAGCGCGGTAAGTCATTGCCGTCAGCAGTCAGCGACTGCAGCAGCCTGCAAAAGCTAATCCAGGCTCCCCTCACCTCGCAGGGTCTCCAAACCGATGGGCTATTTTCACCCTGATAAAAATGACAAATGACACTCTATTACAGCGAATGGCGTTTGTCACACGCGGTCCCTCGCTGTTGCCATGCAATCGCTCCCTGCTATGTGACTGGCTGGCTCTGTGCCATTTCTGTCCGATTTCCATGCAGATTTAGACCCTCGGCAAGCCTCTTCCTCAGCCCAGCCTGACCCATCTTCCTCTCTGACCCTTCTGACCCTTCTGACCCTGAGTCACAGCTGTGCCTGGACCTCACCTGTGAGCGAGCTTCCTCCTTCCTGTTGATGTAGGTGCAGGGAAAGACGAATGAGGAGTGCCTCATTAGTGAGATAAAAAATGAATTAATTAAAAACCTGGCATGAACTGGCTTTTTCAAGGAAGTAGCCTATTGCCTCTTCAGAAAAACCAGCCCAAACTGCTACTTTTTAATAAAAAATCTGCGGCTGAGCTGAGGTGAAATGAAGATGACCTCTGGGGAGCGTTTGCGTTCTCATCTGCAGAGGAACGATCCTGCGGGCATTCTTATCGTCATGGAGACGGCTAGAGGAGCGTTTACACTCCAACATCCTACAGTCAATTAACCCCAGTCCAGCTACTATCAGTGTGCTTCAGCTGAAGCTAATTTAGTCAGCACGTGATAACATTTTTAAAACATTTATGCAACGAATTAACACCAAAATATTGTGGGTGGAAGTGTGTACCTGAATAACCCTGTATGTCTACACAGTCTTACAGTAGCCGCAATACACAAATTAAAGAATCCTGTTCACAGCCATAGGATACACTCACACAATGACCAGTTCAGCTAATATTACTCCATTATGTAGTACTGCAGTTCATTACACTGCATTATGTTTGTGTATGCGTACCTTTATATGCTATGGTGATTCAGTGCAGCACCATAACCTATATTGTACATATTAAAATATTTCAAAAACAGTCTGATAATGTAGCAAGCCATGCTGGGTGACACATAAATGTTTCTTATTTGTGCATCTTCATTGTGTGAATCATTATGTTAAAGTGCTAATAAATGATACTGAAATTGTGATTATAACTGAAATTGTTGATTTCAATCATTTAAAAACAATAATTCCAAAGTGCCCATTTGCAGTTACAAAAAACGCAATAAGACGCTGACAATACGGCACATATCAGCATCTCTCTGTGAGGAGACACCGTCCACTCAACAGCCGAATGTCTCTACAGCACACAGCCTGCAATTATCTGCCTGGGCTAATGAGGGCATGTGTTACCGTTTGAACAACTAATGAGGGGAAAAAAAACAACTTTTAGATCTGGACAGAGAGTATTTTTCCATTACAGAAAAATGTACCACACTATATCAGTAAATAAGACTGATTAAGCTTAAGGTTCCAGGTCACGCAAGTGTGCACGGCGCTTCAGAATGAGAAACGGGATTCTTCACAGCGGCACCAGAGACTGAAACAGATTGCGGATGACATCATCCTCACACCAGGGGAATTCTGGGAACAGGCCTTTCATTTTTTCCCCCCAAACTGAATGCATTTAATGCAAGGAAATGAGCCAAAGTGACGACAGCAAGGAGCAGAGAGACCCTCCATGGAGACCCTCTGTAGCTTAACTACAAGGTGAATAAAGGTCACCTCTAAAGGTCAGCAGCCTGATCGTGTGGCTGCTGTAAAGCCCCTCCTGGCCCCACAGACATGCAGGTAATCCTCCATGGCTGCCGGGCCACACACTGCACTGGGCTGACGCGCACAAGCAACACTGAGACGGAGAAGAGACCACAAGCACACACACAGAAAGGTCACACATGCTCTGCAAAGGGACAGACGTACCCCCAGTCTCTCTCTCTCTCTCTCTCTCACACACACACACACACACACACACACACACACACACACACACATACACACACACACACACACACACACACACACACGCTCCGCAAAGGGACAGGCGTACCTGCAGTCTCTCTCTCTCACACAAACACACACACACACACACACACACACACACACACACACACGCATGCACATGCGCAAACGAACACACACAAGCATCAGGGCACACAAACACTTTTCAGCTGAAATAAACGAGGGGTGTCACCTTGTATGTCATCAGCCAGAGCATCTGAAGTTTTCCATTGGCAGCGAGAAAGGAAATAAGAAAGACTTTATGAGCAAAGACGCAATCAGAGGAGAGCACTTACTGTGACATCACAGGAATCTTATTTTATTGGCTGTTGAAATTCACATTACAGAAGAGCCTATCGTCCCCTCATGTGCCTTGAAAGGAAATGATAACCAGCAGTCGGCTCTGTGCTGCTGAAACAGAGACGCTTTATAAAGCAGAGTCTTTGCAAACTGAGGAAACTAATTAATAATAATCCAAATAAGTCGGACAGCAGTTCAAAACACTCCATTAAGGTAACACAGACTGGATTTTATGTTCCATTTGAAATGAAGTTCTCTGTCTGCGGAATTATTATTTTCAATTTGAGAATTTCTCTCGTCTGGCTGCAGCGGTGTTTTTCATATTTCATTGTGCCAGACACTTCAAAGCAGACAGTGATTAGCTCTTTGGCTCTCAGAACAGGAATACACGGACACAGGCTCCCCCGTAACTCCTGCTGTCGAGATAAACTGCTGCTACACAATGGCAGCAAATATCGTTTCCCTCATCCTGCAACAGTATATACGTGTGTTGTTGCTGGCCACAGCAGAAAAACCTCACCGCTCTCTGCTGTTAATAAATCCCCTTCCTCTTCTTGCTAAAACTGCACAAAGGAAAGCACAGTTGCTCGGGACAGATCTCTGCTCCTGCACATTATGGGGCAGCTGTACCCTGTGTCTCTTAATTGGCTCGCATGACAAAACCTGTCCGCTGTAATAACGAATTACAGCGAATGTCTCGCTTTCATTCACACTGTTTATCTCAGGACCCTGTGTCTTCATCTAACCAGGAAGAAACACCAGCATGGACAGAGCGAAGGCAACACCAGAAATCTGCACTTGAGGATGTGGAAATTTCACATTTGAGACGCTGTTGAACAAAGCAAAGGAAATATCATTTCCCCCTGCCCCTCTATAAAAACAGATTTTGTGCATTAGAGAGCACTGAACTGTCGATCTGAGTGGCGGAGACATCACTACATTCCTAAACTTGACAAGTAAAGGGAATTTCTTTAGCATTTCAGAAACAGAAAGCAGAGAGGAACTCTACCAGTATGTTAAATCTCCATCACAACACACGGCTGACAACAGTTTCCTTCTCCCCAAAGAAAAGGCTACCCATTTTGTCATTTGCTTGTCTGTTATGTTGACTAAATTATCTCCAGTGCATGCAGACTGTAAACTGTGTCTTACCACATCTACAGCAGTCAGTAATTTATTTCCTCTCAGCGGGTTCGCCAGCCGATCCTATCCGGCTCTGCACTCACCATTGATATTCCCGTCAGCTTTTACAGTCCCTGCCCTTTGACCTGGAAGAGCCAGCCACCGCCCTGTCTGTGCATGCATTCCCTAAGACCCCAAACTTCTTTTATTTATGAAACCCGGATGACTTTATTCCCCTTTGGCCCTGCTAACCTCAGAATAAACAGAATTCTTACTCATTTGGGCTGCACACCCAACAGCGGAACAGTCTGGAAATAACAGACACACGCATAAAATGTCAAACCCCAAGCGTTCCTCCTTCAAACAGAGCTCTCCCTCAAAGAGGTCTGAGGCTTATTAGATCACTGCATTATGCTGGCCCTGACCTACGCCCCAGAGACTCGGGTTTTTTTTTTTTTGCATCAAGGCCACATCAGACTCCACTTCCTTCCAGTGGAGAAGATTAAACAGCAGGCCTAAATAAAGCATCTCCTCCCTTATGGCACTTTGGAGCAGGGTGATACGGGAGAATGTCACCTCGGCTGACCCAAGCGCATCCGATAGCCTGTCCCCTGCGACATCCTCCCCCCAACGCGCTCTTGCTGTGTCACCTTGCACTAGAGAAGATGTGGTGCCGTGTGTAGCTGGCTGCAAGGACCTGCAGTGTGGTACAGAGCTAAAGAGCAGGGCTTGCAGTGTGGTACAGTGCTAAGATTGTTGGCTGTCGGATAAGGCAAAAAGGTACCCAACTATATTCCACTACGTTACATTACTGTCATTTAGAAGGCACTGTTACCCAGAGCACCATATAGGTTACACTTTTATCCATTTATACAGCTGGATATTAACTGAGGAAATTGTGGGTTAAGTACAATGCCCGAGGAGTGCACAAGTACAGTGCCCGACTGGGGAATTGGACCTGCAACCTTATGAGGGCAAGAGAGGGTGGACGCTGACGGGGGGGGTGTCACTGACCTGTGAGGCTGTCGGGGCGGGGCGGGACCATCCTCTCGTACAGCTCGTAGGCCTGCTGGCTGTAGGCGTCGGCGTCATGGCGGAGTGACCGGGGGAGGGTGGAGCCATAGCTCTGGGGCACCGCCGTCATGCCAGCGCGGGCGGGGGAGGAGGGGGGCGGGGCCTGCTGCGGGGGCGGGGAGGCCGTGCGCCCGGCCCCGCCCAGCGGCTGGTACAGCGAGGCGGTTCGGGAGCTGAGGGAGCCCATGCGGCGGAGCGTGGCGGGAGAGCCGGTCTTCGGGGCGGAGTAGGGCGAGCCGGGCCGCTGGGAAGAGGGCAGGGTGGTGGCAGAGAAGACGCTGGACAGCGGTTTGGGCTCGGTGACGATGGGTGAGCCGTACGCGCTGCCCAGCGAGGTGCGCAGGGACCCGCGGGAGGGTGACACGCTGCTGCTGTAGCCGGGAGACTGCGTGCGGGACGGCACCGAGCTCACCCTCCGCATCGCCCGGCCTGACCCCGTCCCGCCGCCCACCTGGGTCTGAGGGGGGTAGGGGGAGAGGGGCGGTCCTGTCACTCAGCGTGCAACCCATTCACATGCACTTGAACATAGCCACTACAGTGTACATATCACTACATCACGACTAGAGCCAGTTAGCAGGGTGTGTCCAGCATTTCCTGGGGTTCATTTTAAAATAATTCTTGACTTCATCTAGTGATATCACTAACTCCAGTGAGGAGTGACTGTGGAATAAGCTGCCGGTGTTTGTCAGTGAGCAGCCTCCTCGGTACCCTGTCTCTGTACCTGGCCTGGGATCTGTCCCTCGGCTCTGGAGTTCCTGACGAGCGAGGCATTGCCGCTCACCCCAGGGTAGGAGTGCTGCAGCCTCAGCTCCGCCTTCACCAGGCTCTGACTGCCATGGTAACTGCCCGCATCCTGGTACCCGCTGTCCGAAAAAGAGTTCATCTGGGTGGAGCTGCGCGAGTTTCCAGTTGACCCTACGAGAGGAGAGGAGAGGGGGGTAGGGTCATGCATCTGGAACAGCTCAACCACCGGTTCTGACGGTCTAATAATGCAATCTCAGCTCAGCTCCCTGGGCCTGGTACATGTCACTGATCTAGAGTCATTCTTTGGATAAGAAGTCAAACCAATTACTCTAGACCTAAATAAACTGTTAGGTCAAATGCCCTTATAAACCATTAAAAATACACTTTATATTACATTAGCTTATACTGCATAAGGCATACATTTGATGTACTTCAGACTACTGACATAAGGACAAGCCGATTTGGGCTGCAGGCCTGTACTCATCATTAATCTTTTTCTTAATTATATACTAATTTATGCCCAGGGCAGCAGTGTGATGCAGTGATACGGAGCACAGCTTGCAACCCTACGATTGCTGGTTCACTTCCTCTTACAGTCACTGCTGTTGCCGTAAGCAGGGCACTTATAACCCCAGAGGATTCAGCACATATCTGGGAGTGCATGGGTGATATGCAGGCTATGCACAGTAAGTGGCTCTGGATAAGGCAAATAATGTAAAGTAACATAACGTCCAATAAAAACCCGGTCTGAAGAGCAAAAAGGCCTTCCCCTGAGTGTACTGACAGGAGGAGTTAGCGGGTTAGCGGATCCTCACTTTCATGGGGCGAGGCCTGCTCTGAGGCGAACAACGTCCCGTGCTCCGGCTCGTTTCTGAGGCGGTACGTCGGAGACTGACAGCTGTCCGTCACTCGGGATTTGGCCTCGCTTGTGGAGGAGGCATCTAAAACAGACGAGACACAGGAAGAGGATGAGCAGCAGACACTGGAAGGGAAAGGGTGTCAGGAGCGTGCTGGTGCCGGAAGGCCGGGGCGTTCAGACGGACTGCCGGGCTCTGAAGTCTCGCTTCAGTAAGAGCAAAGAGAAAGTAATTCCTTTCACATTCGCATAGAAATCACATTCATCCAGTTCAATTTGACAGCATTCAGAGCCGTCCGAAAAACCTGAGCGCTGGAGCTTCGCCTCGAGTGGTTTCACACCGAGAGCAGAGAGGCCGTGCAATCCAGCGGGAGGAACTGTCACTGTAATAACGCGTCTCTCGGATTCAGCGCAGGATATTAATTGTTGCTCTTCAGTCCAATTTGCCGAGAGGTTTTTTTATACGCAGCGAAGCATCGTTTTCCCATGAGTCTCTCTGATAGTTCGCATGCGTTATGATTGAGTCTGATCTAAAGCGGTAGCGTCACAGGCTGGTCCCGGTGGGCCTCCTGCGTGGGGGGGAGGTTGATGAATTTCGCGGAGGAAGTGTCCCGCCTCTCTGCCAGGGCCGTTTGGACGGACCCGCTGACAGTGAGGCCGAGCGCGTTTGACAGGCCGCCGGATCGGGTTCCCTCCTGGAATGCTCCCAGCCGCGCGGCTCGCTGCCAAGGGGCTGCCTCCAGCATTACGGATCCGCGGGGACTGAGGCGCATCGATACGCTCAGTGACAGGCGGGAGGAACTGGCACCGCTCACTGCAGGTTCTGCATTAGGCTCATCTCCCAGCGACAACCCCTGCACCTACACAGGGGCATATGACCGAGCGAATACGAATCTCCCAACACGCGTACAGGTCAATGCGACCGTTTTTCACACTACAAATCCCACAATGCACCAGGAAGCAGACGCCATCCAGGGGATAGGCACACCTCCCTAATGTCATCTGAGCAAATGAGAAGCGCCTGTATGAGTCATGGGGTGCTGAGAGAGGTAGAACGAGGGGACCCTGGCCGAGTGTATCCCCAGCAGAACCAAGCCAATTCATTCCGCCCCTGCAGGGGTTCCTGGCAAAACACTCATTTTTTTAAAAAAAGGCTGCTTTCTCCATTTATTTAATGCCCCTAAAGGTTATGAAGAAGGAGAACCTATTCTGTGCAAATTTGCCGCAGTAGTTACAGTGAAATGATGACACTGCCACCAGAAAGGTGACAGCACAGAGGATTTAGTAACCCCATATGCTAAATAATAATGTGAAGCTTCCCCTTTCTGAAGCCGGAGGACTTTCGCACTCCCCATTCATGTAGCAAATTAAATCCCACAGACAGGAACTCAGTGAATGGGACCAAATATATTGTTACTGCCCCTGAACTGAACCAAGTTCGCTAAAGATTTACATTAGATTCAGCATGAATGCCTTCATTTCTCATCTCCGATACATCTTTTCTCTCAGAGTGATGTCAGCCGTTTAAATTGTGATGTCGTCATCTTATCTGAGGTTGGGAACACTGCCAGTGTCTTCCTAAAAACGCAGGCAGGAGATGGGTACCGGGGTGGACGGCAGACGGTTTGTCTCATTCTACAAAACACAGCTGCCCGTTTGATTCAGCCCCACAGTCCCCACCCACTCCATGTTTCAAAGCTCGTCTGAAGGTCCTCGCAGACAAACACGCACAGATTCTTTCTGCGTTTAACATCTGGCAGGGGACTGCAGCGTTCGAAAATACGATTTAAACAGCGGATGCCGTGCGGCGACGAGCACAAAACGGCATCTGCTGAACTGTCTGATGAGTGATCTAAGATGTAGGTATTCTCTCTCATCCGAGTAGCATCTTGTCACCAAAATATTCCAGCATTACATGATCAGGCTTGGTCAATGTGCAAGGTAACTTGCGCTGCCATGTCAGATGAGGTCAAACGTCCTGGCCTTGGTCATCAGATTCATCATCCTGACACCAGGAAATACAGAGTTCTGGGACAATTACTGTTTATTGGGGGTGGATGTGTGGTGTGTGGTGGCTTTACACAGAAGAGGCAGTGGCTTTGTTTAATTCTGTCTGAGGGCCACACACCTGTCACTCCGGATTCTGCACTGCAGATTGCATTAATTATTTCAAATGAGACTTCATCACTGCACCGTCGCTGAGGGGCCTTCTTCAGACGATCTCCATAAATCTGATTATCCTAATGATGCCAAAACAGGCCCTGCCACAGCATTCTCCATGCAAATACCGAAGTGAGAGTAATCTTCGTGGCTAATGCCATCCGAGATTCAATTTAATTCCTTTTCAAAATTCAATATAACACGAGCAAGTCGAACTGTGCTATTGTAAGTGAACTGAAAGTAGCTTGGCTGTTAAAAATGCAGTTCCTAGTACAAAAAATAGTTAACGATGGAATAATTGATTGGGTAATTGTTTTATATAAAGAAGTTATTCAGCTCAACTTGCCATTAAGAGAAAAGTGTGCAATGAATAATCCTCCATTTTTGAGTTATGTTTATTCATTCACCCAAGCAGCTGCACAATAAATAAACAGTGCAGCATTGTATGGTTTATTTCCAGCTGTATTGGTTTATTAAAAGAAATCGTTTCCATTTCTACAGGTTTTTTTTGTTAAATTTGTTTTAATTCCTTTAAATGAGCAGCGTTTATTTTCCTTTCTTTTTATATTTTTGACTCTGAAAATGGTTTCCAGGTAACAGCTTCAGAGTGGACGTCATGCATAATCATAGGGAAGCAAACAAACTCCCTGAGGTTCCTCAGAGGTTCTGTGAAAAGCAGCAGGCAAAACAGAGTCAGTGAGAGTCCTCCAGGACCCAGCCAGCTACGGACGAAAGGAGCAGACCGACACCTCTGAAGAAACAGCAGTGAGAGGTAGCGAAGGAGCCAGCAAATAAAAATAAAACAATCCTCTCCTCTCTTAACAAGAGAGGCTAAGAAAGGTTGTAAGATTATGTCAGGCTAGGTCACGCTATGTCATGCTATTGATTTTATTTAGTCCATTTAAATTGCAGCCATTGTGTCCCATTTTTTGCACAAGTGTGCCTTTTATTCATCTTTCATATATCTGTATTTTTTTGAATTCATGTCTCCTGTTTGGGCTCTGGGTGGAGAGTGTGTGCCGTATAAACACCGTGTGCAGTTCGTCTTCCTGTTGCTGGTTGCTTTTGGGCAGCATGCGGGCTTTAAAGGAAGTGAAGCTTGTAAAACGGCTTCTGTTCACAGCAGGAAAGATGGTTCTCAGAGCGCTCCAGGTAACAGTAAGTTTATTGGAACCCTGTGTGAGGAGAACAGCAACCCCACACAGCACTAGACCAGGCACTACTGTAGATTTGTACTGTAGATTTTACGATGTTTGAGTCACCAGAGCCCCTGCATTAGCGGACCTTCAGTAATTTCTGGGAAAGTGCAAAGTTCACTTCTGTAAAGAGACAGAAAGAGTATCTCTCAGTGACATGCTGCTTGGATGGATTGCTTTGTGTCTGGAGTACAGCACTAGAATGGGACCATGGAGGAAAACACAGCAAGTGATAAAAGATAGGTTTTTGGTGGAACCGCCTTTTAAACTTGGACAACAAGCCATTCCACCCTATCTTGGCATGTTGTTATGGCTTTATATAATAATAATATAATTCACTTGTGTTTGCAGTATAAAGACCTGTCCAAGGGCTGTCATCTGCCGCAGTAAAATGTGCTGTTGCTTTAGCCCTTGGGAATACTATGTTAGAGAAGCAGATCAGTTTATACTGTGACAAGTGAGTAAAATAAATCACCCAAAAAAACAAAAAATAAAAGCTCAAATCTTCATTTAGAGCACTGACTCTTCCAGAACCCCCCCCCCCCCCCTCTCCTCACACACACACACACACACACACACACACACACTGTGGAAGAAAAGCTGCCTACCCAGACCAGTTCAACAAATCCATAATGCAAATTCAAGCTCAGAGTCATTTAAAGTTGTTTTCCCAGGGCAGGTTCTCAGACACCCAATGTTCACTGGGACAGTCAGGTTCTCACAAGTCGCTCTCAAAACAGGAACCCTAACAACCCTCTGCGCTGTTCCCAGTGATAAAAGCTCTGGGAAGACAGCTTCAGACGCCTTTCCAACACGGCGATCAAATTCCAGTCTACTGCCTTCTGCTCACTGTGAGAAATTCCATTGCTTAAACACACTGGTTAGATGCTAGACGCGATCCATTCACATGCCCATGAGATATGAGATGCAATTCGCGTGTTCATCTACAGTCCAGAGCATGCAAATAAGAGTGCACAGAATCGCACGCTCACTGAAGGCAAATAACTTGTTTTCTATCAAAAAATAGCGCCGACAACCTAAAAACAGAGCAATAGCAGCAGACTGATCCTTTGTGCACACACTTTTTCAAACACGGGACCCAGCAGCGAGGTTGCGTTAAAACCCCGTGCAGTCAGAGCTGCATGTCACAGACTGTGACCTAGCTGAACAGGGTACGATTACAAAATTTCTTTCAGACTCCTTTGTGAATCATTCAGTAGTAGAAAAATACACAGTATATTAGCACAGAATATTGCAATCACCCACTTTTCTCCTAGCTGTAACCGTAACGCATTGGTAAGTGGAGCTGATGGAGTCTAATGAGTCTTCAATGGACTCAGTGAAGGATCTCAAAGGTATCTCTTCTGCTGTGATGAGCGTGGACTGCAGGAGTTCCTGCATGATGGCTGTGTGCTGTATCACACCTGTCTCTGGGAGAGGGCTGGAGTTTGAACGCCCCTGTTTTGCCCAGATTCTGCCTAAGTCCCGGCATCTGCGTTTTTAACACAAAACAGAGGTGCACTGATGGAATGGAATCAATCACAATCAGCAGTAAATCACAGTGAGATACAGCAAGTCAAAGCATCCTCTCTTCCTTTCCAGCCCTGACATTTTCTGCTCGCATATATAAACGGGTTAAACTTTATTTCAAGTGTTCAAGTGTTTTAATGACTCCAAATGTGATCCCACAGAAATGTATTTTGGAGATGTCTGAGATTAATTCTGTTTCTCGAAGTTGCAAAGTTAATTTGAATTAGGGAAAGTTAGAGAATACAGACATTGAGTGAATTAAATGTAATGAATGGTATCAAATTCATAATTATGTGGTCAAAGTTTCCTTCAGTCCCAGCAACCCAAGACAAATCAATAACAGTCCCTCTTTATTTATTGCTGATGTGATATTTATTCATAATAAAACCACTTATTAGTGCCTGGAAATTCTCTCTGATCACTGAAATAAGCCGAAATGGAGGCAGGTGAAGTCGGTTCCTGATCAAAGCTTGTCAAGGTCAAGGAGTAACCTGATCTGCATTTAGGAAAATAATGAGACTGCTGAAGATTTAAGCTCCATGCCGCAAGTGGAGGAAAACTTTGCATATTTTAATGGAGTTTCAAAAATGTCGGACATGCTCACATAGCCTTATGGCGCAGTTAAAACTCTGAGAAGAAATATTTACATGAACTTTATTTTACATTTATTTAGGCTACTTTTGAAAAAGGAAAAATGAGAAAAAGGAAAAAGTTACTCCCTGCAATGTTTCTACCATGATTCAAATATTTGAGCATTCCTCAGACCACATTTAAAATTATATTAATCCAAGTTCTCACCAACCTTTCCTGATCAAGTCTGAAGTGCAGGTATAGCATTAAAGCAAACTGCATGAGAGTGTGTTTAGTTCTGTGTGGCTGCAGCTCTCAGGCTGACAGCTATTCATCTGAGAGCTCAGTGTAAATACGGCACTGTGTACACTGAGAAAAAAGCAAAGAGAGACAAAATCCAACAACAAAAAAAACAAATTTACAACTCCATGGCAACCATTCAAAACTTAATTTCACGTTTAGTCTGTCATTTGATATGGATGCATGATATACACCCACATCCGAAAAACAGACAAACTGACAAAATCATAAACACGACACTGATGCTTGTTTTGAGGATATATTTGGTTACATAAATCAATTCTCATCACTGCCATGCATGGAATTATTTCATGAATTGCCAAAAATCCCAAAAATCATGGACAGTACATAAAATTCCACTGACAAATCTCTCTCCCACACAGGAAATGTGAAGACAATAGAGGTTATTGCCATCTCATAGCCAGCAGTGGCCCCTAAGATATCACACAGACCAGCAGCCACGTTGGATCTAAACATTGATAATTTTGCAATGAAAAATATCCCCAGCATGAAACAGGTCAAGGTCAAGAAGCCACACAGATAGTCTGCCATACAGGATTTCTTAAGCCATCCTGTCACAAAGCAACGGATAGGACCTGCCTTATGTGCCCATAAAAACTTGAAAATCACATTCACTGCATAGGAAAAACATAACTGCTCCCGCCCTGCTCTTTTGCAAACCTACTTTGTACATGTATTTTGTACATTTACATATAATTGCAATTTATGGCACTTCATGTGTGAAAAAGAACATTTAGCTCTATAATTGACCACTCAGCAGTACACACACTGTAGGCACCTAATTCACCTGTAATTGCCCTCAGAGGCCAGCAGCCACACTATTTGGCCCCCGTTAAATGCAAGTATATCAAGTTAGTTTATTGTTATTGTTATTATTACCGCAATCCTTATTACAACCACAGAGTGGTTCTACCTTAATGTTTTGATTATCATTTTCCTTATTATCGTTATTGGCAATGAGAATGTATTCCTCCAGGATCTAAAAGCGTCCCGTTCCCGCCCCACCCAGCATGGCACACTGCAGGGGTCTGTCACAAGAAGGCACAGTACCTGCACATCTCCAGGTGTAGGACTTCTCAGACGAGCTGTGGACACAGGAGAAGAGAGTGTTAGCAGGATTACGCAGGCGTGTCAGAGTAACACACACTGGATTTAGCCTGTATGCAGCACGCAACTGACACATTTCTCTGGTCATTCAGTGACAGACCTCACCGCAATCAGAACATGCCAGACACACAGTGCTCTGAGATTTTCACGATTGTGTGGGTTCTGACAGGTCATGAAATCAATCGCAGAATAAATATAAATGAACTGTGTACTACAGATGGTTTTATATACGCTCTCTGTGTGTAAATTTTGAAAAATGGCATCAGTTTTGTAATGTGCAACAAATGAATATAGTAATCAACATACATGCAGTAAGTAAAATAATTGATACAGTCAGTTGAAGATCTGCAACATACTGTCAGTGTGATAGTTGACATAAACATGCTGAAAGGTTTTTAACTTTCAAACGGCGTAGTCCGGATATCAACAAACACACTGCTAATGTTTGCTGGTTTCAAGTCTGGGGACAAAAACAAAAATGAGTTTTTCTGCCTTCTCAGGGCGTACTCCTTCTCTCTGTGTGACTTTGGTCCTCGAGAAATGGATTTTGAGAACAATCGGAAAGGTCAAGCAAACCAATTCATCCTGTGGTTGTTCCGAGTGTGGCCAGAGCAAATATAAGAGGTATCGATTCTCTGCAGATGTGCCAATCTGCCACCACAGAGGCCTGAAATACATTTTAAAAAGTGTGCTAAGAGAAAGGGCATTCATCTCACAGGCCCAGAGGCCCCGGTATTACAGTATTACAGCGGAGAGGGTTTTCAAAGCCCATTGTAGCTCATCTGATGAACGCTCGGCATTCTGGGAACCACAGAGCCAAAGTACGGACAGTGGATGGCGAGAGTGGCGGTCTCTGCTCGGTGAGTGTGAAGGGGCGGGACAGGACTGGGCGAGTGGCTTGTGAAGAAAAAAGCGGGCGAGTCCGAGTGTGGGCCGCCAGTCAGGGTGGGGTGGGGTGGGGGGGCCTCTGTGACAGCCCAACCCCATCTCACTTCCCCTCAGAGAAGGGAACAAGTTAACGTCTCTACTTCAATTTACAGAATGGAATCATTTCTTGAAACTCAACCTTGGATCTATCATTGAAACTGCCTTTTGAGGAATCCCATGATTCTTTTTGCACCATTACTCTAAACTAGTGTGTGAACATTTCTGTGCACATTTTCAGGACAAGGACACTTTCAACACAGACATATCAGTTAACAAATAAAAGAAGTTTCTCGTACAAATGACTCATAGTAAAGCACATTAAAAACACATATTCTGTTCATTTTATCAATTTGAATTGAGAAATTACATTTGATGTTCCTATAATATCTATTGAAAATTATACCTTACCTACCAATATGGCCCAGTTATACTTGTTTAACAGGAAATTAATAATTGCATTATTACATGGATTGCATCACATGGTTGCATTACATGGATTCATCTTTAGAAAAATGTTTTACATACTTTTTCACCATACAGCAGTAAACTGTTTATTATTAAAAAAACTGCTGTTCTTGTCTGATTTCATTATGGCAAATAAGAACTGTTCTATTTAGGAATGAATTGTTTGGTCTCCACTGAGACTATTTACAGTGGGTAAAGCTGCCAGAATATAGTGCAAGTCCCCATTCTGGAGGGGTAAACTGGAGAGGCTGTCCCACTATTCAGGACCATTTTGTATTCTCATACAAGTGGAAAAAACCTCATTTAGTTCAACAGGGAATTAGAAGAGTAATTCAACATAGCTGTTAGTTCTGTAATGTTTTCCTTGCACCACAACAACAAATGTGCAAAAATACTCCTCTGGTGCACTGGATATTTATGGGAGGTTTGTGCAGAGAGAATAACCCAATTCCTCATGCCACAAAAAAAAAAAAAAAGAGCGGAAACAGGCCTCTTTCCCAGGAGGCTGCTCTGGCCACGAGGCGTATCATATCCCACAGTGAGCCAGCAAATGCCGGGCCTGGGGTGGGCCAAAGGGAGAGGGTAATCACGGCCACATAAGGGAGCAGCTAAATCATGGCTAAAGCAAACACAATATAACAGGCAATAACAGTCCATTCAATAAACTACAAGTAGTGCAATTATAATATTGCAACTGTTAAATTGTAACAGTATCAGGTATTACTCATCGTGTCAAATGTAGCTGTAGGCTTACTGGCTACATTTATCATAATGACACCTGACTGCACCCGTAAAAAAAAAAACAACTCCAAAGAGTTATCACCATTCATAACACGGCCGTAAATGCCTCCGCTTTTAAGTTCAGATTTCCCAGCATGCAATGACACTGTCACTGGGGGGGGGGGGGGGGGGGGGGGGGCTGGTACATCAGTTGGCTCTAGTGCAGCACACACACAGCCTTTACCCTGTGAGAAAGAGCCAAATTTCTGACACCTCGGTGATACATCGGAGGGTGAGAGGCTGGCAGCTGAAAGCCAAAGGGGAGAGTGCTGCATGCCACTGAAATGAGTGTAGCAGCACTCAGAGGATATTACGGCACAAGTTCAGACAGAGGCTAAACTTCCATCAGAGTCACAACAAAGGCCTTCACGTCCCAGCCTGCAGCGTGTTTACCTGGTACCACACCTGCACCGTGCTCGGCTGGGATGACTTGCGTGCAAGAGTCATTCACTGAGAAAGCAGCGCTCCTTCCTGTAAGCAGATAACACTTCACTGAGACTTGTCTGTTTTACGGTTCACTCCATCTTTCCCATCCTGTTCCAGAAACCCTGCATATCTGATCAGGGGGGCGGGGCCTGGGAATGGGCCGGCCCGTGGATAGCGTGATTGAGCGGATCTGCCATTTAAGGCAGTACATTACATAGTTTGCATGCCATTGACAATGTCTGTGGTTACTGCTTTACTTGGACTTTTGGCAGAAATGTCAACAGACCGAAAACGTTGAGGTTGAGGGGCCATCTGGCTGCCAAAGCAGACAGTTAAATACAATTCCAGTCACTTTATTGGCTGGAGGTCCCTGTAAATACAGACTCCCTTTGGCATTTTTTTCCCCTACAACCATATATAAAAGGGCACTTTTGCGCTTCCTGAATCGATCATAGATGATCTGCTAACCCTGCCCCACAGTACATAAGATTGGCAGAGGGAGAGAGGGTAAAACATGTAATCACTGAGGCTAAAGAGAGGTTGAGCTGAGCGTGTAAATTAAGGTAATTTGGTGAAAAACAGAAGTTTGAATTCAGAACAACACAAGCCACAGAAGCACAGGGAGTGTGAACAAGCCTCCATTTGTAACCTGTCTGCTGATGTGATTTTAAAATACTTTGAAGGACATCTACAATACTTATATAAGGACCTTTAAAACACTCAGGACCTATTGATGATGTATAATATTAAGTATCTAAGTATCTGAAAGGCTTATATTATTCAGTATAATACAGAAAATATAAACATAATATATTAAGTACATTATGTTATTAAGTTATATTATATTAAGTACCTTTCCAGAATTTTCTCAACAGGATGTTGAGTTTGTCCCATGTAAAACCAATGAAAACAGACAACTAAAGACTATAATTGTACTCAAACGTAAGAGAACTGAAAGGCACACCTACTTTCAGGAAAATACCAGTCAGCATCTTGGAGACACCTACACACCTCCCACTGGGTTGCCAGTGGAGTAGAAGGTCAGAACGCAGGAGGCATTTGTGTGCTTTCATCTTTTGAAGTGATTAAGAAAACTTCAAAGAAGGTTATGTTACAGTTGCACTGTTACAGTACTTAAAAACAATGCCAACAGACCCGGGAATTTCAGATCTCGTTAAGAGCAAAACAGAATGTTAAATTGTTGACTATGGTCATTACCATCACCCTCTTTAGCTCACAGAGAGGGGTGATTAACTCAAGTAAATTAGGCTAATTGATGGGATAAAAACACATGTGCTCGGCTTCTTTACATTAGCGGTTCAATGACCGCACATGGTGGCTAAATGGTGGTAAAAAAGACAGAAACTCACAGGATTTACGGCTCGGCAGAATGGACTTCCTTGAGCATTCTCTTTTAATTACTCTCATCTCATTGGCATTACGATTACTGCCCTCTAATGCTGTGAGCTCATTTAACATCCCCACTACTGGAGAGGATCAGCTGAGACAGAGCAACGGCAGGAGTTCTGCAGTGTCCAGCTGAAATCACAGTTGCTAGGCCGGTATCTATATTTGGTTTGGAGACTGAACAGCTATATGCAAATCCTGTGCTGGAGGCGGGGTTTTGATTAACTGATACTTGATGTCTGTTGCTTATGCTTGGGCAGGGGAGAAAAAGCCATCTGTCACTTTCTGGATAGACAGGAACATGCTTTGCAGGATGACCAGTCTAACGGAGGTTCCTGTTATATTCTCACTCGTTACACTGCATCATTACATAGCCACACTCCTGTCGACAATGGCCTGTTTTGGGTTTTCCTTTCACCTCTCTGGCTTTGTAAACCATCTGTCCCTTGCATTTCGGCCAATTCCAGCCTAGTGGAAGCCATGGTGTTTTAACCACCACTGACAGCAACTGGACATAAGCTTTGCTGTGCTTCAGTCATGCATGTGTCGTCCACGCAATGAAACATCTACAAATGGCTAAATGTTAGTTTGCTTTTCTCCGGCTCAACAGGATTGTATCACCTGTTAACCTCTCCAGCTTTCGTGAAAACAGGCATGTGGAAAATTATATCATGCTTCAAACAAAAAAGTGGCATCAGAGCCATGTGGGATCAGAGCCAGTCAGAATCCTCTGTATTTCCCCCAGCGGCATGGTGGCAATAGTGATATTAAAAAGCAGGAGCACAGCCCAAACCAGGAAGCAGCCCCAGCAAATGGAACAGAATTGTGTCTGATATGAATTATAGGAGCTCCGGGTTGATGGATTTGTCTGAGAGGGAAGCCAGAGAAGCTTGAAGAGTGATGCTTCCACTGCAGTCTGAGGAAAGGAGTCTGAAAATAACTCGGCCCCCGACTACGCCTGCTCCATCTCATCTCCCACCATTCTCTCTGACACAGCACAGCATCAGGCAGCGGTGTGGCGTAGCGGCCAGGAGCAGGGCTCAAATCCAACACGCTAACCCTAAGGCTGCTGGTTCAATTCCCAGTGGGGCACCGCTGGTGCACCCTTAAGCAAGGAACTTAACCCAAATTTCCTCAGTAAATATCCTGCTCTATAAATGGATAACTCTAAGCTATGTAAACTGCTCTGCATAAGAGTGTCTGCTAAGCAAAAAAAGGTAAGTAAATGATCGCCCTTTGCTCTTCATTCAGCATGAGGTAAAAGATTGCTCTGTGGTTAAAAATCATTCTTTTAAACAAATCTGTATATTCAATTGGCACATCTGTTTCTCAGCGGAGACCGTGGAACCTCTGCTAAAGTCTCATATCATCACACCTGCCTAAGCAGGCACTGAGTCTGTGAACACTCCTGCTGTACATAACAATTAGCTACAGCTTGCCACTTAAATCTATTGCATTACCGTTAAGCCATCTACTGCCTGCAACCCCATTAAAGACTGCTGTGCTGCCACTCAGGATAAATGCTTCTGCTAAACAGCAGCCCAGGAACATGGCTGAGCTGTGGTTGGTGCAGGGTAGTATTGAACACAGGTCTGCGGTTGGTGCATGCTGGTAATGACCGCAGATCTGCGGTTGGTGCATGCTGGTAATGACCGCAGATCTGCGGTTGGTGCATGCTGGTAATGACCGTAGAGCTGTGGTTGGTGCATGTTGGTAATGACCGCAGATCTGTGGTTGGTTATAGTCGCACTGTTGCAGAGTTAGAGGAGAGCTCTTTACCTGCCACTGGCTGTGCCAGGGGACTCCGCCCCCAGCCTGCATCGCTCTAGCTGATTGGCCACAATCTGCCGCTCCACCTCCAGCTCTCTGGTCAGCCTCTCAAACTGAAGCTCCTGCAGGGAGGGGGAAGAGACAGACAGGTCAGCAAACAGCTCTGTGGGAGTGGGGAGTCTGGCAGTGCTGGGAAAAAGGGGGTACTGTGCAGTCCCCGGGACATCAATGAAATGGAACACAAAGTCTTTACAACAGTATATTTACAACAGCATATCCCATATCACTGTGAACACTGTGGGTCATATAAATATGTGCGCGCACACACACATATACACACACACACACACACACACATACACACACACACATATACACACACACACACACACATATACACACACACACACATGCACGCACAGATAGCTGAGGAACACACAGCACATACATGTTATGTCCTAGTACCATCACTGCAGCGGCGTGACGGTGGTTACACATCATTACACAGTAGTTTACACCCTCAGCCCCTCATCTCTAATCACAGGGGTCTGAGTAACTTTGGGTAGCTCCGCTCTCGCTCACCCAGCGCCCCTCCCCTCCGTCCTCCCTGAGACACCAGGCACCTCTCTCAAAACTCCTGATGCAGTGTCACCTCAGACAGCCCCCTCTCACACCTCCTCACTACTCATCCCAACCTCTCGCCGCGAGGTGAGAAATTCTCTCACAGCTGCCGGGTGTGGAACAGTGCCCCCCCCCCCCCCCCCTCCCTGATTCACCGGGGCAGTCATGCGGTGCCAGGCGCACGGAGCCCCCGGCACGGTCTGACACCAAACTCCTTCACCGGGCCTCCATCCCCGAGAGGCACGTCTGCTGCTTCCTCAGAAAGTCCCATCATCCTCGGCTGCCGTCCCTGACCTTCTGAAGGAGAGGGAGCCCAGATCGGAGCGGCCGCACAGAAAAAAAAAAAAAACAAAAAACCCAAAACAATCTTTTTCAGGGCTAGAGCAGAAATGCCACAGGTGAATCGTTTAGTACCCCCCTTCATGTGGCAGCCTGTGGCTCCTGCATTTTGATCCTGTGGCTTACATCCTGCCAGAAAAAGCCACATCTCCCCCTCAGCCGCTCGCCCATGCAAAATCGAATCAGACTGAATCAAATCCAGTCTCTGCGCTGTCAAATTACTTTTCTGTCCGGGATTGAAAATGTGCATTTTATTCCGTTTCACATATTCAACAATTTAAAAAAAAAGGATTTATTCACAGAATGTGGGTTCAAAGTGGAAAAAAAAGCATAGAACACATTCATTCCATAAAAATTTAACAGCAGAAGCGACATGTTTTTCTTTTTTTCAGTAAACAAACTTGATTTTGCTGTGGAGCTTCCAATTTCCTTCAGTGCAATGATTTCACTGAACCTTAAAGGCTTAAGAGAACATCACATTTTCAGCATTGTACAGCACAATGTACATTTCCAGGGCCGTGAGCTTAAACTGCACATCCATCAGAAAAGCCCCTCCATGCAGGGAGTGAACCAACAGCCGACTGGCCGGCTTAAGCCACGCCAGATTCTCCGCTCTCAGACAGCACCGCAGCTAAAGAAAAACCCAGAACAACAGATTCTGCTGCACAGCAGGCTGCAAAACGCAGTTAAAATGGAACTCTTCAGAAACAATTTGCTAAAGGCCGGATTGGCCTCCTGAATGTTTGAAGCCTAGTGCTGTTTTGTACTTCATGCTACCAGACAAAACTGAATATGAACTTTCACTTTCAGTCCTTGTCAGCTATTAATCATCTGTTCATATTTTTTCCCCCACACTATGTTACATTCAGTATTGAATAAGAAAACCATTATTATTTTAACAGACATTAGAATATACTGAGCCACGGTATTAAATTTTGACAAGGTAGTAAAAAAAGATTCCCCACCATGATGAAGCGCTCGGGAAAACGGGATGACATAACGCAGCGTTCAGTGACAATGACAGCAAAAAGAGGGAACAAACGGCCTTTTGAGACGCTCTCCGCGAAACGGCGGCGCTACGGCAATCTGATGGCAGCGTCACAGGGAAACTAGGCCAGCAGGATCAACAGCTAACGCCGTGCTCCAGGAGTTCAGAAGGAAAATGTGCGAGGGCAATCATAATTACGCTGGCACACAGGCCCAGCGCACTCGATAACGGCCAGGGGAATCAAACAAACACAATTTCACATCCAGTAAGCAGGATTGTGGAACCGCGCGGCTTAACTTGCCCTTGAAATAAATATAGATCCAGGGGGATGTGGCCCCCCGGGATTTAACTCTCAGAAGAGATAAGCACTGTGTGAGGCAGAGCTACAAACGACCTCCAGTGCCTTCACTCTCATTGGACACAGCTAAAGCGGCTTCTTATGCATATGGATAAGTGCGTGACAACATTCAGATAACATTAAATTAATAACTGATGTCTTTATGAGGACGCAAAATATGAGAGAATCCAAATTTCTTTCCCCAAATTTTTGACAGGGCTTGATAATACAGAGATATTCTGTTTGCCTGTCTCTTTTAAATGCCTTTGAAAACCCATCCAGCTGTGTCATTGTTGAAAAAAATCTAAACTCATTAAATCCTTTACAGACAGTGTGGGAGAATTTTTAGAGACCTCATCCAAAGTCGTGAGATTCTTCTCTGAAGTGCCAATAACTGCAGTGACTTGTTTAAAAGGACCATGCTGGTGTAAGGCGAACAGACCAAAAAATGTATCCATAAATATATCCTTTCTGGGAACACTGACCTGTCCATAGATCTGTCCAATCACACCCAATCTGTTCAATCCTGCAACCACGACTTTGGCATTCAAACGAGAGAACTCAAACCATTGGATTAAAAAAATAGCAGTACGAACTGAATGTGCAGGGAAACGCACAGGCCAGAACACTTCACGGTCAACGCTGGGAGTCAGCACAGCCATCTTCCCAGAGCAAAGCAGCAAATGAAGGTCTCCCAGACATACAGAACGCTCGCCATCCAACAAGATACACTGTGGCATCTGCTGTTGCCATGAGGAACAAAAGGCCATCTGGATCCTCTCAACGTCTGGACCGACTCCAGTGTGAACAGCCAGTCCTCCCTTCGCAGGTGGAGACTCCGTTACAACCCTCGCCCTGATCAACAGGTCAGATGGATATTTCCCCGTCTGATGCCAGAAATCTCTCCCATCTGTTTGTCTTAGTATCCACTAATGCAGCAGATGGGACCAGCTATGATCACATTTTCTCACCGTCAGCCTTTTCATGACTTTATACGAAACTGTCAACGGAAATTAATTTTCTTGCGCGCTCCTTTTCCTGCCCTTTCCCGCACGGCGGTGGCGGATCTGATAATTAGATTTGCGGACCACATTATATTAGAAGATAAAAAAGCATAACGTGTTGGCTACATGTTGCATTTTCAAATGATACTTTTCTGCAGGCATGTTCTTTACTCACTGCACTGCAGTGAACACCTGTCTGCTCAGGAGCGAGGGGGACACTGTTAGCGGTTAGCGGTTAGCCAGAAATGCTTTCGTTCTGCATCCGCTCTTTTCCCTGCAACGTTGACCTTTTTTACTCAGATTTGGAACTTATTGGTCATATTGTGAAGAGCCATAAAATACTTTCTGCTGCTCCAGTTTAAGCTTAAGGCTGTTATGGCTGCCAAACACATTTCCACAAGTCAATATCAGCTTGGCGCCTGGCTCTGTCATTTCATGTTTAACACATTCATTGGCTGTGGCCTGTACCTGTACACAGTCTTGTCTCTCCAACAGGAAAATATTGCTGCAAAATACATATATACATATATATATATATATACATACATACAAATATATTTTTGTGCACATGTACACAATGTTTATTGAACAGACTAAAATTTGTGAGATTTACATATATAAATGATCTACATTTTGTCATTCACATGATTTTTCATGAAGTCACATCAATCCATTTCTACAGCAGTCATGTCTTCACTGTTAATTTCGTGCACTTATCAGGTGTGGGTATTGGTTGGCATCCTTTAGCCTCAAATTTCACATGCTTCCTGGTCATAGCATGTAGATGTGTGTAAAAAAAACTATTTCAGCCAAACGTCCAAGGCCGCTTACACCTCAGAATAAGTGCATCTCACTGGTCGTTGGCTCTAGGTCCTCGGCCAAAGCCAGCATGGTAAATACTACTATTGCCTCCACTAATCTAGTTGTTTCAGAACAAGATTTGTGCATAAATTTTCATCAGCATTCACTCATTCAGCTAATTTGCTGCATTTCTCGCACACTGTCCCCAGATGTACTCTTAATCATAGCCACCAGCCTTTTGGCCTGAAAGCTTTCTAGCTGCCTGCAATCTCCAACATTGCATATATTTACAGCTAATTTGGAGGAATTCAATGCATATGTCAAGTGTGGACCGGAGAGCATTTATTAAGCCTAATGACCCATCTCATCAGGGAAATTACAGCAGTAATTACCATCAAATCAGGCAATATTTTCCCAACGAAACAGGTACTTCAATCCTTCCACGGTATCCCAGAATGCCCTGGTGGAGGAAAGACAGGAGCAAATGCAGTGAAAGTACCGCAGTGTGAGGTCAGGTCATTATTTGGGGATCACGGTGTGCGTTCTCTGAGGTGTACCCAAAATCCCTGACCCCTGAAACAGCCAACAAACAAAGCCCTCAACCCAGTCTGGGGATGGACAGAAACACACAGACGACAGACTGCACACTCTTCCCTTTATCCACTTGATCTTCAATCCTCCAGCTGCATTCCCCAGCTCAGAGGCCTGCCCTACATCTGCAGGCAGATGCAGCCAGAGCCCCGCCCCTCACCCAATCAGCAAGAGCAAACCTGCCCCGCCCACTCACATACCCAGCCACTCAGAGGCCGGGCCTGAGCCACCACTCTGCTGACTGACAGCTGCCATGGGCAAACACGGACTGAGGCAGCTGGGGGGGAATGAAAGTAACGAGATTAAATTTGCCAAGCTGTTCCCGGCGCAGGGTTGTGTCAAAACGATCACATCACGGGGAAGCGAGCTTAATTCCACTGACATAAGCATCACTTTACAATTGGCTTTGCGGTTAAGATTAAATCATTTCAGAAACTAGCTGATAGACCGACTGCTTGCTGAATATTCAGGCCAGCTGTAGGATGCATCCGGCACAGAGGCTGCAGTTTTAAAGACTGGTGCATGTTCAGTTGGCCCCCTCTAAACAGCAGTGCTAACACATTAATCACGATTCACGACACTCATTGTACAGTTATAAATATCCCACGCATCGTATGTAAATACAGCATCATCAGGGGACATGGAGAGTCACACTCCTGCCCCAGATTCACACAGCTGGCTCCTCTGCGTTACACACCCTCATCAGGCCGAGAGAGGAGGGAGGACCGCGATTAGCATCCGAGCCGAGGAGCTCTCGGTCGCTAACGAGCCTCGGGTTTCTCCTTCCGTAGTCACAGCCTCCGGCAGAAACACTCAGCACTGGACTGGAGGAAAAGTCAGGGTGCAGGATCCGCTGCCATGCCTGAATGCTCTCTCTCATGACGCGTCGTTTCAGAGTGTGAGGTTTCAGCGAGATCCTCTCCCTCTGACATGCCCCCCCCCCCCCTTTCTACGTTCAGAGAGGTTAGTGGCTGTAATGCTCTGATGAACTGCTGTCCAGCCCTGGCACAGCTCCACAGGAACGCCGCCCTCCTGCGCCCGGGTATCTCAATGGCTCTGAGGAGATCTGAGTGATCAAGCATGAAGACAGCAACTGCTCCCTGCAAACGGCAGCGTTCTGCGTTCATCAGTGTGACGGGGGAAAGCACACGATCTGTCAAACGCTCAGATTTTCACCGAGCAGGGGACTTTTCAACAGCTGCCTCTGGAGCAGATCAGTGTAAAATTAAAGGCAAATTTGCCGTGTATTGCAACACCTTATACACTACACATCCCATTAGTTAACCATCAATAAAAACTTTATTAAAGCGTTACTGAGACTTTTCACAGCGCCTGTCATAAAGCAAGCATCACTCATGTAAAAAAAATTAACTGTACATGAAAGCATTAATGTGCATTTGATGACTATTAACAACTCACTTTTAAGGGGTGAGTAATGTCTACTGTAAGAAAACCAAATCGAATAGGTAACTAAAATGAACAACAGCAACTGCAATACCTGAAATAGTACCCTTCACACTGGACTAGATTTCCACAGAGTATCCCAATGTCCGTAATTTTTTTTTAACCTATATGGCCATTTCTTTGTTTAAAGGACATGTTTAAAACAATGCAGTCATTACATTCTTCGTTTCAGTAGCAAGTTAATTAAGCCCAATTGTTTTCTGTCTGGCAGCTAAAACACATAAATACATTTAATCTTAAGCATGTTGCATTGTTCTTTTGAAGACAGTGGTTTTCAATTCTGTTTAATCTATTGACATTCTGTTTAACAGCTGGGGTTTCAGTTTTTTTATTTTCACTTTTTATAGTGGTTTTCCAAATTTCCTTCTGCTAAACAAATGGTTTGCAGTGAATTGTCAAAAACCTTCAAAAACCAAACAAAAACACCAGCGGTTTTTCCATGATGCCCTGAGAAACATTGAGTAAAATCACCAGGGAAAAAACAGAAAAATTTCTCCACCGCTTTAATGGAAAGGAACTTTTCGGGACATCCCCATGCCTGAGGAAGAGACATTCCGTGTGAGGAAGGAGGAATGAGATTTTTGCTCTAACTGAATGAAACCAGGTATGCCTTGTATATCTTGACACTGAGTTCTGTGGCCCTGAGGTTAGAACCTGCCTGAGTCATCTCAAAGTGCCAGGTGCTGAGTGCGGAAGAGCTCCTTACACATGCAAGTCAAATCCATGACCGCAAAGCAGGGGAAGAGGACTGACCAATGAGAAGGTGGGATATGAGCAGCAAATAGCCTTCTTATCATATCTCACAAAGCCATCGCCATTTGAGACACCCCCCCCCCCCTCCCCCCCAACAAAAAAAAAAAAAAAATCCCCTCCCCTCTCTCCCTCAATACAAACATCTGTCCTGGCTCCAAAATTAATTAACATTTGAAATTTCACATATGATATTTTTAACAGTCGGCCAGTGTTACACGGTTGTAGCCTGCACCTGATGAGAGATCTGTGCCGTGGACACCTGAATGCCGTGGATATGCAAATATCAAGAGACCATCCTCATATCATATGGCACAATTTCATTAAAACGGCGAGGAACATTTTAATATGAGCAGGCAGAAGGCTTGTTCTTAAAGCCGAGTGAGAACTCAAAGGGAACGTGTTTGTTTATGAGGATCTGTTGGTAATGAGGCTTGACATGAAAGCTGCGTTCTCACTCTCTCTGCCTGCAGAACACCCATATTCCAATTATGCAGAAATAAATTAGCAATATGCTTAAAACTGGTGAGTAGAGGGGGCTTGACAGTCTCAGAATCTGCACCTCTGAGGGTCCGAGGCATTCTTCCTGAAGATGGCCGTGTGAGACGGTGCAGCCACGCCCAGCACTGCTGGAGGGAGTCATGTGACGCCATGTGAGTGCGATTAGAGGGGAAAACAGCGGGCGGCCATGTTTGAAAAAGACTTGGGTACTGGGAAGCACGCAATATTCCAACATTTTTCATCAGCAGCCAAACTCACTGTGGCTGCGAACAATTTTCACTGCTCCCAGTTTTAACACGAACACGGCAACAGAGAATCATGAATTGTGCTGTTTGAACAGTGAGATGCTGGAATGCTTTGGAAACTTTCAAACACTGTACAGTTTCTCACGGGGGCCACACAGAATTACAACTGAAATACATCATTCCACCCATCTGTGAGAAAAACAGAACCCAGTTAAAATATTTATGCTTCATGCACCCAATCAAATAAATGATCAATTATTGAACCTACTGCCTGACTGTGCACACTTGGTATGTCCAACTTAACACTTTCCTTGGGGGTGATTTTCAAAAATCAACATATTTACTGGACTTTTTTCCAGAAAGCTTACAATTTATTTCAAATTCAAATTAGATCCTCAGTATCACAGATCACTGAACTTGGCCTACACATATTTACGCTTGGTTTATAAGTGGCTGGTGATGATTGGGTTAAAGCGCTGGCACTCCTCGGCTGATAGCGTCCTGTCACGGAGTTGCACGGTGATGTGGAAGCGCTTAGTTATTCTGGTGCGCACTGCAGTGTCAACAGAGCACTGCCTTTCCAAGCCTGTCTGTTTATGATCCTGCATCCTGGCGCAATGCATGCTGGGTATATCAATGACGTGTCCGCCTGGGAACAGGAGCGGTTCTGTGGGCGCAGAGACCGGGCCAAATCTGAACCAAATTAAAGGAGGACGGACCGGTTCCCCACAATTTACCCTGCACTCCAGGGCCTCTCCACGGAAGCAGATCTGTGTGTAAGCTGTGCTCCGAAGTTAGAGGTTCAATGAGAGGAGGGGAAAAAAGCATTACATTTTTGGTGAAGTGCTTCACTCCAAAACTTTTTGCAAGCTCACATGAGGGTGGCAGTAGCTAAGAATAAAACTTGCTTTCGAGAACAAAGCTTGAAATAAAAATTCTACAACGTTGGTGTCTTAAAAAAGGTGACTAAACGACGCCTTCTGTATGATTTTGGGAAATCTTACATACGAGTTGGAGCAGCAGTATAGCATAGTGGTATGAAGCAGGGCTTGTAACCGAAATGTTGCTGGTTCGATTCCCCATAAATATCCAGCTGTACAGATGTATAAAACTGTAACCTTATCCAAGTCACTCTGGATGAGAGCATCTGCTAAATGACAATAATGTAATCTTCTCTGTGTTTGCCTTTCTGTATTCTACACAGTGTCTGGGCCTCCAGTGAGTGCCTGGTGACACCTCTCCATCTCTCCCCTGCCGCAGCAGAAGCACAGAGAAGCAGCCATATCATATCCCATTTAACAGCCGGCTAACTGGCTAAACTGCCCGGCAGGATTGGAACAGCACTGACCCCAGTAGAAACCTCTTCACTCCAAGGGGAGACAGGCTCAGCTCCAGGTACGACAGCCAGCTGAATGCAGTTATCACTGTCTATCACTGGCGGCTCTGACACGTACTAATAGACTCAAACCAGGATGGAGCATATCCATGCATAGAGGAAATACAGTGAAAATGTATTTACAAACCAGGGGTATTTAAAACCAATTAAACATAGCATACAATGCCATGTGATGCTAATGTCAGGACCTGCATTCAAACATTCAGTGGTAGAAACATTTCAAAAAACACTCCAATTCCAGACTCTCAGGGGTCACATTGATTTCCCTGCATCAAGAACATCTTCAACATCCCTGGCTATGGGCAGTAATCCGATTGCTTTGATCCTGCTTTTGTGGCTTATTTTCCTATAGTGCGAACATGCTATAAGAAATCTTAATGCAAATCAACAGACAAGGGGCTGTTATTCTTATGTCAGAGAAAGTACACTACAGATAAACAAGCAGCTCCCTTCTCCATAAGCCTGCCTCTCCGGGCCCCAGTGGACCATCTTCAGAGGCAGTAAAAGCTTCCCCATCGCTTAATCCCACGCGTCTAAAATCAAAGAGACAGTCAACCACACAGCAAATGTATTTTCAAGTCGTTCCTTACCTCAGAATTTCGTGGGGACCCGGACGAAGTGAGCCAGCCTGTCTGGAGGGCAGAGAGCTCTCCCCTTCATTTTTACTCACTTTGACATCCGAACTTGCCACACTGCCCCTCTCCAGCAAATCACCAGCGAAACGGGCACTTGATTTCAGACTCCCCGCTCGTCAGTATTTTTACGACCTCAATATGAGCCGTCACCGAAATGCGCAGACCACATTACTGTCTTTATGTTTCCACAGACAGGCTATTCGGTTTATTTCCATCCAAAAAAGCGGACTGCAGTCCCCTCAGGTTCGCCCCTCTCTGCCTACAGTTCCCAGCATGCAAAGCAAGTCTGGTTCCCAGTATGCACTGGGGGGTGTCTGTATTCCTTCTCTCCGTTCACACCTGAGATGATCAAACAAGGCTGTGGTTTCCCAGAGTGTCAGCTTCAGTGGTCTCCTTTTGAAAGGTAACTCTTCCTCACTGCTGTGGAAGATGGAAGATAATGTGAACTGCTTTTTCCACTGCCGTTCCTCAAAGAGGCAGTGATTGAGCAGAATTAAAATCCAGATGCACAGATCTGAAAGGGACTCTTCTGATGAGCAGAGAGAAGAGGAACAGAGCTGCCTGCTTCTCTGAGACAGAATCAAATCTGGTGCTCAGGAAGTGCAGCCGCGAACAAACATCAATTTGTGGCGTGTGTGTGCGTGTGCGGGAGGGAGGAGGGTGTCTGCAGAAACGGGAACGCCCGCTCTGCGAGTGAGGGGATCGAGCGGAGCACTCGCAGGACGGCACCGAGGGGCCCCTCCAGGGAGAGGATCGGCTCGCTGGACCGTGAGAGCTTCAACGCCCACATCGACCGCGGCACGCCGGGGATGTATGTTACTGCAGCTGAGCTCAAATGCAGAAGGCAAGCTAGAACGGCCAGGGCAGGGGGACAGATGCAGTGAGGGACCTCTCTGTTTAAACTCTGACTCACACAATTCTCACTTTACTTCACTGTCACTGTGTGGTGGGAGGAAAACTAATCAGCTCAGACAGCCAAGTAAGGGCTGTGCAATAATCACAGTCGGCTCAATTTCCAAATCTGTACTTATCCTACTCATCCCTGTGTATACGATATCTACATGGATATAATCATGTTCCCTGCCATCACCATCTCTGGAAGTGAAAAATGCAACACTGATGAGCCCCCCCCCCCATCTACCATGTCTTAATCACGTAGCCAACAAGCATTGTGGTCATGCTCAACTAACTAGCTGATCACTCATTAGCAGGTCTGTATAACAGGAAATCATGTTGTCTGCTACAGACAGCAAATGTCGCTGATTGGCTGAATGGAAGTGAAGTCATAAAGCCTCTCGAGATATCTATGTTTTGTTGACATTTGCAGGGTGTGTTGCTTCTGTATGCGCTGTCTTTAATAATGCTAGAGTGTGGATCGATCCTTCTTCTGACAGGTTCTCCGAAAGGGCACGGAATACAGTCCCTGATGTTGTTGTATTCATTTGTGCCGGACTGTGAGAGAGGTGTGTTGGGAGACGTAGTTCATCTACACCGTCATGGAGTCATTTGTGGAACCACAAAGAAGAATGTGGATTTCTAATAAATGTGGGAAGCAACACAGACGTTTATAAAACTGTGGTCGCATCACACATATGCATTCCAGGGCACTCTTCCTATGCAAACAAACCATTTTCATTTGTGTGGGAGAGGACTATTCTTTAGTTTGTCTATATTTATGGAAGCACAGAAGATTGCTGGTGTTGCTGCCAAGTAAAAAACGTGGAGCATATGCGGATTTCTTATAAATGTGGGAAGCAACACTTACATGCATGAAACTGTGGATGCATCACACCTCTGCATTGCAGAGCACTTCTCCTTACCAAAAACAGGGGGCGCTGTGCTCCCTGGCAGTTCGCTTTATCACAATTCATCCTGTGTATGGAACGGCCAAAAAGAGACTATGATTTTAACCTGCTGAGCAGGAACCGTGACAAAGTCATATGTGACAGAAGATGCTAAGGGTGGTTCTACCTGACAATACAAACACAGGAATCAACCATTTATACCAACCGTTTATGAACCAGCCTTTAAAGGGCGAACTACTTTCTGTGTACCTGGACCAACCAGACACATTCCTTGGGGTTTATTTTCCCGGAAAACCTCAAACTCATTTCAGCCACTAATCGGACATCTGTGTCAAATTACAATTGTGTGGTAAATTTAAGATGATTTTTTTGCAGTTATTCATGATCTGAAGCGTTATTTGCACAGTTATTGAAAGCAGGGTGCATGATGGGAGAGATCTGCAGCAGCGACAGGGCAGACATACGAGTCTGCAGCCACAGACAGGTAAGACGGACAGCGGCCGTTTCCAGCACCGTTAGCATTCAGAGCAGGGGCTGCATCTGCATGGATCATTAAAATGCCATTAAAGAGTCTGTCGTGGCTGCGCACTGATGTGACAGGAGCTGCCTGGTACTCTGTCTGAGAGAGAGAGAGAGAGAAAATCCAGCTCTCTCTCACACACACACACACACACACACACACACACACACACCCGAGGATGCCTCTAATCTCACAGTATCTCATCAATGGCCGTTTTATCAGAGAGGAAGAAAACGTCTACTGTGCGTGAGAGGAATAGTCAGCTTCTCAAAAAACAAACAAACGACAAAAAAAAACCAACACAGCGTGCACCAGGCAAGCACTTTTTTCATTATGCAATAATGTACAATACCACCAATCTTCCACCACAATGCCACGGAGCCCAACCCACAAAGCACTGCTGTTGTACGATCGCTGTTAATGGATGCTTTTGGGTATAATCAGAGAAGTGCAAACAAAGCCTTTTCCTCCACGGACTCAAATGCACTGTTAGCAAACAGTGTCTGGGTACAGTGCTGCTGTTTGCTGATCTTCCATTTCTGGCATGCAACTGTGTGTGTGAATGCTCCCCTGTCACATGACTGACACCTTTTACGGGTGCAAAAAGAATACAAATACTAATCAGTCCAATCAGATGCAGAGCTATGGCAGATAAGCTGCTTCCCGCATGTGTGGGAGGGAAAAGGTTTGCATATGCCGGTCTGGGAGAGTGGAGATCAGAGTTCATATCGATTTTTTTTTTTTTTTTTTTTACTGTACAGTTTAATAGCATCAGCACCTCTGCAATGCCTTTTAAAACGTGTTCTGGAAATTCTGCACCACAGACTACAAGTTATCAGACATCCCAATTTAATTACGCCCATCTAATTAAAGAAACTCGCAAGAGATTGGCTCACAGTTAATCCAAATCTGATTGTCCGTAAGAGCATGAGTTACACCAACATGTGGAGAAAGGCATTAAAATTCATGCACAAACTTCAAGGGGAAAAGGGGCCAAACTCCAGAAGCATAAAGGTTAGCAGATGAAATATTTCTAGGGCTGAATGAAGCCAGCAGAAGAACCTTCAAAGCTCTCACTCTGAAACCCTGCAGAAAGCACCAGAGCAATTCAACAAACAATGCAACTCATTCATAAGGCGCCAGACTCACAATTACTCATAAGGATCAATACACATGCTGGTAATGGTGTCTGGAGCCTCGATCTCCGACGACCCCCATCAATAAAATTTAGAGAGGCTTTGGGTGCGGGCCCCGGTGAGTTACCTGTGAGCGCGTGGTTCAGCAGCGGGGAGCGCGAGGGTCAGAGCTCTGTGGAGAGAGGGACAAACGAGCACATCCACCACTGCCAGAGCTGACGGCCGGCCCGCTGCGTCCCTACAGCCCCTGTCTCCGGCCGTCCCCGTGCGGCATGCCGCTGCCTCTCCCCGCGGGTAACGCTCCAAACACAGCGGTGACCGCAGAAACCGCGCCGTCCTCGGACCGGGTTTAAACCGACGCCTTCACACTCCGAGCGCAGCGCCGCACTCTCCCCCTCTCTCCCCCCCCACCCGGCGTCACGGCGCGAGCAGATTATCTCCCCCTCTCTCCTTCTGCCGAGCGCCGGCTGCTCTGGCTCCGCCCCCTCGGCTCCCGCCTGGTAATTGCTTTGAGCCAGGCTTTCGATTTTTTTTATTACTATACCCGCAGACTGGAATGCTTATGCCTGGAGTTTTTCCCTCCCCATTTTTATCGCGGGGAGGGAAACGGGAGATAAGGCGTCGGGAGGAAAGGACGCAGAAATCGGTGTGCTGCTGTAATTAGCGGTCGAACGGTCACTCCGGCGTTGCAAGTCAAGGCCCCGTGTTAAAATAAGAGTTGGCTCCCGCGGGCAGCCACTCCAGAGAGACTCGGGCCAGATCAGCTGAGGATGAAAAGGTCCCCATGAGCCACAGGCAAAACACACACACACACACACGCGCGCGCGCGCACACACGCGCACACGCACGCGCACACACTCGCACACACTCGCACACACTCGCACACACTCGCACACACTCGCACACTGCAGACGCATTCTTTGGATGTAATGGAGTCAAACAAAGCGAACGGGGCAAATTCCACTGCGTTGTTTTTTTTGGGAACAGCATTAACTGAGGAAGTCATGTGGCGCCTCACCTTGCAGCGGTGTTTAACAGCCCCTGGCGGCCCAGTGCCAGGCCGGGCACCGAGATACAGGCTCATCCGTCAGCAACCCTCTCCCCACACCTCGCTTTCCCGTTACGTCCAAACTTAAGTCCCATCTGACCGCAACTGACTCCCAACCGCCAGCAAAACTCTCATATGCCCTCACCCGAGACCCCCGCGTGACAACCACCCTTTCGATTCAGATGAAGAACTCAGAGATCACGCCAGAGATCCTGCCAGACCCCCATCTGAGCCCCCCCCAGAACTCCCCGCCTCGTGCTCCGCCACAATCAGATTCGATCACAGACATCCCGTTCCACTGGCTAATCGCTGTGACTGGGTGCTGCGGGTGAGATGGGGGGGGGGGGGGGGGCAGGTCGAGAGGTTACGATTAAAGGCCTCCAACTGCAGGTCTTACAGTTACACATTCAAAGTACATTTCTGAGACGTCAAGCTTATAAGTTTTTAAATGCCAAACCACATCGCTGTTTAAAGATTACTTCAATGTCAATTTTAAGGTGCTTCAAAAAGTCATTTCAGGCACTCGCTCTGCTATATAGTCAAAGATTCACCCCACATTATCGGTTCATCTTTGATAAAAATGAGAGGCAGGACTGTAATTCTAAGCTGTGCTGCTGGACTTGGCAGCATATGGGGCCTTAATGCTGGGTACTAATGTCCAGGTAGAAGGGCTACTTTTAGAAACTCAGTTCCTGTATTCCCCTTTGTAGAAAACAGATACTTAAATAAATGCCCTTCAGTGATTTCTACAGAGATCTCACCAATATCAAGCATGCATGCTTATGATATCCACGCAGGCTTAGCTTTTGACAGTTAAAAGGGGAGTGAAGAGATTCCACAGACAGGGACGTCGGCCTTGTCACGCATCCGCGGTTCGCTTGCAGATAGCGGTCAGGGAGTCGCTGTGTGCACACAGCCTCCTCCTGTCAACCCACAGGCATCGCAGGGGAATTTCTGTGCCTGCTTCACAACACCGCTCCAGTCTGTGCGGCCGTCAGTGGAGAAGCTCATCTGGAGATGCGGCCGTCAGTGGAGAAGCTCATTTCACAGCCTTGAAACTTTACAGTGTTCTGTGCTGAGGAAGGAGATGAACCAGGCCAGGTTTTTATTCCTACCATCCTCCAAAGGAAGAGTGTGTGTGTGTGTGTGTGTGTGTGTGTGTGTGTGTGTGTGTGTGTGTGTGTGAGAGAGAGTGTGTGTGTGTGTGTGTTGGGAGGGTTGACTTATTTAACTTGTTCTCTGCTCTACTCATTAAGGGATCCAGCAGGAAGCTTTTACACCAGCACCTCACACGTCCTCCAGACCAAAGTTCACCTGCAACAGCTGATGTATGATAGCTGCGACTGTTGGGTCGCGTTTCTACGCCAGATTGCTCAGATGTTGCGGTGGGTCTGTGAGGTTGCTGAGTGGATTCCCTCTCACTGTACAAACCCCCAAGCAACAAGGCAGAATTTGCACCAGTCTGGGCCATTACACAGAAATTAAGCCCTGTGGCCATGGCAGCATTGGTGTAAAGACCCCACTGACGGATTATAATGGAATAGGATTGCGTGCATTTCATAAAACCTGTGAAAATCGCCCGTTGTGTAAAGCATGTTATTGTTTCTTCTGAGAGGACAGTAAAACAGGATTTCCCCGCTTCTTCCTCTCCTGGGGGTATGCCCATCAAACAAATCATAACATTTCCTTTTCTTCTGGACTCGGCTGCCTCCGTTCTGACATCCTGACCCAGTTGCTTCTCTGCATGCGGGAATGCCTCGGTCTGGCCACGCCCCTCACTCCTGGCCTGTTTTTCTATTGTCTTCATGCAGACAGTGCAGTGCCTCACCCTGATGAGTCTCCGTGCCCAGCACTCACGGGAGGAAGCAACGATTCTGCCTCAATAAGGTTTGCATATATGTGCATTAATAGTCACGTTTAAGATGCAGCTCTACATTACTACAGTGAGCTAAGCCTCTGTTGGAGGATGGGCGTCGCTTTACCGATGCCCTACGAGCAAACTGCAGCTACCTGACGAATCACAGGGTGCCTGGGAGTGGTGAGACGAGCAGCCCCTGCTGACATACCCACGCCTATCCCCAGCTTCTTCACACCCTGCAGCTCAGCGTTAGCTGATTAAATGGTGTGAGAGCCACACACACACACACACACACACACACACACACACACACACACACACACACACACACAATCAGAAAAGAGACTGGCAGCAGAGCTTCCTCTTCATACTTCATACCAACACACAGGTGTACGACACACGGTCTTCCCAAGTTACAAAACATTAAATTTTTTTATTTGTTTTGCGGGCCCCTTTACCCAGATTAATGAACATAGCCTGAATTGCCTCAGTGAATATCCAGCCGTATGAGCCAAGTCATTTTCAATGGTAAAACTTCCTGTAACCTTAGAAGACCTCCTGCTTACCACTGCTGGACAAACAGAATTACGGCTGTCATTTTCATGCCCACTTCCAATATTTCATAATACAATATTTCATTGGATGGGCAAGCTTATACCAAAAATGCTAAAGAAATGTCCAAGTCATACTGTCGTGTGGAAATGTTACATTGATGATTGTTTTGTTATCTGGAGAGGTCTGATCGTCGAGTTTGGCTAGACCTTTGATCAAATGTAGTCATCAAGTTACTTCAGAGAGAGCTGATTTTTAGATGCCTTGATTTTCATCAGAGATGGACATATTGTTTATGCTTTTTCCATAAAGATGCCAGAAGTTTTCCACGCTGACAGCTTTCATTCTGTGCCTTTAAAGTGTGGTTTGCCCTGCAGTCAGTTTTTGTGGTTACGTTAGAGAGACGTTGTGTGGTCATAGAGAATATTTAATTAATTTCCTAATTTTATGTGCTTATTATAATTTATTAGAGGTCTAACGAAAAACATTCAACCAACACTATTCATTGTTTCTGCTCCCAAAGGATAGTTACTTTGAATTCCTTATTTGCCTCTGTCATCCTTTCATATCCATAATATATTTTGTTGATGATCTGATTAAGGACCATTAAGGACAACTGACAGGCTTTGTGATGTATATTTTCTCACTGGTATGTAATCCTCCATTGGTAGATTTGGTCCTTATGTGCACCGCCTTTGTGACTGTGTTATTGAACATTTTGGAATGGTCATATGTTAATATTAGACCATTAACATGCTGTAATACTATTAGGAGCGGAATCTATAAATATTGTTGCTTTTACTTTTATTTGGACTGTGTGCCTACTCGTCCTCAGTTCTGTTACTTTGGGCACTCCGGCTTGCAGTTACAAAAGAGTCCATAGAGGGGAAGTATGTAACATTGTGTGAGTTATCAATCTATATTGCTTATACTTTGACTTATAAATGACTTTAATTTGACTTTACAATACATATCTTTACAAATTACTTCACCTGTGTTTTTATCCCTTAATAACAGCCATAGTGTGTCACTCAGAAAAATGGTACTGACAAGAGCTTCTCGCTGAAATTTCTGCCACTCACACTTCTTCACTTGTGTGATTTTTGCACTTTAGCGTAAGTCGATGAGATAGTGAATATTCTGATAGACCGTGGAGTGTTTCTGTTGTCGCCTTGTGAGCATTGTTTTTTTTTACTCCCGATTTGGCCAGACGCGCCAGTAGGAATTTCATCTGTTCTTTGCAAACACTTTCTCTTCAGGTTTTAATATTTAATATTCCTGTATCAAAACCACAAAGGATAACCTTGCTAATGTGCTGCTAAAAGCCTTCCAAGTACACAGAGCTTTATTGCTGCTGTATTCAGAGAAAATGACTTTGGCTGGCTCTACTCCATTCTACATTTTTTATTCCTCCAGTTTCATTACACTTGAGATCAAATTGATAAAAAAAGTCTTAAAATATCTACAAAATGCCATCTTCAGCACAATAAAATTTTAACAGGTTAATAAATGCTAGAGCAGCATGGGACTGTGTGAAAGCTCATTTCAGACTGTCTTAGGCTATGTAAAAAGAGCCAAATTCACATGAAAAAGAGACAAAAAGAAATGTTGTAGGCAATAAGATTAAATGGGTCTTGTCATTGGCCATTACATTACATTCACATCGCATTTAGCCTCTTAGCGGATGCCATAGTGACTTAAAAAGGCAGAGACATAAAATGCATATATACATAACAAGCCTGCATGAACAAAAGCACAAACAGAAAAATCACAGACCGCATCTGGACACGTGTCAGTCCGCAAGTAAGACATAAACGCACGCAATCTGAAAAACGCGAGGATCAAAGCCGCTGACGGTACAGGGGGTGACTCCAGCAGGGCAGTGCAGACCCCCGACGTTGGCGTTTCAGCGAAGAGATCGGGACTCCGGGCGAGTGGAGATTGCCATAAAAGAGAGAGGGAAAGCTCCCGGTTTCGGACGCCCGCAGAGTCGCGGGACACAGAGCCAGGGATGAATCACGCAAATATCTGGCCATGCCGTCCTCACCCGCAGCAGAGCAGAAATCTGATATTTACTCACCCCTCCAGGGCTGACGGGGACTCTTTAAACCGCAGGCCTGCATGTTTACACCAGTGCGAATCCCTCCAAAGTTTGCCTCTCTACAATCACAGGAAAGTCTCCCAAAAAAAAAAAAAAAAAAAAAAAAAACCCACAAAAACTCCTCCCCTAGCAACGGCAGTGACCTCCATGCGGCAGTCGGCTTCCTGCGGTCCTTTCCAGCTCCCAGTCGTGATTTGAACGCAGACCAGGATTAACTCACACACCCCGGAATCCCAGACAAGAATTCCCTCCGAGCTGTTTCTGCTCGGGGGGGGCGGACGGGATCGACAGGTGCTCTCTGATGGGGAGCTCCTTCCCCCTCGACTGGTGTAAACACCGGGGGGGTTGGAGGGCTGCCACACGGAAAGCAGGATGTGGGGGGGGGAGAAGCCGACCAATCAGGATGGCCGGTCTCTCTGTATGAACCAGATAGGTCTCAACAGGACACGGGATTAGTCACCATTTCCCACTACAACTTGTTTTTGTTTTTTTAAAGAGACAATGCCTCAGCGACCGAGGCTATGTGAGGGCTGTCAGGCCTGTTTTCTGACAGAAAAAGAGCAACTGTTCCTGTGTAATTGAAGCCTGAAAAAAATCTTCTCTGCATTTTTGGTTAGGAGGAAAATTAGAGAAGAACACACCGAATAAACGGGCCTGCAAGGTTAGTTTATAAATGATTAACGGATCCAAACTAAAGCCTTTCCCTTAGAGAACTGAAGAAAAACTGTTGGACTGGACATCTAAGACTAAAAAACCTTGCTGTGGAGGGTAGGAGACAGCAGGTGAGGGTGAGTGTTGGAGATGGCCTGTGATCATTACACTGATACATACAGAACAGTTTCAGTGAAGGTATATGACCGTTATGCTGAGGATATGCAAGACCTGGTTTCAGTGAAGGTATAGGAGCATTACGCTGAGAACAGGTGTGAATAGGTGGGTTCAGTGGTGGTATATGAACCCTGTGCTGAGAACAGGTGTGAACGGGCCCGTTCAGTGATGGTATATGAGCGTTACGGGGACAGCAGGCCAGGCGTACCTGCTCTCTGACGGAGGCCAGGATGTTGGTGGCACTGCTGTCAGGCTCCGCGCTGCGGCCTGGAGCTCCATCCTGGACACCCTGCAGCAGCCCCTCCTCCATCAGTGGGGTCTGCTCCGGAGCTGGCATCCCTCCTGCGGGAACAGCACGGCCTGTTCAGTAACGCCTCTCTCTCTCACTCTCTCACTCACACACTCACTCACACACTCACACACTCACACACTCACACACTCACACACTCACACACTCACACACTCACACACTCACTCACACACTCACTCACACACTCACTCACACACTCACTCACACACTCACACACTCACACACTCACACACTCACACACTCACACACACACACACTCACACACACACACACACACACGGAGTCAGTGAAACCGAAAGCCATTTTCCTATGGCCTGAAGGCTTTGGGGAGACAGCACAGGGTTCATCCGTGGGCAGACCCCAGCATGCACACACACGTTCCTGCATGACGTCAGCCCAAACTGCTGATGATTTTCACCTGTCAGAAGGTTCCCGGCGCTCTCCTCCCAGTGCGGAGATGAGCTAAGCTCTCTACCCATAATTCCCAGCTCTGGCCATCTGTACACCGCCTCGTACGGCTGCCTCCCCACAACTCTCAGTGGCCTTACGCTGATTAAATTCACCGAGCAGTACGAGAGAGCACAAAGTACATCTTTTATGTATTAATTGCTCAGTTCACTGTGTAACTCCAATTTTCCATCATGAAGCCATCCTTTCATACGTTAAAAATTCACTACCACCCAAAAACATTCACCTTGCGACTGCTGGAGCAGTTTTTTGTAGAATATGGGACAATAGGGCTGTGTATTATTAATGTGACAGTACAATGCTCTTTGTGTTGAGCCTGCATTTGCCCAAGCAGGTGGCAGGGTGAAAAAAGGCATTTTAGTGCAGCTCAGCCCCTGTTCGTTCCCTAGGATACTAAACACTACACACTCATGCAGAGGTGCAACCTGGTGTATTCTGGGCCGTTATCACTTCAGAGGCTGGACGTTTCAGGGTCACAGAAAGCTACAACAGACAAAGAAGAAAGTTCACTCTGCTTCACTCTGCTTCCCAGACTCGCGCTAGCTCTGCTATGCTGTGTGCACCACACAGATGATTTGGTATTCTGTAATGATGCCAGGAAAAAAAAAAAACATAAATTAAACTGGAGAAAAGACTAATTTTCACACTTAATTGCCATCCCATACATATTTGTGTGGAATTATGATCCGTTTGAGGATTAAGCAATATTAGGAGCCTCAAATAAAGAGAATGGTGCCGTTGCGTGTATCTGCGTATATTCCCCTCAGAGGGAACCGGCGAGGAGGTCTGATTTCCCATATCAAAGGGACGTCATATTAGGAGCCCATCTGCAGGACTGGAAGCTGACAGGAGTCACAGATCAGGAGACACGGGACTTAAAAACATTAACATGTCTACCATACGGCCTCCGAGGCCAATGACCCAGCCAGCCGCCAATCCCGATATCAAAGGGATGTCACGTCACTGTCTGAACCTGTGTGCGAACTCTGCAGATCACACGAGTGACAGATGATGAGAAATGGCCGTTAGCAGATTAGCAACACCAAAGACAGCTGCAATTCATGTACTAATGGGCTGTCACACAGTTAGCCTACAGGCTAAATAGGAGGGGTGGTCCGAGTCCACATTTTTTAGATTTTGACCACATGGCAAATTCAGCAGTTAAAATGTGTCCAAATGCCTGAACAACAAACAAACTGTCTACATTTCAGATGTGTCTAATGCTGCCTGCTTGAAGTGGCCTGTGGTCTTCCTGGAAATGCTGTGATTCGATCAGTCAGGCTGACTTGGTGAATCTGTCTTTGCATGAAGAGCTAGAGCCAGACACCAGAGTAACATCAGACAATCCGAGAATTCATCGTTACGTCATTAAGAAAAAGTCCGAACTGGTATTCAGCCTGGACTCACACGTTCTGTCAAAAAAAGATGATGTTTCTAGCATCCCCAAAAGCTTCTGAGCCCATGTGCACATGAAACTCAAGAATCAGTTAAAACGACAAAGCTATGAAACCGTGTTTCAGCCAACGTGAATTTCAGTTTCTATGGCCACCACTTGTGAATCTGTGTGTCAGTTTCAGTGGAATGCCCCTTTAAGAACACCTCCTGTGTGCCTGTATGGAAAGACAACAAATGGCAGCAAAGAGGAAACTGAAGATGAGCGTTAACTTACTCATAACGTGATCTACCCTGCTGAAAAAAAAACACTTAAAGTCTAGTGTTATTAACAAAACATGAATAGACCAGTCGATTCCCAGAACAATTTCTGTAAGCCTAGAAGTCACGCCACGCTTGCCCGACAAGCCCCGAGCGATGCACACTTTTGGTTCCTATTGTCAAGACTACAGTCAAGAGGATCATGTAGAGCCTGCAGGTCATTCGGTTTGGACGCCACTGTGAAAGCGAGAGCAAACAAGCCTCTTACTTCAGTGTCACGCACAGAACAGGCATTGTGCTCCATTGTTTGCGGGCCTGTCCTGGATGCTGAATGGATGTGTTGTGTTACTGAAGATCCATCTTACTGCTGTCATCGCGCAAAAACAGCACTGCATAAAACGTGAATAATGGCTGTGCATCGCGGACCTCTGGTCCCTGCGGCCTGTGGCCGCGGACCTTTTCAGAGGCAGGGCAGTAAATTATTCCCATGCGTTTCTCTGCACTTACAGTAGTTTCTCTTACGACCCCCACGCATCTCTCTCTCCATTTACAGTAATTTCTCTTTCAAATTCAAAGCGTGACATGGCCCGCCCTCCTCGTGAAACTGTTTCACGCTTCAAACCCGTTTCCTCTGCCCGTCCTGTCCCGTTTCCCAGATCTCCCGCCCGAACACGGCTCTCGCACGGATGAAGCTGCTCACATCATACCTTACTCCAGCTGCAGAGCCGCCTATCCAAGATTCCCTGTGTACTGTTCCATCGGCTCGGAGCTCTCGTCTGCTCGGCAAGGCAGACTGCGGAGGAGGTGCTGCGAGACCTGCTCAGATAACCGTCAGTAGCGCAGCCAACCTGGCTGGTTCTTCAAGATTAGGTTTTTTTTTTTTCTCTTTCCTCCTCCTCCTCTCGCTCTTCCTTGAGTGTCAAAACAAACAAGCCAAATTAACTGGCTCGATTTCAAAAGGGCCGTGCATCACGAGCTGAAGATCCGGGAGATTGTGGGTCCGGATTTTCAGACTGGTAAGTGGCATAGAGAACCGGTAAGTATATATGATTAAAACATGTCGCCCTGAAATAAGCAAGGTTTAAAGCAGTAATCAGTCTGTGACGTAATGCTTGAGGTGAATCCCACCGCTTACGAACAGGTCTGTAAACTCAAAGGCAAAGATCCTATGCCTCCCTCACCTCCTATTATGAGTACATTTATTTCCTGTGACTAAGCTCCCAACAGCAGCGTGCCAGTCTTAAGACAGACACTGGGGATCCCAGGAAGAGTTCAAAGTTTTTGTGGATTACCACAGCTGGGGACGAAAACAAACAAAGCCTCCTCGTTCAGAGGCGGTGTTTTCAGGACACACAGGCCTATCTCCTGCCTCCAGGCTGTACACACCCGAGAGAAGGACAGAGTGCCGCCCTGCGAGACCACCTGCACACTGCACTTATGACACCACAACCCCACCTGACCCACGGACCGACTGGCTGACCGTTTTCTGACCTCTCTCTTCTCCCACCTGAAGCCAAACCGAGGGGGATGGGGGGTGGGGGTGACTCGTCTCAGATACAGGTGATGTATAACACCCACCTGGGTGATGCACGGCAGCCTATTAGACAATGTAATCAGTCCTTCCACAACTGACTCCCTTGCCTGAGGGACATACAAAAAATGTAAAGTTGAGGGAAGACAGATATTCACTCTTTTTGTGTAATTTGTAATCAAACCGAGCAGGAGACATTGGTCATTAGACTGACTGCAGTCTCTCCCGCTAACCATCAAAAGGACAGAGAGTGTCGCTTTCACAGAGGACAGCAGAACAAAGATGATACTGAAAGGTTGACTGACACTTCAATTAACCAGGCTAGCTTTATCAAAGAAAACAGAGGGGAAAAAAAACAGATAATTATGCATTAGCCTGAATTTTCAAGGAGGAAAATTTTGGAGGAACAGCAGCTCAGTTACCATTGGTTCAGTCTTCAGGCTCAGTGTAAGTCAAAAACAAACATAACAAAACAGCACTGGGGTGACTAGCGTAGCATGCACCATAGCTGGGAATCCCTCTGAGTAAACTATTTAAGCAGGAGCAAAGTGCTGTTTCATTCACGCACAACATGTAATTTCAGTGACCCATGACCTCAGGATGTTGTGTCTTCAATAAAGGTAAAGTTTTAAATTCATTACTCAAAGTCAAGCGGAGAATGTTTCGCAGTTAGACGTCTCACCAGCTGTAAGTAGTAGCTGTACACTTAAGCCGGCCCTAACCTGCTCTTCCCTAGGTTGTCCCTCAGACAACCTGAGGACAAGCTCGAAGACACAAAAAGGACAGAGTCAGCTCACACCTGACCCATTGGGAGCCTCGACCAATAACGACGACATGGGGTCTGAAGGAATGTTCCGGAAGAGGCCAGCCAGGCCTCTGTGACAGCACACAAACTGGCAAACAACGCTATACCTCCTCTTTCAGAGAGCACACGGACACTGATAAATGAGGATATTCCAGCCCCTCTGAGCCTTTCCGGGCTTGGCTAAGCATGGCCGATAACATATTTCAGAGCAAGTGCTAAATATGAAAATTAATACAGAGCAGCGTACGCGGATTCCACATCATGGCTGATCCAGCAGAGATGAAAGGAGCCCTGTTAGATGTACTGAATGAAAGGAGTGAATTTCTTAGCTGGAGACGGCTTAAGATACAGTACCTTCCAGCGTGCTGGCTGCGGATAATATTCCACAAACACAAGAACATCCTCACGACAGCGACCCACGGCGAAAACTAACTACTTGCCAGAAGCAGTTTCAATGTGTATGAAACACAGACCCTGCTGAGCCACACGCATAGCCTAAAGAACACAACCACCACACTGCAACTGCCTTGAGTTTTTTTTTTTGTTCTGAAAGAGTCTCTTGAAAGCTTCTAAAATACCACAGCCAGGATCTCTACACATGCTCTTCAGCTGCCTTTCACCAGGGGGCTGGGGGGCTGGGGGTAAACTGAGGTTATCGTTTGTCTCTGTAAAAAAAAAAAAAAAAAAAAAAAAAAAAAAAAGGTGCTGTCATTCTTAGTCAAATACAAAAGGCTATTATTAGACCCACAAATGTTTGCCTTTCTCCCAGGCCTGACAGCTGAGAATGTTTTACACTACGTCTGACGGACCCCGAGGAATGCTTCCCAGCAAGCTCTGGGGCTCGTCCGAGAAGACTTCGGCTCAAACGTGAATTATCGTCATGAATTCGCCCGGTGGGAGCTCTCTCGAAACCCTCGGCATCCTCTCAGTGTGAGCGCAAGCCTAGCGTGACGGCACACCTTTGAACTCAACGATCCCTCGGCTTTGAGCGGCTCAATAAAAGAGTGTGTTAAACACGCGGGGGAGGGGTCCCTCCCGTCAGCGTTCTCCCTCCCCGCTCACTCGGAATTAGATAAATGAGGGATTTAACATTCAGTCTCAACACCGGCACCTTGAACCGTGCTGCACAAACAGCCATTTATCTACACCTCTCGCCTATGGCAAGCCGCTGTGCACACTGGGAGGATGTGCAGTGATGCATGATGGGTAGTTCCATGCCATACCCCCTGCATGCCTTTCTCCCACTGTTACACAGCTCCTCCCCTCCCATGCTCAGAGTTCTGCTCACCGCTGAACCCCCTACGCTCCCGGCTCAGCTCAGCCCTAAGTCACACCAGCCGGGAGCAGTTTAGGATTTAATGGTAGAGAGGGATGGTAAACGCACTAGCAGGGTGTTGAGCCAGAGAGATCAACACAGCATGATCATTCCAAACAGATCCCAGAGCGGTTCTGTGAGGAAATTAAACCCAGGGAAGGTGCATGGTTGGCCATACCAAGTGTTTACTTGCCATTCGGACAACTAAGCATTATCCCCAGGGGTTCCCTGCAGACATTTTTTGACCTCTTCCAGAAGCCTAAAACAAAGCTCCAATTACACACACATTTTAAATGATAACGTTACTAATACTCTTTATCCCGAAGCACTGCCCGTGACGTCCTTTAAACATTATGAGGGCAGCGACATACAGATATTGTAACGCAGGTATTCCCTTGGTCAGGCTGTCGCTGTCTCGCTTGCAGAGGGACGTCCCTCCGTTTAAAGAGAGCTGGCCCGGCTGTCCTCCTCTCGTTCCTCTTGTGTTCCATCTTCCTGCACCACAGCGCCAGGGATGGCTTGATTCAACGCTGTCACCTGCGTTTGTACTGTCACCACCGACACAAGCTGTGGCACAGAAAACTGCAGGCTCTGTGAGGGATGGTGTGTGTGGCCCACAGAGGAGGGGAAAAGGAGAGCAGAGCAGTCTCCGAGATGTCCTTCACGCAGAGATGGAGCATGATTAGCTGCTTCAAATGATTTTTAAGATCTGCAGATAAATCGCAAGCAACAGACAGACGACACCAATACCAAAGGAAGCATTCCACTCCCTCAGGAGATGGAAGATTAATGATGTAGCTCTCCTCTGCAAGCGTGCGTGTGAGAGAACACACACAAACACACACACACACACACACACACACACACACACAGGGACGCATGCACGCACACACACACGCACTCACACACAGGCACACACTCATATTCACTCACACCCACAAACACACTCAGTGGGTTTGACCACACACATTTTTAGAAATTTTTAGAAATTCTACTGCAGAAACAGGGAAGCATTCACTTGTTTTTGTGGAAGAGAGGAAAACAAATTTGGTTAAATCGCTCTTCCAGCCTGGTCGGCTGTAGGTTTATGGCGCAGCCATTAATTTCTCTCATTCAGCAGGGAGTCAGTACTGCAGCTAAGCCAAAATTTCAATGCTTATACTGTAAATGAGAGGCAAGTAATTAAGAAATGAAGACACTGCTTTTGCCACTTTCTCTGCAATTTTATCACATTTGCTTAGCAGAAACTTATCCAGAGTAACTCACACAGCTTAAGTTTTTTAACATGCTATCCACTCATACAGCTGGATAGTTACTGGGTCAAATATACATAAATTATATACAAAGGCTATTGGGGTTGAGTGATTTGCCCAAATGTACCACTTCAGTGGCTGAAATGGGAACTGAACCAGCAACCTATTTGTTACAAGCTCTGATTCACACCACTACACCACACTGCGCCAAATATGTACTGGCATGTTGAACCTCACTACACGCAAGCATTTCAAATGGGCCTATAACGCATACAGCGTTCCGAGCGCCATTGAACAGCCATTAGGGGTTATCACTGAGAGCGGCATAATCTCAGCCAATTTCAGACCGATTATACCTCAAGATGAACTGCCCCCTCTCCAATGATCAATCACGCTGGTAAGAATAGCATTAGCTTAAGCTAAACAGATGGCTCATTTATCAGGAGCGCATCTCTGAAAGTTCATTACAGGCGATTTGGGGATAAAGGCGGCGACAGCGGCGGCGAATTAAGCCGAAGCCCTTCCTCCCGCACGTTATTCACGCCTCTCGGTGCGTGAGGCGTGCGAGGGAAGCCGCGCGGTTTGGCACGTCTCGCTCACCGTCGGCCTACTTTCGGGTTCGATGCAGGGGTAAGGCTCGATAACTCTTCCGCCCGAACTCCCCTCTGTTCCGCCCAATGAACCAGCTGCCTCCCCGAACGCCACGGGAAAAAAATAAGAAAAATGGAGGGGAGCAATTCTGGCAGAGTCATTACTGCACGCCGCCTTGCCGGGACCTGAGGGCCTGTTAGGAGATTCGGGAGGCTGCCTGCCGCGTCTCTTTCGCTCAGAGTCACTGCTACCGCTGCGGTTTTGTGGGGAGGAGAAACAAGAAACAGGTAGAGGAGTCTCTCCTCTCACAAATATATACATCACCGACAGCTCTGTTACAGTGAAATTTAAAAACATGGCAACCAAAGAGGAAATCCCACAGCTCCTCCTGTCACGATGAAAGCGATGCAGCGGACTTTAATGGCGGCGTGAGACAGCCACATGTCCCACATAGCATCACGGTTGCTATGTCAACAGTTCTGATGCAGGCCAATCAGGGCGCAGGTACTGAGCAAACTACCTGCGCACAGTCATATCGCTCTCGCAGAAGAGAGCCAAGATATGAGCGCGCGCAAAATAAACACGCTGTAGTCCACAGAGAACACCCGCAATTCAGCTGCTACTCTATCAATAATGTCCTGCACACAAAGTGACAGGCTCGTGTGAACGGTTAAATCCAAGAGTCTGTTCTGCAAAGAGCTTGTGGTTCATATGAGTCTGTTCTGCAAAAAGCAAGCAGCTCGTTACTTCAGAACAGCAGGAGACAGCGAGCCTTCCTATAACAACAGCAAACTGAAACAAACACATGCCTCAGGACACAGAAAGAGAGAACAATGTTTCCCATGAATGTCTGCTGACTCCCTCTGAAATAAGAGACTGAGAGACAGTCTGGGCATGTGTTAATTCCAAAACCAAGTTATTTAAAAACACAAAATGGAGCCTTGACCTTTTTGACTCGGCGGACGCCATGTCTGGCCTTTCTGACTATAAATAACTCAAAAAGAGCTCTGGCAATCAACCAGGGCCCCAGATGAAAGCACGATACCCTGACGATTGGCCTGATAGCAGCGAACAGTAAATAAAGCAGGAGGCCGAGGAAGCCCTTCTGGAAGTGAACACTAATTGGTGCATAAACACAGGACACAGAGATGTCTGGTTATATCCGAGACAAAGGATTTTTTTGGAAGATATCCCTGCAGGATGAAGACAGAATAATAAAGCACATTGCTGGATATTCCCATTCCAGGTAAAGTTGTTGCCTTAAATCCAATGGCGTGGTTGTTGGAAGCCGAACTACACTGTGGGGAGTTTCCTGGAAGCAGTGGGAGACGGGCTTGCTCTCGGTAAATCACCGGTGTCACAGGAGTGTACAGGAGGCGGCAGCTTCTCGCTACAGGGGCAGAAATGTTAAGTGCCTGCTGGGGACTTCACTCCCAACCTGCGTAAAGTCTCCTGCGGTGTGATCAATGACAATCTCATTCTAAAAAGACACTCAGGGTAGATCACTCCATGCATGTACATTGTTAGAAAGCACTACTGTACATAGTACAGAAGTGCCTCATTGGGGGGGGGGGGGGGGGGGGGGGACATACAATGCTAATGCCATTGCATGCCTGCCAGCAAAAACAGGTTGGAGGACAGATTTCTGGGGTTTCCTCGGTAATGCTACTTCCCCGCAAAACACACAGGAGAGACAGGGAGATGGTCAGGGCACATGTGACCTGCAATGCAACATGGGAAAAGCACCACTGCTCAACGGAAGAGGAAGATCCCAAACTGATCTCCTTATCTGGAGCGTTTGCACACTGTGATAGAGGGCCTTCACCGGTCCCCAGAAACTGAACACTCACTGTTAATTATCAGTTTGCGTTATTGGTTAAAAAAAAAAGAAAAAAAGAAAAAGTTCAGTGTTCAAGGGCACTCTGTCTTAAATCCAATTTACCAGTTCCCCAACAGCAGATCACATTTCATCAGTTGCACCCAGAGTTAATTGAATTGTCTGTTTGTATTTGTGATTGCGTCAACCAGCCATTGGTTAATGGGCCAGATCTGCCTAATCAGAGGCATTTTAAACACAGGTGTGTAGCTGCTGCTAGAAACATGCTTTGTGAGCAGTTGGCAGCTGTGATGTTGGTGTTCAAGGCTGGGCTTCTTTTTTTGAGTATTTAGAATAAATTATTTGGTTCTTTTTTGCAAGTTTGTTCCTTCTATTCATTTTTTTCCCCCCAAGAAGCATCTGCCAGCTTCTCCACACACATTTTAACTTTAACTGCACATCATGACTGGCCTCCAAAAAAAAGATACAGTACATAAGTCTGATGGTCGGGTGCGAAAAAATCTCTACTTATTTATGTCTGCAGGGCTGGTAGGCAAATGGGAATTTCACCAAAACAAAAACAAAATGGAAAGTGCGCCAGTGACTCACTCACACAGTCACTCTCTCTCTCTCTCTCTCACACACACACACACACACACACACACACACAGTAACACACTCTCACACTGAGCCTCCGCTATAGCCAGCTGTCACTCGTGTCCACAGGTGGTGGCACCACTGATCAAGGCGTCTTCTGAGGTTTTCTTCACTCCTCCTCAGGACTGCTAGCTCCTCCATGTCGGGCTGTATCAGCTGTTCAGTCACATGCTTTCCCCTTCTTCACCTGTGAGGCCAGGTGCGTCCATATGCCTGCACGCAAGCTCCACATAAGAGACAGCAGCACCTCCCTACATGTAAAGCTTTTTGTATTTCTGATGACAGTCATAAACTTTGACCTTCAACCCCTCCTCATCCCCTTTCCTTTCACTTGATAGTGCTCAAGCAAAGCCGCAAGAGGCTATGGCCCGGGTTTGATCCAAGCCGTGTCATCAGCTGATGAGGACTGGGAGCCCACAGCAGAAGAACTTCATTCTGCCAGGGAATAGGGGAGAGTATTTCAGCAGGGGTTGCTCGTCTCACCACTCTCAGGCACACTGCTGGTGGAATAGCACCTGTCCTCCAGTAGGTGCTTTCTCCACTATAGAGTGCTGTGTGACTACCAATGTGAAAAACCACTGGTGGCTATGTGGGAGTGTATTAGAAGGCTGTATTTAACTCATCACAGTGCTCCAAGTGCAGAGGTTGTTGTAGACTAGGCTTGTCTCACTACAACTGACAACTGACAGGGTTGCATAAAGCTGGAAAAGAAAACATCACCCAGCCAACGGAAGTGCAGTCAAACAAGACACCTCTCAAATACACACCAGACTTTTTCTTTTTAATAAAGTGAGTAAAAAAAACTGAAAGTGTATTTGAGGGGCATGTAATTCAGACAGCTGATATCCTAAAAGGATTCAGTGGGTACAGTGTGTCTTGTTCCTCAAAACTAAACCGAAAGAGAATGAAAATGTTTGCCTTATACCGAGCTCTGTGGCCAACATAGTACTATGGGAAGTGGCACCGGCTATACTATTTTAACAGTTTCCATAAAGGAAATGAATAATAATAATAACAATAATAATAATAATAATAATAATCATAAACACTTGAATTCCAGACTCATCTCATTCATGCTGTTTTCACCAAACAGCAGAACAGTAATACAATTAGTCATGTCTTGTTCGAAAACAGTGCTCTGTACTTGCAAATGGATACCATGCTCTTTCCTGTGTGTATGTCATGACTGGTAAAAGGTAGCTTCCCTATAAACGTATCAAACACAGCAACAGTAACCATGAGGATGAATTTCTGGATGAATTATGTACTGGTTTAAAAAAATATATAAAATCAAAGATGAGACAAAAATTAATAAGATTATTCAGAAAAGTAATGGACTACTTTGTGATTGCTGTCCAGCAAAATCGTATGGGACAGGACTCTAGTGGTGCACTTCACAGACGTGACTGGAGTTCCTCTTTCTCACTGCCAGGAGCGGATTTGGACAGCGCAGAATCAGCACAAAGGCCTACCCTGCACCCTCACCGACTCTCTGCTCCATCTTTTTGTTTAATGAAGGAAAAAAGCATGAGCTTCACTGAAAAATGTGGTCAAGAATCCATTGCTACACATCTCCCTCTCCCTGACAATCACACTGTTGCTGTCACCTGTCTTTTAAAACTATTCTTGAGCTCACAAACGCATACAATAACTCCTGTGAGTGCTTGTCAAATTTGTCAAAATGTTCAGTTTTTTGTATGCCAGGATGGTTCGTGCCTTATTGTATAGAAGCAGAATTTATTTACATTTCATCAGTGTGCCAATTTATGAAGGGCTCAGTCAGTCAAATTCTGCTGAAATTTTAAGAAATGTCAATATTTTAATACACAAGTAAATTGCTTCAATATTTCCGGACAGTGGACTGTGCATACTAAAAGACTACAGGCAGATCTGAAGAAAACACACTTGTTGGAAGCTGGTTTGAATTAAGCGTCCATTCATCCCTCATGCTTTGGGGAAGGGAAATGTCGCACGTTAATGTCAGAGCGTGACATTCATTTGGAAGGAGATGGAGATTTCTTGGAACGGCAGTTCCTTGCTTTTCAATACACCCATGAAAGCTTAACAAAGTGCATATTAAAATGAAGATTTTTCAGTGAAGGTACCCTTTAAATACTGCAGAGTTTTACAGAGAATGAGCAGGAGGTCAGTGAGAAAGGCATTAGGCTTTTACAAATTACAAAGAGATTTTAAAGCAATATGCATTTCACATTTTCTCATGAAACTAACACTCATTAAAATCACATAAGCCAAGTGCTAGCTTGTGTGTATCTACTACACAACGTTGTAGATTATGCTTACACAGCAAGCATGTCCTCCCAATACGCATGTCATTTTAACCTGGTGTGTCCATGCTCTGCCATCTTAAATGCAGGATGTGGGTCCTTTTGCCACAAGAGAATCTCAGACCTTTTCCCTGGCCAGGATTCAGCTTTTCTGGCCCGCTCCCTTATGTGACAAACCATCCCAAACACTTTTCTTACATTTCCACCAGCCATCTTTTGGCCTTCACTTTTCAGCTGTGAAAATCATTTATGGGACCATAACTACAATCCCCCAACATCAAACAATCCACCACTACCATGTCTGTCTCCTTCAGTCAGAATCAAAGATGCCGCCTTGGTTCTGCTGTAGAAAACGAGCACCAGGCCCTTCCACTCTCCCACCAGAAGTCAGTGACTTCAGAGGAAATTCAAAAGACACTCAGAGGAAATACGATCCCATTTGGCACAATCAAAGCGAGGTAATGGACTTCAACACGAGGGAACGCGACGAGAGCACAGGGCTCTGTACCCCACAAAAGACGATGTTTGATTGTTTGATACACCAACGGCTCCCTTTGTAGCCAAACACATAAATGAACATAGTGTACACAGTGTCGCCACAAGTGTCTCACAGTCACAATCATAACAACGCTAGCAGGCCGCAGGGAAGTGTGTGCCTGAGGATGAAGTCTGCTGAACTCAGCGGCGGACATCACTGGCTCGGCTGCTGCTTCGGAAACAATGTGCTGCATGCAAAGAAACAGCTTCATGTAAAACAAATAAAATGAAGTAGCACAAAAAATGTGCAGATATGCAACTGAATGAATATTTGCCTCAGGCAGTATGTCCTATTCACTTACTAATATCACATAAATATCCACATTAATTAGTTGTTTATGGAATTGCCGTTTTAATATACATAGGAATCACTTGTATTGCACCATTTCTTTGCTTTTATTTCTTGACACATGGTTGTTTTGTGTCATGGACAAACCGCTCTTTGCAGATAAACATTTAGCATCATGACAGGACAGTATATTTGGATTTCCCCCCCCCCCCCCCGCTTTGTGATGACGTCTTGAACGCGCCTCCCAATCTGAGGTTTCACTTTCCTCTTCAACCAGAATCACTGCTCTGGAATCAGTTCCAGTGCATCAAACATCGAAAGCACGGCAGTGTCAGAAATTCATTTCAAATCCCTCCCACACAAATCAGAAGACCCAACCCTTCATTCTTCCTTTGAAGAACACCCTGTCACATCCGATCTGTGAAACCCATGCCTTACAGGGCTACTGGAGCAAAGACGGTTGTCATGGCTAACCTTAACCGCAAGCTAAAAAGCCTGGGCATTACATCAATATGTAACAACATGTAACGGGGCGGTATGCACAACGCCTACGCACAGCAGGGTACAATGTAAGCAGAACTCAGTTCACCATGAATTCCAATTCCAATTTGCCCTTATAAATCTCATATGGAGTCCAGAGCCTTTGAACCCTTGCACAATGCACAGCCGCGAACAGCACATGATGAGAGGATGAGCTAAATTATCCAGCTTACTGCTTCCATTATGAAAAAAAAAAAAAAAAAATCACTCCAATCTGTTCAGTAACAATGTGTGCGTGATCTCATCACAGAAGATGTAAGAAGAGCATCTGTCAAACACCTTGAAAAGATTATAATGTAGAAAACACCATAAAAATTAAAGTGAGAGATAAAAGATGATCACTGATTTATTTTCTATAATACATAGTTTTCTAATATATAGAGAAATTAGAAAGAAAGAGAGAAATGAGGGGAGAGACAGAGAGAGATGTTGTTCTGTATAGCCTGGATATATCTTGGTTGCAAGCATACTGCAGCAGAAACGTCGGCCTAGAGCTCAACATTAATCCTAAAAACATACATACTGGCTTCTATTCCACTTGCCCTCTTAAATTTTGAATTTAAAATCAAACAGAACACACAGCTGAAATGGCCTGTCAAACACCTACATGACAGCATGTATTAAATGCTTATTTTAACTTACTTTATACTTCTGTAGTCAGTGAGCGTTCGAAACCCCAAGCTTAAACGGAATCGATAATCAGAGTTAATGGAAGGTGCTCATATTGTTGTAAAGGCAAAGAGCACAAAGAGCACTTAGGCTTAAGAGAAACCTAAACTCACCCCTGAGATCCAGCCACAACCTGAGGGGCTTCTGCTTTGTGCTGATAGGAGCTACACAATGTCATTAATTAAATTATAAGTCTCTTCCGAGAGGTTAAATAAAATTCCTGGTAACAATCTTACGTAAAGACAAACAAGCACAGAGGTGGAATGTATAAGTTTATCAAAGTCATCGAGGGGAGGTTTTGGGTGTTAGAAATGCAATGCTCCTGAAATGTCAGCGCTGTCGTGTTCATTGTGATTGTGTTTTTGATGGTACATCCAGGGAGGAGATTCAAACATGTCCTTCCTTGGACACATTAACACAAATCCAGGGGCTTTTCACTACTCTGTTCTCAGTGAAGGGGCTAGACACAGACAACACTCCTCAGGTGAACTTAAAACCAAAGTTTCTTTGGTACAAAGACTAATGTAAAGGGAACACTGGACAAGCCTCTGAAACACTGTCAATAATTCAAAGTGCAATATTTTAAGATAAATTTCCACTTGCATACGTAAGCTTTTTGGAAAAACACAGGGTTTAATTGGACACATCAAGGGCAAACCCAGCCAAAAAAATGGACCCTAGCCACATTAGCGGATTTAAATATACACTGCCCGGCCAAAAAAAAGGTTGCACACGCTAATATTTTGTTGCACTGCCTTTTTTTTTTTTATTTGCCTTTAGCTTTGATTATGGCATGCATTTGCTTGGCATTGTTTCGACAACCTTATGCAGCGTCACAACATTTCCAGAGTTGCAATAATTTCATGTGTGAAAATTATTCCTCATGCTCCCTGAACCACTTTCACAATTTGAGCCCGATGAATCTTTGTATTGTCGTCCTGGGATACGCCCGTGCCATCAGGGAAGAAAAAAAATCCAATGATGGGATAACCTGGTCAGTACATTCAGGGAAAACCTGGTCATTCAGTACATTCAGGTACTCAGCTGACTTCATTTTATTGCCACATAACGTTGCTGAGCCTAGACCTGATGATCTGGTGTTGCTTCAGTTGATTTGCTTATTTAAATGCAAACAGTGACTTTTGGCCAGGCAGTGTATTTGGTATGTATAACTGAAACTTTTCCTGCATTATGATTTCACACACAACCCCGGTGCCACTGAAAGAGATAAGAATGAGACAGGGAAATTCCCGCAAACGATAGAAACACTTAAGATACGTCAGAATAGAAACCACTTTATGTAAACAGAGCAACTTACATCATTTCATTAATACTCCCCATTTCACTTTCAGTTTTTGTGGACAAACTGTTCCTTTGAATCAACAGTTCAGACCATGGAGTGCAATGCTGGGCACATTTACACCCAGCTGGAGGAGTGACTGTACAATGCGGTCAGAATAAAGAGAAATAAAGAGTCCAACTCAGCGCTTCTCCAGACAGCAGCAAACACACTACTTTTCATCGACAAAAAGCCTCAATTTTTAAACTCGCTGGTTGTAAAGGACACCAACAGAACGAGAAAAAAAAAAAACTGTACAGAGGAGAAACACCCAGGCCTGGTTTCACTTTTCGTTGATGCGTTTTGGCCCAGAAGATAAAAGTGGGGCGTTGCGCTCCCGGGTTTCTGTTTCACAGGCTTATACCTGTAGAAATCCCTGCCATCATCCTTCACAGCTTACAGCACCGGAGAGGTGCATTTCTACTGCTTACAGAGGACATACGAGGCCACCGAGCCAGGTGGCTTATTACCTTATGCTGAAACTGACACACAAGCAGAAAACATTCCACACTGCTGGAGAAAGGACTGCTTCTGATATAGCCTTCATAAATTCACAACGGAGGTACACGTTTGTTAACAAAGAGCGCACAAAACAAATTAAACATATCCAATGCTCCGTTTTCACCGAATACGTTTGTGACCTTAACGTAACAATGGTCATATAATGCACACAAAGAAGAGAGAAACAGCAGCCAAGAAGTTTACTTCGGGGCAAACACTGTGGGGCTGGGAGGAAACGGACTAAACATTAGTTTCACAACACCAGAGAGTTGAGCAATACCAACATCTTAACCCCAATGGAGAAAAACATCACTTCAAAGCATTTTCAAAGTATTTAAAAAAAACAAAACAAAATAAAGGACAGTGGTTAAAAACTATGACACATCTGAAGTAGACTGATGCCACAAGGCATTATACAGGAGGCCCAGGTACATGACAAGAGAAATGGTGTGTCAGTATGTCACACTGAGCATCATTTGCTGATAACACTGACTGTAGAACTCCTGTTACCCACACCCCCCGAGACCTCTCTCTTGTTCAGCTTCCTGTGACCAGACAACATCTGCCCAGGAAATGAGTGACACAAACCAAATCCCTGTAAAGTATTCCAGAGCCCTAAATATTTACCCAATTATAACTATGCACTCTAAAATAACTACACATTGTTTGCAGTCAAACCAGAAAGCGTTTTGTTGTTGACAAAGTTATACCCGTCAAACTCCTGTTCATTCCAAAGCAAACAAGCTTGAGAAAATGACAGAAAGAAGGGAGAGGGAGGGAGAGACAGGGAGAATGGAGAGAGGGAGAATGGAGAGAGGGGGGGGGGGGAGAGAGAGAGAGAGAGAGAGAGAGAGAGAGAGAGAGAGAGAGAGAGAGAGCGCACACTTCAGCCTCTAGGAGCTTCCCACCTATTGGCACTGAAACAGAGATGACAGCAGTAGTGTAATTTCATAAATAATGGGAACTTGGCTGGGCTGAAAATGATTATCCACTTATCTTGTTATGGCATTCAAATGATTTCCCTTGATCAGTTGCATGTTAACTGGCAAGCAATCAAAACAGCAACCATTTATCTGTCTGTCAAGTCTATTGCAGAAAATTTAAAAAATTGATAATGAGAGAAAGCCATTCAGCACATCTATGCTCATCACTTTTCCTATAGCCTAGAGTGTAACTAGTACTGTGTCAAGCCTCGGCTTGAACAAGATAAGGGTCTCTGCTTCAACTACAAAAATTTTTCCATGCATTAATAACTATGTGTGGAAAAATACTTCCTAGAGTCAATGTTAAATCTACCTTTAATTTCCAGAGTAGGTGGAGGGAAATGGCTGCATTCTAATGTAATGTTTTTGAGGAAGAATCCGTGGGAGCTGTTCATTAAAGTGATGTTCTCCGTCAGGCAGAGCCTATCATTCCGAGCTGATACCAAGGTTCTGTCTGACTTTGGAGGGGAAGAGTGTAGAACCACACAGAATCATTAAGAGGTGCTGGGCAGGTTACGATGTGGCTGGTAGAGTAAATCCATCTGTCTTAGAGAGACTGAGTTTAAGATGATCTTTTCACATCCAGTTATGGCTCCATTCTAGACATAAAGTGACATACTGAACGCTAATGAATCTGAGGGGAAAGAGGGAAAGAGTTCACAGCCATCAGCATAACAGTGGCAATAACAGTCATGGGCAGAAAAACAACACCAGGTGATTTAGTGTAAATGGAGAAATGTAGAGGTCCGAGCACTAAGCCCTGGGGAACGCTTTATGAAAGAGTGAAGACATTTCCTCTCCTAGGAACTTGGTTTAAGCAAAAAAAAAAAAAAAAAACAGTGCCAGAGTTACAAAACAAAACATCGGAGCAGAACCAGATTTTCCCATCGTTGGTGAGAAGTGTAGTGTAATGGTATATAAGGCTAAATGCTGCATAGACGTCTGAAGGACCATGACACATACGTGTGTCAACTCTCCACTTTGCTCTCATGTGAGCTCAAATTACAGAAGTAATTTAATATGTTTTATCTTCAAGGTTCACTGAATATCATGTAAAGCAGTGTGCCTCAACTTAAGGACCATCTAATTATCTAATCCAGTAAAGGCACGGGAGGGGGTAGATTAAATGCCCCAGAGTGAAACGCATGCATGCGATATCACATGTGAATAATGAATATGAAGTGTGAATATTAAAATCTAACAGGGAAAATTCCCCTTGCAAACTATTCAACTGATGTCACATCCTCTTAAATGTAACCTGACACCCAACTGTAAGATTGGAACAAAAAAAAAAAAAAACCCACTGCAGCAAGTGACAGTGGGACTGGCTCCTGTGCTGAAACTGAATTGTGAAAAACACTGTTTGTCTTCCACACTAAACAATGCCTTCATCTCAGTGGTGAAACAACTAAAAATCACATGCTCACAGAAGAACAGTGCATTAATTGATAGCATCCAGAATCAACAGAAATGAGTGGAAGTGAGGCCGATACAATGCCTTTTGAGAGATACAATTCATTTGGTGCAGGGATTTTTAAATGAAGGAGCTGTTGTTGAGCCAGAGACTGGCTTTCCATTTGCATTTCAGAGCATCTCTGTCGCTTGTAGTGCCACTAACACGTTCCCAGCGTCTCTGAAATGGCAGACTGCTCACGGGAGGGGCTTGCCTCTAGGAATTTCTCTGCGCTCCCCCTCAGCAGGGACACCTCATGAGAAATGAACCATTTCTCTGATTTAGGTGAATTCCTGTAACAAATGTCAGCTGTTAGGGGGCAGCCTGGCCCTGGCTAATGTGCCGCACGAGGTACACTCTCCACAGGCCTTTGGAGGTTACCCTCCACAGAGGGGGGAGAGAGAGAGGGGAGAGAGAGAGAGGGGGGGGAGGGAGAAAGAGGGAGAGGAAGAGAGGCAGAGGTAGAGACAGGCTTGGCGCCCGGAGAAAATACAGAGGGCTACACTTGCAATCCACAGGGGGGCACAAAACATCACATCATAAAACATAATAAATACTATGTTGACATTGAGATATAAGGAGACAACTGGGGGTGCATTGAGGTCCATCTGGGGGGTGCAATGCACCCCTAAGCACCCCCATAGTGCAGGCCCTGGGAAGAGAGGAAGGGGAAGAAAAAGAGAAGGAGAGAGATACAGAAGGTACGTAAACAGAGAGAAATGAGGAAGAGAGCAAGAGGGAGAGAGAGAGACAGAGAGAGCTTGGCAGAAAGGGAGGAAGAGAGACAAAGATTGATAGACAGAAAGACAATGAGAGATTGAGGAATGGAAAGAGATGAGACAGACAGAGAGAGAAACAGAAGGAGGGAGGTCAAAAGATCGAACCTGACACCGTTTGCTTCCAGCACAACCGAGATGTGAACAGCCAGGTGCGAACTCTGGAGCTACAGCAGACTGGAGAGTAATCACAGAGCAAGCGCGGGAAGGACATCACACACATGGACTGGTGACACTAAAGGGTTAACAGGCAAGGTAGCACCACCTGAAGGTACCTGAGATGGGTATGAGTTTGGCACCTACCCCTCCCTGGAAACCTCTAGACTGAAAGACAAGAATTTAGCAGCCACATTCTCTCTGCAGTAAACGCCTGCTAGAAGAAGCAGCCAAAAATGGATTTTACGGGGGGGGGGGTGGGGGGTGGGCAGGCGTGTAAAACCTGTATCAAGACCACCTGGACTTGAATTTGACTCAGGAAAGAGGGGCTAACTAGGGTAACCTCATAACAACACACTGACAGCCAGGCACATCAGATTGCTTCCCAGATCACCTCCCTCCCTCCACCCCCACCAAGACAGAGGTGGGCACACCCTCTGCCATCAATTTAGAGGGACGTTTAATGTTGGTATTGGCACCACAAGATCATACACACAACAGAACTGAGGTTCAGACGGAGCAAAGCAAGGATCATTCAGTTTAATTCCCAGGACCTAGAAATACAGGAAATGACCAGAAGGGGGCATTTTGAAATAACCATCCAATTTCTGGAAAAGCTCTGCATGCTACAGCCCAGGACACAGCACAGGACGCTGCCTGCAACCTCAGAGAGAAAAGGATACACGCTGTACCTTTCCGCTTGTTCTTGCTGTAAGAGACGTCTTTAAAGCGGAACATGGAACTCGATGCAAAAAGTTCAACGGAAGATTGCAGACACACGGAACAATTCTAATGCAAATGAGTTTTCTGGGAAATTGATCTTCAAAAGCACAACCACTGCCTTCCTTCACAAAAGACGTAGTGTTCTGTTCTCTAACCAATTGAAAGAGCCGTTACTCAATCATCGACAAACAAAAAGATGACACACAAAACTGTGAAATCTGAAAAAATAATAAAGGGAATTGTGAACTGAACCAAGGAATTTTTGTATAGACCCACTCACTAATGATTAAGCTTTGTCCTGAAGTATACTGTGACCATCTCTGATGCACAATGCTTTTTATTCTAACTGTTCTTCATAAATAGGGTTTGATTGAGCTGTTGACTGAATACTGATCTAGGTCTGACATCACCTTACAGTTACCTGCTGGAAGAGGAGACTGCGTTGTGCTGGCAGAAAGTTACAATTAAAGTAAACCCTAGCTATGTTGCAATATGTCTACCATGAATTTTCACAAAGACATTCCCAGTGAAAATGATTTTTACCTGTGAGATAGCATGAACATTTAAATGCCTGGAACGCTTATTAGCCAATCAGCAAGGAGGACTGATAATATCCACCCTATAGCATGAGTTTTACGTAAGCCTCTTGCCACTCCCTTCAGCTCCTCTTGCGGCCTGAAGTGAGGGGTCCGGTGAGCTGAGGAGATGCATGGCTGGCCCTGATGCAGCTGGCTCTGAATCAGAGAACGCCCACAGCCTCCAAGCTCCATAAATCATAAGGTGTTCCAGGCACGCAGCAAAACGCATTACTTTCCAAAAGGAGCATCCCGGGTCAGAGTCTTTGTAAAGGAAATGAGCTCTGTCTGATAACTGGTTGGTTATGACACAGATTGGTTGAAGCCACTGACACCATGACAGCACACCGCTGCAGAATTTCAGAGGACTCCTACTGGAATTCCACCTCGTCCAGCACACGTGATGGCGTCATATTTGGAGTTGACCATTTTCAAGCACAATGTTAATTACAATTACCTCACTGAGCTAAGAGAGAGAGAAGTGGTTACCTTACACGGCATTTAATCATGGCAGAGCTAGAGTGCATAGAAGAAAATTGAGCACCACTGTTAGATGTTATATTTCTCATTTTGTTGGATGGGATGTCCTTCAGTAGACTGATAACACCGCAGCCCTCAAATAAGACTGCCGCAGTGATGAAAACATTTTTCAGCCTTAACGGTGAAATACTGATCATGTTACCAAACCGTAAATAAGAGATCAACTCTACACAAACTACTTTGCAGCGTGACTCACAATACCCTAAAGTACTACAGAAACTGCTATAAAATAGTAACGACAGCGTGATTTTCGCAGCCTGTGTCATGCAATGGAGCACGGGTTGAAACCCTTCAGCTCTCAAGCACAACACAAGCTGAAATCCAAACAGACTGTGGAAACCGCAGCACACCAACAAACAAGTCATTCACATGTCAATCAAATCACTGCAGCCTACAACACACACAGTGTCCCAGCATTAGCCCGTACAGGAACTTATTAAGAGAGCCAAGAGGCTAAGTTGCTTTTCCACTTAGAGTGCAATTATTTGATTTGAGAGAAAAAAAAATCATGATCTGAGTAGTAAAGCCATCAGAAAAAAAATGTAAAATATTTTAAACATTTTAAGGAAAAATGATAATTTTGCCTTATTTGTAACTGAATGTAGATTCTGTAGTCTAGTTCTCTAACATGTACTACTAATGCTAAAGCACAAAAACTAAGCATCTCGTTTTTAGTCAAAACTGCTGCTCTAACGATTCCTCCTATGTATATGTATAGTATTTGGGTAACGTTCAAAGGCTCACCAGCCTGTTACAGATATTGACTTGAAAGTCAAGTCTACTGCAGTACAAAGTCACCAAGAGAAATTGATCAGCTTTTTCCACCATGGAGCAATATACGCATGACGAACCGAACAGACAGTTGAAACAAATCTTACGATTGGAGGCTAATTGTTTGTTGCTGTTCTTTCAATTAAACATATTTAAATTATGCTTGCCATCTGCAGACGTGAGCACTGAATTAATTAACGCCACAAAGGCTCAATGTGAGGAAGGCTGTGGGTTTTTTTTTTTTTTTTTTTTTAAACAGTCCCATATTTTATGCATCAATAAAACACCTTCAATTTACTCACAGATTGTGACTTCTCCATTTCAGCAGCCCTCCTCACTGTTGAGTGCAAAGACACTTTCATCTAGTGTCAGAACCATCAAGCCTCTTACAGGTAACACAAACAGAGAGCGAGAGAGAGAGAGCGGCACCGTGGAAACGCCGGCACGCCGACATAGGCAGGCAAAACCCTGCTCTCTCTCAGGCGAAAAACAGACACGAAATGCCATAAAATACTGCATGTTTGGTATTTTTCAAAACAGACTTAAAAACACATCTTTTGAATAAACGTACCCACATAATTCAAACAAGAACACGGACGTGAAAGTTAAGAGAATTCGTGCCGGAATAGTAATTCCTGTGATTTTTCCCCCAGTCTTGTGCAAAGACTCCGCTCCATCACTGCAAGATATCAACCTAATTGAGCGTGTTTGCAGTCCAAATACAAAAGTTTAAATCGTAGTAAAAGTTCATTTTCACTGCAACGATATGGGGAAATATAGCATAGGTGTGCAAACGTGTGTGCGCTCCGCTGCCGCGATGAAGGCGATGCGCACAGGGCGAGAGTACGCGTGTACCCCCGCCCCTGCTCGGCACAGCATTCCTGAAATTCCTGCACACAGCACACCTGCCTGTTCATTCACTACGGTTACACCGCACGGCTCTCCGAGAGCGTCGGTGCTACTGTGGGCTATCACGCAAAAAATGCCACGGCAGTTACAAAGTAGCATCACGAAATACCCCAGTGTACATTCAGCACAGTGAAAGTTGCGGTCAAAAAACACGAAAGCCCGTACACTGTCAAACGCCACAAGACGCGTCGGTGGAGGTCTCCGCTGAGAGACAGAAGCCAACAAGATAGGTTAATTCTGCTTGACGAATAACATGAAAACGGGACTCTGGCTGTAATGCAACCCATCATTTCTAAAAAAACGTGCACAACAGGCGACACAAACCGAGACTGTACCGTACTAAAATAATTCCTCTGGGCACCAGACCGTGTATGAGGCGCGGGTCTGCTCAGGCGGACCTGGATGCCGGGGCACGGTACATGCACAAATTAGAGGTTTTAAAAATCAAACGAGCCCTTACCGCGAGGAGGATTATTATCGTATTCTGTGAGCTTCGGCGAAGAACCCCATCGGAACATGCAGCTTCATGAAAATGCGAGCGGAACTGACGATGCGCATCTAACCCTACACATTCGTCAAGTTAACTCGTCACCATGTTTGGGAGCGAGACCCCCTCTCTCCTCTCTGCCTCCAGCCAGGAGGAATACGAGCATGCATGACGTCACCCCGCTGTGGTACTGCAGCTTTATCCTCCATTGGGCACAGGCCTGAAATGTGGGGATTTCATTGGAGAGATTTATCGTCGTGCTGACCAATGAGAGAGGAAATCTGTGTTACCTTGGTTACAACTTTTGTCAACCAACTATTGAACGAAGAGGGAAACTAGCTGCTGGTGTACGGTAATCAAGTTGCTGTCATTAGACACTTGTTGTTTAAAACAATTGCAGTTACATTTCATATTTTATATACGTATCTCTAAGCGTGTTTGTAATCCACAAACCTTACGATCTAAAGGATTGGGTAGCCTTTAAAATACTGTATGTATTGCTAACATGTCTATATGGATCCTCAATTGCTCAATACTAGCATGAGGGTCTTTAGATAAGAAATAATCGCCATAAATATGCACATACGATGGCTAACTGCAATGCTAATATTAATGACCAATCATCTAGTTGGATGGCTGATGCACGAGAGTACAGATTTGTACCACAGTCCCAGTGCACCGCTCGATGCATTCCTGGCATCAGTATTTTTTTATTGTACAAGTTTTGTGCAGAATATCAATTTCCTGATCACATTCAAGCGGTTGCCATTGTTAGCAAAACATTGCTTCTAACTAATACATATGGCCGACATGAATGGTTACTAAACTTTGTTCGCGCTTAATAAGGGTGTTGCTCAGTGGTGATCGCGTGAAATGCTGGCACAAGAATGGATCAGGCAGCTGATGTAGATCTACATTTTGTGAAATGCACATGTGTGATTAATACAAAGGGAACCTTTATATGTGAAATTAAAAGAATAGGTTTATATGCTAGTCCATGAATTCATGGATAAATTAATAGATAGAAATGTTAAGGTGAAGTCACTGTATATTCAGAGTTTAAACGTTGATAAGTGTGACAGATGAGATCATGTATCTATGTATAATGTAAACACAACCCCCTCTGTCTGACAGCTGATGGAACTGAGGGATCTTATCTGCGGGAGGGATCAGAATGAATGGCACGTGCCTCCATTCTCTCTCCACGCGCGCAAGCTTAAATTATTATCATCGGGCTGCACATTCCACGCGCTGGCATATCTTAACTCGCGCGTCTGAATGGGGTTATTAATTCAGCACAATGCAGAGAAATCTCGGGACGCGGCCATTCAACGGGAGCAGGCAACTGCAGACACTACGCAAAGCAATAATCACATGCAAAGGAAATTAATCAGGGCGCTGTTGCCTGCTGCTCCGGTGCGCGTGAGATTGATTGATGCATAAAGGGACTGTCGGGATTGGCTGACAAATGAAACTTCTTTCTATTCATTGTTTCAGATCAAATCATATCTGCATCTGCGCTAATGAGAATGACGAGCTACCTCCTCCCTCTGAATAGCACACATCAAGGGGAGATTTGTGTCATGTCATAGTGTGTGATTATTACTGCAGGAAAGATATTATTTGTTTACAGAATGTCATAATTTACAGAGAGTACATTAGGGAGATGATCCCCAACGATCGGTTGTGAACCTGAGGCGTATCTCGATGCTAGGCTTGTGACTGATGCCATTTTATATGTGGACATGTTGACCTTAAAGCTTAAATGTCCTGTTTGTGTGAAATTATAATACAATAGAGGGTTACAATTACAGCTGAAAATAAATGCCTCAATAAATGAGTAATTATAATCTAAATATGAGAGCAAATAAATACATTTAAAAATAGCATTAAATAAATCAATCGATGAACAATGCTGAAAAAAATAAATGTATGATTTTCAATATATATATATATATATATATATATATATATATATATATATAAAATGAATGAATATGCTGATTAATGAATGAATAGAAAATAAAATTTATTTATTGATGACTTATATCTATTGCTTGATTTGTTTGATTTATTTTTTTCCTTCAAACAGCTTATATTAAATCATCAATATTTATTGTTCTGCTGGTGTGTAAGGGATGAGTGGGAGGGACCTCAGAATGTTCATCACCAGCCACAGAGCAGAAGATATCGGTAAGTCACGATCTGAAGATGGCATGCGATAAACTCATGAGTCCTGCCGTCTCACAGTGTTCACACCGCACACAACTCGGTTTGTTCCGACAGAGAATTCCCAGAACACTGTAATGTCTGCAGCAGGCTCGGTGCCAGGAGAAAATACAGAGGGGTGCACTTGCATTCCATGGGGGGGGGGTGGGGTGCACAAAAAGTCATAAATACTATGTGGACATTGGGATATAAGAGACAACTGGGGGTGCAGGGCACACTTAAGCACCCCCAGAGCTCCAGGCCTGGCACTCCAGGAGTGACATACATAGGTTGTAATTTTCACAGGCTGAAGTGCTGTGCCCACAGCTAGAGCAGCACCCCACCAAGGAATCGAACTGGCAACCGTTCGGTTACAAGCCCTGCTCCTTACCACTACGCTACACTGTCGTCCATAACCCATTTCATCACCCATAGGGACCTCTGATAGTCCCAGTAGTCCTAAGCTTAGTTTGTTCAGTGCAGTGGCAATACATCGTTCTGCCCCAACTGATTTGGCTTTTGCTGTCATTGGTGTGAGAACCCCTCGAGACTGAATGTCTGAATGCCGGTATGCCATTAACAACACCTTTACCTCCTTTTCCCTGCATTTTTCCCACTTTGCCGTTCTCCTGTCTGTGTTTGCGTTTTTTTTTTGGTGCAGAAAAGCTGACCCTGCGTATCAAAGGTGGCCTGGAAAGCAGCAAGTACAGACCGGTTCACTACACGCAGCTGCAGTCTCTGCTCGACGCCCAAAGGCTCGCTTCTGCACACACCGAGCAAAAGGTAGCCGCTCACTCTTCGGGGCAGCACTCTGCACGTTTCCCTTTTAAAAGCAACTAATCTATCCTTCAGACACAGGCCTGACAATATCTCCTGCTTCTAACGTGCAATAAATGGTTTAACAGAGTGTGTGAAATTCCTATGCTGTGATCAGCAGTGGAAGGAGCTGGGCCAGGCCTGCAAAGGCAGCGCCACGGCAACCCTCTGCATCCTTTCAACATTCCGTGATGTTTCTCAGTGATGGAATGAGCTTCTCTGTTTGGAGATTCACAGATACTGGAGGATTGTGGGCTTGTCTTCTACAATCTTCCCCAGCTGAGGTTTACCGCTGACATTGTCAGTGTGATGGGAAAGCAATCAGAGAGCTGAGCAGGGTGACTGACAGCTAGATATCCCTATAGATGCTTACAGTCTAGTATATGGCTAAAGAACGCTGTATGCTGTGTATTTTTATGCTGAGGAAATGACAGGATTTATTTAGAATTCTGTTGGGTGACTGGAGAAGATGGGTACCTTCACAGTCCTGGGTTTACAGCCTCCAGTGCCCGGTTTCATTGGTGCAAAAGAGAAAAAAAGTCTTGCCAACAGGAAAAGCAATCTTAACTTGAATTCACTCTTACTGTTGGTGTGACCGGATTTATTAGGTCTATCAGGTCGTTATGGTGATTTATGCTGTTGCTGAGTCCTGCCGCAGAATGTGGTCCTCTGGTTTTCACCCTCGTTCAGGTTTTTACCAGAATGAGATAGGAACAAAAGGGTAGACTCCTAAAATAAAGAGGGGTTGATGGGATAGGAAAAAGAAGCCTGATGTGGAGATATTAAGATTAAGGCAGAGGAAAATCATCCAGGAGGAGATGATTGAAAGACTGACTGAGATCAGAGAGGAGACCTGATAATCAGGAAAGAAAGGAACTGCAATGTCTCACCTGCATAGTAAGTCATATGAGAAACTGCTTAGCACAGTGCACCCAGAGTGGGTATGAAACATCTGCATAAGAAAGTGGTATGTGGTATGAAAGAGTATGTTTTCAAGAGGGAATAATAAAAGGACAGAATATGTGGTTCCCAAGAGGCTCAGACATTAAAGGCACTTGTTCTTAGTGTGCACTTAGCCCAGTGACTGTGGTTGGAAACCAACCATGTCATCTGAGAATAATGACTGATAGCCCATGTCAGTGGATCAAAGTAGTTCTTCTGGGCATGGGGTGGGTAGGCTGGCCAGACTGCGTTTATCTCACTGCTGGAATTCCTTGCCACTTACTTGGTGCATACACCTGTCCTCTATTTGGTGTCTCTCTCTCTCCTGGTGCACTGTCGGACTTTTAGTGTGGAAGGTAATCACGGCAGTTTGCGGGATTGCACACACCTCGCCCTGCGCTCCTGATCAGCTGCAGTGGTTTTTACAGCTCACCACGGTAGCAATTTGGAGAAAAACTTCCCCAACTCCAGGAAAATGTGATCAAGAGACGCACCTGGAAGAGAGCCAAACAGACACCAAACAGAAAACAGAAGCAATCAGAGGCTCATAAACGAGTACATCCCTCAGTACACTCCGTAAATCCAGACAGTGTTATTTGGCTGCAGTAATGGCCATTGGTTTGATATAGGAGACTACACTGGGGGTTTCCCATCCAGGAGTGATGGGATATTTAGGTGTTTTCCTATCCGCTGATGGCTTCTTACCCCGTGATGCAGATAACATAACATACGCTAAGCATCACATCATGCTTACATGGTTATTTCTGGAAGCTCAAGCTAACAGAAGTTATTAAAAACCCAACAAATAAACAGGAAAGGGCAAGTTATGAAACAGTGATGAGGCAGAGAATCAGAATCACTGTTACATCCAAGATGTGCCCCAATTGATTCTCATTCATGAACCAAAAAGGTAAAATGTAAAAATATGAATTATGCACTATATTCTGTTTTCCAAGCAGTATTTGACAGATGAAATTCTAAATGAAAATGAACACGTAGTTTTCCATATATGGTATCCTGGTGTGATGAGAGACTCTCAAATCTATTTGATGGACTTGTCTGTTTTTGCAGTGAAATCTGACATGGGAGTTAGCAAAAGCCTATATTCAGAACATGAATAATGGATGAACATGCAATTAACCATTTACACATGGAAGTGGTCTTTCCAAAGACACAAGGGAAAGAGAATCTCAGTGAAAACTGCAGCAGATTCCATGTTATTCACTGAGACTCTTCAAATTTTATAAAAGAGGATAAATGAGGCAAAATAAAGGAATATACTGTGTGTGAATATTCATGGGCCTACAGCAGGATCAGCCGTGAGGCCGTTTGAAGTCCTGGGTCTCTCACGTTCTGTATCCCCCTCGCTTTGAGAAGTTAACCCTTGGAGGCGTAGGAGATTACGCTCCTACACCTGCAGTACCCTAATTAGGTCATGGGGCCAGCAGCGTTTCAGAGCCATGTTACCTCTGCCTGTGGCTCGGTCAGGTGTAGCGCTCTGCACGGACCGGGTACGACAGGCTGCGTTTGCCGCCCGCCACCCGGGGAGACGCAGGCTTTCTCTGTGGGTCCTATCCAGTGGTGATAAAGACGCATTGCTGGGTGGCGTCGCGGGGATTGATCAAATCAGCTGCTGAATTAGAGAGCCCAGGTGTCTTGGGGCTTGTGCGGGAAGCACACTGAAACGCTCCGGTGGCTCCCCTGTCCTGTACTGTGTGACAAGCGGTAAAATCAAACACCGGCGTAGGAGAATTCATTACCGTTTGGCCGTGTCGGTCCCGCCCGCTGCTCCGTGATGCTTTTTTTAAAGAACGCCGTAACGCAGCTGTGCTGACTCAGGCTAACAGACTGCTCTTGCAAGTAATAGGCTTCCAGAAGTTGTAGATTTGTTTCCTTTGAAAGAATGTCCTGTACCAACATAAAATATAAGGCATTTATTATTGTCAGAGCAGTCTTATTGGTGTGGTATTATTAGTTTTGAATAAATTTTATTTGTTGGTCTAGAATTCAGTGGACCCTTAACTTTACTATGTATTACATACACATAGTTATACACAGTGTATTTTATGTCATGTCAGTGGGTTTTTGTGTCAGTATTGTGTTAACAGAGGTATGCATGCACTGACAGTAAGATCCACCTTCTCTAATCTGGTATGAGCCTGACTGCACTGTTGTCAGGTTGACATGAGAATGCCATAGTTCTGCATGTGCCTTTGTGTAACTCACAGAGGTCTGTAGTAGCCTGAGGATGCTAAATCACATAGCTGTGGATGTGAAGGTGTGTGTACACCTGGGTGAGCACTAGATTACTTATGTGGCCAGCAGTGTGGCAGAGCGGGGCAGGACCTGAAGGGGGCGCTGATGAGCTGGTAGGCTGAGTGTCAGGTTTGAAAAATGGGTTTGACAGTGCTGTCAGCATACCATATCTCCCTGCAGACTTCACCTGCCAGTGGAAGAAGATAAGTCTAAGGCTGGGCTTAGTTACTACTCGGATGCTAGACCACCCAGGAAAACCTGCTCTCAGTTGGCGGGCCAGTCGGGGGCCTTGTTTGCTCTGAACCAAGAAAAAAGCAATGCTCCAGCGTAGTGATGAGGACACTGTGCTGTAGGTGAATGAGATGTTAAACTATGGTCCTGACTCACTAAGGTTATTACCTGTGCCACAGACCTGTGTAGGTGTGGAGAACAGCACTGGGCTTCAATGAAGGAGGTTTTGAAATGAAATCTGCAGTGCATGTGTGCGTGAATAAAAAGGTGTTGAAAGAAGTTAGCTTCTTGTTTTAATGCAATGGTATTTTACTCTCAGCTGTTCAGCAATGCATGCATATCTGCTTACATTTATACAGACTCTGGGACCCTCAAAGCAAATGTCACAGTAAGATTAAAGTGTTTACACAGGTTTGGCAGAATTAGATTTGATGCTTCACCTGAAACCCCATGTGAGAAATGCACTGCATTTGTTCTTCAACAGATCATCAACAAAAATTGAAAGACACAGAATAATCGTGCTGATCTTCAAATGTAATTTATTTTGAAAATGTGCATCACGGCCTATACAGAGCCGCTGTTCAGTACAGCCGCCCTCAGTGGTACTCCTTCAGGTTTGTGAGGCTGGCTTGTAGTGGTGAAATAAAGGACCACTCTATAACACAATGCAGGGAACATGCAGATCTTGAGGCTGTAGATGTCTAATCAGAGTGACATTGCCTGTTTAAAAAACTGTTATTTTGGAATGTTTGAATCTTAAACTCGGTCATTGTGTACCACGTACGTTCAGAGAGGTTAGTCTTTCTGTGGGTCAGACAGTCAGGTTTATTCAGAAAGGTACAGGGCACGTATCAACTGGAATGACTTGAAGCTCGGTTCCCTTAATAAAGATATTACCACAGACATTTGGGTAATTAATGATGGTCTGATTAGAGATGCAGGAATTTCAAATTATTGTCTGCTCAAATACTGTAATGCAAAATTAATGATGGGTTTGCTGTAGTCTTCTTTGCCTCAAGTGAACATAGTTAATTACATTAATGCGAAAAAATGATCATTGATAAAAAAATCTAACATATATAATTCATTTTATTAACATTTGCCATTAAGGATCATTTGGTACAAGGTTAACTTTTCTTTGCTATTGTCAGTTTCATTGTTATCAAATGTGATCTGGATGTGTGATATCCTAAAGCATAACCTATATGCTGAAAAATTTTGCTGTCAAATTTATGGAGTTCGTTGCTTTAAAAAAGAAAACACAGTTTCACAATAGCCTTTTACCTCGTAGTGAAATCATAGATTGGCATGGATCAATGTTTTTCACTGTTGGGTCACTGATTGCAGGCCATAGTTCAGGTTATTAATTGACTCAGGTTAATTAATTGCTTAATTGGAGTCTTTAATTGGTTAGCGCTACCTGTGTTCCAGATTCAGAGGGTGCTGCATGTGGCTCAGAGGACCAGAGAGAGCACCCTGCTAAGGCTGCACAGGCAAGCATGGAGCCAGGAGCACAGCAGATTAATCAAGGCTGGGTAAGGCCTCACATGAAAGCTTTAACACAAGCAGCTTCACACAACAGCTTTCACACAAGCAGCTTCACACAACAGCTTTAACACAAGCAGCTTCACACAACAGCGTTAACACAAGCAACTTCACACAACAGCGTTAACACAAGCAGCTTCGCACCACAGCTTTAACACAAGCAGCTTCACACAACAGCGTTAACACAAGCAGCTTCACACAACAGCTTTAACACAAGCAGCTTCACACAACAGCTTTAACACAAGCAGCTTCACACAACAGCGTTAACACAAGCAGCTTCACACAACAGCTTTAACACAAGCAGCTTCACACAACAGCTTTAACACAAGCAGCTTCACACAACAGCTTTCACACAAGCAGCTTCACACAACAGCTTTAACACAAGCAGCTTCACACAACAGCTTTAACACAAGCAGCTTCACGCAGCAGGTCAAACTGTTATAAACATCACACAAAAGCTTATTTAGTTATAAACAGCTTCACTCAAAAGCATATAGTTATGAACATCCTCACATGCCACCTTGAGCCATCTCTAAGCCACCAATTAATTTAATTGGACCAAGGGGCTGGTATGAGAAGATACAAGTTGTTTACTGTAACAAAAACAAACTAAACAGCTGCATTTTAATTTCAATTATGAATTAGAGAAATTGTTAAGAGACAGTCCCTCTCTTATTATCCATGAATTAATGCCCCAGTTTCCAAAACCTTTTTGAAAGATATTAAAATTCTTCAATCGGTGGAACAAAGCTACACAGTTTTGAGTTTAGTACAGAGCTACAGCTCAGAGTCTGGGGTACAGAGAATAAACACTGACGTACTTACAATAGCCTCCATTTCTGGGTTAAAATTCATTAAATCTCATTCAATTGGAATTTGCCTCGTGAAATGAAATTAAGATTAATAAGATAACTATAACATTGAAAAAAAACATTTTAAACAGAATCCAATATTACAATATGTACATTTTTGTCTGTCTCGCAGTCAGGGTATAGAGTAATGGATGGAGAAATCACATGCCAATAACAGCACTGCAGGCAAGCCCAGGGATCCAGTGGCGTCTTAGGTAATAAGTATATGGTTTCATTTGCAGATGGAGCGTGAATAAAACTGTCAGCTAGGCAGTCCTCTGCTCGCCTTTCGCCCCGTAGAGGCAGAGCCGTGCAGATGGTGATATTGCTGCTTTGGTGCGATGCTGCCTCTGTCCCGCAGACTCGTCAGAGCGGCCCGCTGCTGTCCTGCACGGTGCCTGTGTCGCTGCGTGTGAGAAGGGCAGGACTAGCTCCAGGGCCGCGTCCTTGTTCTCTGGGTAACAAACATACCTGAGAGCACCAAGGTTAATGGCCTACACAAGCGTGAGGTCCGGTAATGGATGTCTCTGAAGGCAGGTCCGGGCAGAAAGGAGAAGGGAAAGCCAAGGGAATAACAAGCCTTCCACAGTCATGGGTTTATTCTGTTTGGACATGGGCAGATGAAACCAGCACACCAGGGACCCTTCCACAGTCCTGGGTTTATTCTGTTTGGACATGGGCAGATAAAACCAGCACACCAGGGACTGGGATACGCGCCACACTGCGGGAGCAGGTGTGCGTTTCTTTGCTTCATATCTTGCTTTTGTTTGCTTTACGTCTCTTTTGTTGGTCTACAGGGAGAAGGTGGAAGCAGAGCTTCAGAGCTTTCTCAGCCAGAATGCAGTGGGCCTTGACTTCACCTCTCAGATGCAGGAATACGGTATACCTCTCTATCCCTAGAGTCTTGTATGTATTTGTACACTTCTGCCCAGCAGGCAGATTCCTATTATATGAAAGGGTCCATTTGGAATATGGGCATCCTATTTGGTTTGACCTACTGTGTCATAAATTGTTCATGGTACATACAGTCAAGAGAAAAGACGCAGACCAAGCCCTTTTCTGTCTTTCCCCACCTTCCCCTGGAAGTGCGTTTGATTGACCGGATGAATAACCAATCAGACACATTGTACATGAGCAGGGAGTGTTGTAGGCCAAATGTTTTCTGCACAACCCTTTCCAGACAGAGGTGTCTTGATGCGTGCCCTCAGCTGGGAATGCCTGTTTGGACTGCCACAGTGATGTGTCTCTGCACAGAGCTGTCCCTGGAGAAGGAGAGGGAGAGATTCCGAGTTGCCACGGTTACACCCATCTGGCATCTGAGGGAGGACCTGCAGTGCAGACTGTGTGAAATAGCCTTCCAACAGCGCCCCCCTCCCTCCCGACCTCCTGACTGGGACCGGGTACTGCAGGAGGTAAGAGTGTACCTTGCAATGATCTGACCCGGCTCGGTGTTCAGGCCAGGACAGGCACAGGGTATAGCTAGAGGCTCAACATTGCCTTCAAACTCAGAGATGGCACCAAGGTGTGACTTTTACCTTTGAATGATCCATGCACATTAAACACAACTGGAGTGAAAGCTGATTGCAGCTGACACGTCCTCCTCACATGACACATGTCACAGTGTAGAGTGCATAGCCTCTGTGAGGCCTGCCCAGCATCCAGAAGGCTGATCATATCTGTAGTTTAATTCTTCAGTCTATGTATAATGCAACCCAGTATGACGCACCACAGGCTCTTGACAGTGGAAAGAAATCAAATGGAACAGCTGTAATGTGGTTACAACTGAATTATGAACCACATTTTACATCAAAGCCAATTGCACCGCTTCCTCTTTTGAGGCGAACTGCAGTTGTGGTTCAGGTATGCAGCATTCAAAGGCAAGAGCCCAAATGAGTTTCCCCAAATGAAGCTGATGCGCATATGTGAGCACAACTTTAGAGAACCCCAGAGCAAGAGGCATTTAGCGAACCAAACACCAGGGGTTTTGAATTATTCATTTTATTCTTTAATATTCACAGAGATCTGGATTTTGTGACCACAGGTACTTTGTCTTTAATGGCATATGAGACTCCATGGGCCAATCCCTGGTCTTTCAGAGCTCTGTCCCTGTGTCGTTGAACTTGTTGAAAGAGTACTGGTGAATACCCAATGCGCGATAAGACCACTGTTTGATTAGTATTCGAATCACCGTGGAGACGCAGCGAACAGCCAATAACTTCAAACTCAATAATTCATTCACTAAAGAATGAGTGTCTGGGTAATTGACCTTTTCTGCCGTCCATGCTCAAGCCTGCTTATGAATATTCCAGCAGAACAGCCAGTAATGAAGGCTGTACGTGGGGGCTGGACCTTCTCAGACGGCACAGGAAGGAGCACAGATTAATGTCTTCTGGTGAAACTTTAAAACAATGTAAAGCCGCTTTTTTTTCATAAGTTTTCATAAGGCAAATGACAAATGACAGTGTGGCGCATGATCCGTTGTGACACTTGAATATTGTTCTTACTTCTGGGTAAATGTGAGACCACGATGACAGTTTGTCTTTTTTAATGTCCTGCATCAGGAACATAAATTCATTTAATATCATATTCCTCTGACTTATTCTGTCTGGGATCTCAGGAAATAGAACCTGAATTAATGTCTCCTACATTGCTTACGTATGCAGTGTCAACACTGACCAAAGTAACCAGCATATTACATTTCTATGGTACAGGGCAGTTTAGTTTAATTTACGTACTTGTGCCATTGTCATCTACGCAGTAATTTACCCCAAACTGCAATGCACAAATAGCCTAGTACTGTAAGAGTAATCATTCCCCTTCCCGTGAATGAACCACTAATACAGTTATGTTATTGTAAATGTCAATGAGCTGTTATTTGTTTATGAGTGCATTTTTGAGGGGTCATCATGGAGTAGCCATGGCACCATTTGTTAAAATGTCATTAGGTTTCATTTAAGTGGTGCACTTTAACAAAGTCGCTGTTCATTGGCTGGTGCTCTTTTCTCAGCTTCTGAGCGCTTTTTGCTCAGGATGGAGGGAATGGTGAGAAAAAGTGAAGGTGGGAGAAATATCCATGTGAAGGGGGTGTGTTGAGAGATGGACAGAAATGAGAGAGTCTAGCAGCAGCAGCTTGTCTCTCTCCCCCCTACCCTTTAGTTCTTAGTGCCTCAGCATTGTCTCTGCCTCACGCTTATGCGCTAATTACGCCCGTGGCTCTGAGGCTGAGACCTATGGCGTGATATTGGAGGGCTCCTTATTTGGGCCTCAGTGCGGTCTACCCAGCATGCTCTTTGTTCTTACCTTTAATATTTACCGCTACATGACATTTTCTGATAAATTCAACCATAGCCAAACTCAGAATGTAAATATTCAAAAAGTAACAATATGACAGCAACAGCCTGACACAATGTCATATTCAGTCGGTATGATTTTAACAAAATAAGGGGCTGATGAAGAGGGTATAGGAGTACAGACTCCAAGGGGAGGGGCCTCACCTTTGCATCGGCAGAGTTGTTGACCTAAAACTGATTTGGAAATCATACATGGAAATAAAAATAAGGAGGAGATGGGGTGGAAAAGAAGGAAGTAGTGAAGGGGTTTTTTTTATAAAAATGAGATTGGTTTACTGATTGTGTGGGGATTGTCTGAAAATTGTCCTCCCAAAACTTCATTTGGAACTTCAATATGTACCAAAAGAGTAACATTTAACAGTAAAAGCCTGTCATAACATTTTTCAAGTAATGTGTTAATCCAAGTGAAAGAGAAAAAACATTGCAGTTAGACTGAATAGAGGGTTTAATTGTGTAATGACTCACTGGTTCAGAGAAGAAGGCTCACATCAACAATTCAAGACAATGCCTTGTGCATTTACGTGTTACGAGGGGTTATTTGGAGACGGAAATTCCATGTGGAATGGAGGTATTTCATTCTGCTGTGAATTGCTGTGAAATCACGTGGCTCTGTAATTGCCCAATTCAACTGCTCCATGTCGCATGAAAAATTAAAAAGAGCTTTCCTATAAAAACCTACTAAAGAGCTGAGAGATTATGCTCAGCTTAGTCATCTTGGTAATGGCTATTACATTTTCAGTTGAAAAACTCTGATTTCTTTTGTTCTAACAGCAACAGCACATGCACATGTGTGTGCTTCTGTGCACTTTGTGTGTGCGTGTGTGTGCACGCGCGTGCATGCATGTACGTGTGTGTGTGTGTGTGTGTGTGCATGTGTGTGTGTGTGTGTGTACAGTACAAGGACATTAAAGATGCATGCATTATTTGCATATGAACATAAAAAATCTACAAAATCCCTGGGCCTGCCTACTATAAACATAACACACCACAGCTGCACCGTTAGCGCCGGCAGCATTTGGAATGAATGGAACCTGTCAGTGACGATATCCTTCAACGTAAATTCAAGATGCACAAACGATATTCAGTATTCATCTACGCCGCGGTTCGCCCACCCTTTCAGATAAGGCGGCTTGTGTGTGCTTTGCTTTCACATAAGATATTTTGTTCCCTTTTTAAGGTGCTGCTCTCCCCTGCCTGCAGGGATGGTGTATGAAATACAAGAGGAAGATTATTTGAGTTATGCACGAGTTACTGGGGTAAAATGAGAGATGCTGTTATTGCTTCAGGTTCTCTTTTATGTCTAGTGACAAAATAATTGCCACTGAGAAAAATCAATTGCATATCCATCTTGCTCACAAACAGCTATTTCTCCCGCTCTGAATGGCATGACAACACATTCATATGAAGGGAGAAGGATGGGAGTGTCAGCATAGACTGTGCAAATAATATGTGTTAGATGCTGTGAGAACTTTGTGAGGTTTGCAGTTGGGGTACCACCAAATCACTTTGTGTGGTCAAGTCAGTGTACCAATTACCATGAGGCACACTGCCAACCATTGTAAATATGTGATGTATGCAGAAATTTAGCATTTGAGAAATATGATTGAAACACAGATACAGTGCCATTATTTAGTGATGCGTAAAGGGACAACAGGAGGTTTTCTGACACTCTGACATTTACTGAACACCAAAAACACAGGCAAACATCCACAATCCTGATGGATGCATCCTTATAGAGCTACTAAAGGAAATGTAACTCTTAGCTGAGAGTGGCCTAAGCCACTGGGAACTGACAAGCAGCTGATTATCTGAAACGCATAAGTTAGCGACTGACCCATTATTGATTGTAGATTTTAAACATAACTGCTCATTTGAAATGACAACATGCAAGCTTAACAAAGAAATCTATAATCATGTTGTTGTCATTGCAGTGATCGCAGAAAATATAGCATTTTGTTAGCACTGAGATTTTTTTTGCATCTGCAGTGATGCTGTACCTTAGGCTACCCAGCAGACAGATACATTGTTGTAGGACACTTACTATGTGACCCATGACTTCAGTGTGGCAAGCTAAGTGTGCCATGTTTTCGGTAAAGCTGGAGAATTGCTTGTAATTTGAACCATATATTATTCATTTGACAGAGATTAATGGCTTTGGTAGCTGGATACCACTGAGTTTTATATGTGTGTGTGTGTGTGTGTGTGTGTGTGTACATATTGTGACTGAGTCTTTGTAGAGTCCCTCATGGCACGCACACATGCACACACCCACACACACACACATACACATACACATACACATACACACGCACACACACACACACACACACACTCTCCCTCTCTCTCAGCTAGTCATGTTCTGCATGGGGGGTTCTGAGCTTACTGTGATCAATCTGCCATCTCCACCTCCTTGTGAAGCTCTATGAAAAAGGAGTTTTTTTTCCCATTGTTCATGTTTGGTTTTTATTTTCTCTTTTTTCCTCAATATTTTTCTCCCTCGCATAACTCACAGTGGCAGTGTGCGGTTCCAGCCAAAGCTGGTCAGCATGGCTGGCACACCGTGTAGATGCATGCAAATTAATTTTCTGTGCTGCTGGCCTTTGGCCAAAAAACTTGTGAATTGAAATTGAAAACTTGATTTTTGGAAATCGCCACCCATGCATTTAAGCATTTTGTATGCACCTTGGATGCTTATAATATCCATACGCCTTCCAGGCCAGATAAAACAGGCACTCCGTTTTTGCTGTTTAGTGTACCTTACATTAAATGCTTGGTTTTATGGAGGGGACTGATGGATGTTCAAGCCTTTCTTTGTTTCTCCCTTTCTTAATGTGGTCTATTCCACCAGTTTCTCACTCAGGGGAATAGCTTGTGGCTGTTTTTAATCTCGCACTTGCATGAGCTTCAGCTCGTGCAGAGGTGTTTATAGTATAACCTGCATATGCTGTGTGAGTAAAACTGTGACCGTAAAGGACACTGGCTGGAACACACACCTCGGGTCACATATACATAATCCTTATTAGAGTGTTTGGGGTAAATGCTATCTGTCCTGATCTGACATTTATTGAACCTTCAGATTTTACAGGTAGGTTCATAATGTCACTCTCCTTTGACAGGTTAAATAAAGCATTCCAGGTCACATGAGATGGCAGACATATTGTGTACGGGATTGAAATAATGGGATCTTGTGCGTTTTTTGAAAGCTTATAATGCTTTATGTCAGGAGCTCTAGTTTTTTGTTATTATGCACTTTGAACATTCCTACTGTACATTCAGGTGAGCTCAGTGAAGGACCAGCAGGAAGCAGTTCAACAGACCCTACAATCAGAACGTCAGTCAGTGGAACAGGAGATCAATGCAATGGGACTGGAGGTAGGAGGATTGGTGGGATTGTTTAAAATTGTTTCTAGTTGAGGTTTGATGATGCAATGATCAATCAGTCTAAAATGTGCCTATTCCTTTATCTCTGTAGGAGTGTCTCTCTTCAGCGCAAGGGATTGTGGGAGACTTGGGGCAGGTTCCAGAAGAGGTCTTGAGAGCAGAGTGCCCCTATCCTGATCTGAAGGCCTCTCTGCTCCATGACTTCAACACACTCAGTGTGAAATATGGCTCCCGACTGCAGAGCATTAGAGACCGTCTGCAGGATGTAGGCAGGTAAGAGCTTTTATTTCACACTGTTGGAAATACTGTAGGATTCTGATCTTAACCAAAAAGCCATTTTTCTCACTGTGGGCAGAAGTGTTTAGTGGTTAGTTGACAGATCTTGAGACCTGAGACTGGAGCAAGAAGTCATAAATCTCAACGTATCACTGAGGGAACAGCACATTATCAAAAACACTCTACACACTGCAGCAAAAAATATAAAGCTCTTTTCACTCTACCACAAAAATCTAAAGCCCTACTCACACTGCAGAAAAAACCTAAAGCTCTGCTCCGGCTGCCACAAAAACCTAAAGCTCTGCTCCGGCTGCCACAAAAACCTAAAGCTCTGCTCAGGCTGCCACAAAAATCTAAAGTTCTGCAGCAAAAGCATCCTTTCTGCCAGCTTTGCCCCACTGCAAGAGCTGCTGTCGCACCAGTATGAAAGGGATCCACCCACAGCCTTGCCAGTATGTAACCGGCTTTCAGGAGCCACCTGTTATACTGTCTCTGAGGGTCCTGCCGTATTGCCTACTCCAACTTTGTTATTATTTCACTTTTCTTTACTCTTCAAAATGTCTCGAAGGACCAACATGGGCGCAGTTCGACGTGTCGATGCATGCCTTTGTCTCAAGATGTCCAATTTTTCCCCCTCTTACACTGGGCTACAAAAATGAAGAAAGCCAAACCATGCTATTATTCTAATAATGAGTCTAGGCAGATGTAAGTTTGCATTGCTTCCACACAGACGCTGAAATAAATGCACAAACATGTGGTTAAGCTCCTGTTTTATATTATACATCTAACCTGACCCCTGCAGAACACTTTTAAGTTTGACCCAGTGATGTTTTTTTTTGTACTGGACTGTGAAGAATAGAGCAGGAGAGCTCCTTAACCTTCCACAGTGTCCATGCTGCTCTCCCCCTGCAGCCTCAGAGAGGATTCAGGATTAGTAGCTTCCATTTGCCCTGGTACTGGAAAGGCCTCCGCACACAAAACCCAATGCCCCCTAACAAGCGAGGTCTACTGAATATTGAGGCATAATCACTATTCTGTTACAGTACAAGACATACTTGCCTGTTTTCTCCCAGAAATATCCTGTTTTAAAGAGTATTATGTTTTTTTCTGTAAAATTGTTATTTAAATTTCCCAACTGCCAGCTAGTTTGCATTAGCACATTTCCATGACAAAAGCATGACTGCATTTTCACAGGGAATTACCCACAGGAATGCACCCCACTCACGGAACATCCTAAACCTTATCTTTCTTTCACCTGGCAAAACTGCTAGTCATTTTCCCTCTCTCTTTCTCCCTTTAAAAGTGAAATTCACTAACCTAAATTCGAAAGTGTGTGCTTCGGCATAAGAACTTATGTTATGTTTTCAATGGTTCTTATTTCAACCCCATTTTTTTCATGGATCACCAGTTTGGCACAGAATACCCATGAGGACACACTGGCAAAATTCACCCTTGGATAATGCTATCTGCGGAGCTAAGAAAACATTGCAAATGTCACACTCTGAAATGGCGAAAACAAATAACCGCTGCTTCGGACTCCTTATCAGTTTCAGAGCCAATTAAAAGAGGCCCGGTTTAATGAAGCCGGGCGCAGTCCCCTGCCGAATGACGATGGAGTCAGGAAAACAGAGAGTCAGCACAAACCCCCGGATCAATCCCGCAGTGATTTCTCTCCCCAGTGGATTTAATGGGACACTTCAGCAGCAGACAGAAGCTGCTTGTATTTATGCACCGTAATGGAGATTCACTTCGATAATCCCTTCAGTTAGATGCTTAACAGAAGAGGGCAACAGCTCCAAATGTAAGATCTCAGATCGAGATATTACTCTTTACCTCCGGCGAACACAGCGCTGGGAAGAAGATGAGAATAACCGCTGTTGTGAGCAATTGCTGTGCAGTCTGTGGTTTTCTTTTGCCATTGAAATTTCTGATACAAAAACACTGTGTGTATATGAATATGATCGCCATTTTCCTTTGTGAATCCGCCGTTTCAGATGCTGTGGTTGGCCTGAAGAGGATCACATGGTGTTTCAGATGACTGTGAGCCAGTACCCAGGTGACCTGAATAACCATCGAGCCCTCTACATGGACATGTTGCAGGGACTTCTCCCTCACAGGACGAACCAGGAGCTGGTTAGTGATCCCCTCCTGGTCCATGTCTCTGTTCTGTCCCTGGTTAGTGTCTCTGCATTGTGCTTGGTCAGCTCTCACTCTCATATGGGTCAGTATCTCTCTTCTTTGATTAGTTAGTGCCTCTGCTCTATCAATGTTTGTCCTGTCCCTGACCTTTCAGTGTTAAATGCTCTTCTTGTTCAGGCTCTAGTCTCTTATTGGTCTCTGTGTCTGATCTCTCTTCTTGGTCAGTGGCTCTGCTCTCTCATTGGTCAGTATCTCTCACTGGTCAGTGTCCCTGCTGTCTCATAGTGGTCAGTGTCTCTCTCCACTCAGTGTCAGTTCTCTCATTGCCCTGTCTCCACTCTCTCTCTCTCTCTGTGGTGAGAATCCAGTGTTGTAGCTTCAGTGGAGCTTCAGAGCACTGAATGATGTGCTCGACAGGCCAAGAGATGTGCACTGTCACCCTCCGTGGACACAGATGCTCCCCCCTTCTCTATTTTTCTCTCTCTCTCTCTGTCTCAGAGCTGCCTCCTCCTACCTACCCCCACCCTACCCCCCCTCCCACGTATCCATGACAACCGCCGGAGTACAACTCACCCTCTCCAAGTCCAGTATTGCTGTCATTTCCACCTGGGTGCTGCACTTGATGGAACGCTCAGCCCTCGGTGTTCCAAAAACCTCCCCCCCCCACCCCCACCCCCCATTTCCACTGATTCTGTTTCAGTGTCCTTTCCTTTTCTATTTCCAGCAAAATGGCCATTACTAGAAATGAAGCCTGTGCTTCTCTAAGTACTGAGAAATGGCTATATTTCTATATTTCTGACTGCTCATCAATCTGTTTAATATGTGTTGCAGATGGGGACCACCAAGAGCCAAGGTCATCTCAGGATGTCCTCTGAAATGATGATGTACATAGTTTACATTATAGTTATTGTTTTAGATTAATATGCTTAGAACTTGAAACCACTTTTGAATCTTCTGGGAAAAGTCAGTTGAAAATGACCCTCGGGGAAAGTGTTTTGTTGGCCATGCCAAACATGCCAACTCAATGGCCCTTATAAAACGTATTAATCGATGCTTGGTGTTTTACAACTGTCTTAATTTCTCATAAAATCAGCTACTTACCTTTTCAGTAATAAAATCACAACGGGAGTCACTGTACTCTCTGCACTATGCGTGTGTGCAGCAATCACGTTACTGTCGCAATATTCATCACATTGTTCGAAAATGGACTGAAACACCATTGATCAGTAACTCCAGGTATAGATGGACTGGCTATACAGAGGTAAATAAACAGCGCTTGAACCATACTCAGTCATGTGACAGCAATATGAAGAACCTCATGAGCATAATGTACGGTGATCTCTGCATATTCCACCAGCTTCGTTAGAAGCCAGATGGATAGCGTCTGTTTTTGCTGCAATGCAGATGCATTGCAAGCAAATCCATCTTGTACACGTCTACTATGTGCGATATAATCTCCATGCACACATAACGCCATATGTGTGCGCTGTAAAACCCAACAGTGGTTATGCAAGCGGTCTGTTGGTAGGCCTGTGTAGGTGCCAGAATATCAACATCACCCAGTGCCCGGGTTAGCCATGCAGACTGGCTGTTCTCTTGCTGAAAATCGGACAGGTTCTGTTACGTAACCGAAAGAGGAAGCTTTTGTTATTACACTCTGCATAATGAGTTTATGAAATGGCTGTGAAATTTCATCTGCTTTTAATCACCCTTAAAGGGAAAGTAGAACCGTTCTGTGCTATTTTCTATTAGCTGCAGCTCAAGATGAAGAAATTGTTCCACAAAAAGCACCAGACACATCTTTTAATTATTTTTCTAAGACAGAAGAGAAACTAGAAGTGCATGGTGGCTAAGTTTATCACAAATGCTCATTTGAGAGCCCTTAGACCATGTCATTAAATGTTCTTTAATCACCCTAGCCACAAATTTGCCATGTCCTTAACTTTAAGTAACACATTTAAACTGCTTTGCCTTTTTTCCGGTCTTTCAGGACATATTTTCATTTATCTTTGCAGCCACTGAAACCAATTATTTAGAAAGCATAGAGAATATTGCAGACAGACTTAATAATGCTTTGGGCTGTAGTGATGGTATGCACTTAACCAGAGTATGCACATTACAGGAATATATAATGTCAATGGGAAAAAGATGGGAACAGCTGTGTACCATAAAATAAAGAGTATGCAATTATCTATACCATGATGCTCATAGTGACTTTTAATCATTATACCTTCAGTTCTGTTCTGGGATCAGCCTTATGAACCACAGGCAGAGCTTCCACTGTAGCTCGTAACATGGTTTTCAATTAAAACAATAATGGAAACACTTTGTTTCAGAGACACAATGTGCTGTTGACACACAATGACCATGTAGTTGTTATCATGCAGGATTTGTAGTTTGCCTCTTAGTGGGGGGATGAACACTGCCCCCTGGTGGACATATTTGTGGTGTCCGTTCCTATAGGCACATGTCTGTGTCCAGTAGTTAACCGGGATGTGTAATCTGATGTTTCAGTGGGATCTGTCACGCAACTAGTTCTTGGTTAACTCATGTATGGTAAATTATTCCACACTTTACACACCCATCATGCTTACACGTGCACAAACACATAGACACACACACACACACACACACACACACACACACACACACACACACAGATATATGCACCAACACATTCACAAACACACACACACTAACTCATACATACACACACACTTGCACACACACACACACACACACACACTTCTGCACAAGCATGCAGAAGATGATGATGGATCTCTTTCAGCTTTTTGAAGTTGTGCATCAGCGCGCTGACTGGCCCCGTCAGCCCCCGACAGCCCCCGACACGTGTGTTACATCGACCGCACTGTCAGCTTCTCTCAATTTCAATAAGCGCAGTGAGCCGTGTAACGCCTGCGCACCGTCAGTTAGACGCCGTGAGTCCGCGGGCTTATAGGAATCCTCTCCGTTCCGCCGAAGCGTTCACGTGTGGCTGCCGCTGAGCAATCGATGGCAGAGTGACGAATAGCAGCTGGGTTACGCTGCTCACGGGCCGTACGGCAGGAAGTGCCGGAAACTCTCTCAGGACGCCGGCCCACCTGTGTAGCGCTGCTGACTCATTATGAAACATGTGGGTTACCGGCTCACTGTGAGGAGCGTTGACGTGGGTTGAGTGGTCTCAACTAGAACACGTGGATGGTTTACCAGTATTGATTGAACCGTAGTCTGGTCTGGAGAATATGGATGTTTACTAGTATGGTTTGAACCACACTGTTTGGAATGCATGGTAAACTCAGATTGTCTGAGTGTGTTAACGCTCCGGTTTGGTTTGTGCGGAGGGGCTAATAGTCTGGTGTGAGGGACGTACCAGTGGTGTGCCAGCGGTCCGGTATGAGCTGAGAGGATGTGTTCTGGACATGTTCTGTTGCAGAAGGAGCACGAGCGGGCATGGGACTGGCACCGCTTCACTCTGGCCCAGCAGCAGGCAGTGATCCAGAGCTGGCGCCGAGACCGGGCCAGTCTGCTGGCGAAGGTTCTGTCGGTTCTGCAGGAGGCCCGGGCAGCCCACCAGGAGGAGCTGATGGCACGGAGCGAGAGGAGGCACCAGCAGGAGATCTCCGCCCAGCTGAAAGAGAAGGTACAGTGCCCTGTTACGGCTCGCTGCTGAGGGACACGCTTAAAACACCTCCACAGGGGCATTCTGGGAAAATAAAACCAAGGGAAAGTGCTTGGTTGGCTCAGTCATTTAATGATAGTAGGCGGCAGTGTGGTATAGTGCTAAGGGACAGGGCTTGTAACTGAAAAGTTGAAGATTAGATTCCCTGCTGGGGCACTGCTGCTGTACCTTTGGGCAAGATACCTAACCCAGAATTGCCTCAGTAAAATATCCGGCTGTATAAATGGGTAACATGTAAAATTTGTAATATAAGTAAGTCGCTCTGAATAAAAGCATCTGCTAAATGACAATAATGTAATGGGTACCCTAAAATCATAATTATTGTAAGTTGCTGTGGGTAAGAGTGTCTGCTAAATGATTGTAATGTAATGATAATGACACTAATGAAAATAACAGGTTTCCTCATGTCTTTAGTGTTTGTTAGCCAAGGTAGTCTGTTAAAAAATGATAGGGTACCTTGCACCTACATTTCGTAGGTCCCTAGCTAGAAGTTGCTAGCAATTTTGAGGGCACCAATCACCACAAGGAGTTCTCTGCCACATCATTAGACTTACAGATGTTGCTACTTTGATTGTGTAAATTTCTTATAAGTCTGTGCAGTACATGTAATTTCCATGGCTTGAGCTCCAACAGATTAGATTTTACTGTCAGTTGAGCATCCCAGAGACTTCTGATGCTCACCTGTAGTGGAAGCATCAGGGCTGTGCTCCATTATGTCATCAAGGTGAATGGTCATCCCAGGGATACCAGCAAGAACAGATGCCCTGATTTTCTTTGGGAGCAGCTGGGTGCTGCTTTGAGCCTGAAGGGCATTCGCAAATGCACCAGAATGCCTGACAAAGTCTGTGTGGTTGCTGTCTGACAGAAGGGGTACCTGCAGGTAACCTTGACGGAAGTCTAGCTTTGTCAAGAGCATAGACCTTCAGAAGTGAAGAGTTGTAGAAGCAGAGTTATCTGTGAATAATGGAGGCCTTATGCTCAGCCCAAAGATTCAGGGCGATCTGCAGACCATCCAAGCTGAATTCTGATCTCTTACCCTCTAAGGCTTATTTTGGACCTTGTAAAATATCAATAGATGCACTTCTGTTATTTATATTCTAAAGATATCATTCATGTCATTAGATGGATTTGATAATCCCTCTGAAATACCTGTTTTACCTTGTTAAACATTGAAAATATGCAAGGTGCAGTTTTTAAGCGTTTTATGACATAATATGAGTATAATTTTAAACTCCCACAAATGGCATTTTACAGGCCATTTAGTTTTTTTGGATTTACCCTTCTTTCCCTAGGTGTCACCTGGTGCCATCATCTGCAATTATGACTCCTGCTGTGAGACAGAGCTCTTGTGGCTCCGATTGATTTTGCAGAGCCACACATTAACTCAATGAACTGGAGTGTCTGAGATGATCATTAATAAAGGTGTTATGATATCCATTACATAAAAGCACATCAGGTTTTGGAGGGAGATCACCTTTATCCGCTGAAGGTGGGCTTAACTTTGTGAAGATTGCTTTTGGCTGTGAGGCTTTATTCGCAGAAATTTCCAACCAAAGTAATGAGAGCCCTCCTTGTTTATTGCTAACAATGCATATACTGTTAATGTTTGCCAAAGGCTCAGTTGCTAATGAAAAATCCTGCCGAGAACAAACTCGAAACCACCACCGTGATCTAAAAACAACTGCAGACATCATGTAGCCTAATAAGCAATACAACACCTGTCACTGTGTTAACAAGAACAGCAGCAAAGACCAGGACAGAAAAGCTGAAATTAGCATTGTACTCAAATTACAAACCGGCTCTTTAACTCCAGCTATACAGCCCACACATCCATTGTACAGGACATCATCCTATTTACCCATGCAACTCCCAACTGTTACTACAGAGAATCCCATACAATATCAGGAATAAAGCTTCTGCCATGAAAGCAACGTCACTGTCAGTTTTACAGCTACAGACAGAGCACTCACTGTGTGAGAGACCTTCTGCTACCACAGGGCTGTGCGTACGGGCGTCACGTATAATCATTCATCGACTCAGTAGTGTATCATGAAGTAGAGGTTATTACTATTAAATAAGTCCATTATGGACCCTCGATGAGCAGAGTAATAGCGGAGAGTGGAACAACAGCAGACATCGGAACACCTCGCTGGAGCAGTGGCTTCTGGGAAGTGAAAGTAGCTGATAGGAAGAGGCAGCTGCTGCTTCGTCTCCCTGGCACTGCCAGATGCACATTTCAGGCCTGCTGTCATTTTTTTTTTTTTTCAAAACGCCGCACGTTATAAACGGGAAGCGCTCTGCATATCCCGGGAAAACAGACGCGCCGTGACGAATGGTGACAGTCCGGTACCAACAAATGGCTCATTTGTCTTCTTCTTCACAAGGATGCCTTTTGGCCCGGCGTTTCATAAATAAGCTGGAAACAGACTCACTCAAACACTGCGTTATGATAATGTTTTCACTAACTATGGGAGAGAACGTACTTGGACCAACAGTGTGAGCCCTTTGGTCCCAGGGAGTTGCTTTTCTTTACAGTCTTTCTAGAGTTCACTCTTAGATACTGCATCAAACAGCATTTTCCTAGCAGTGGAGGACATGGACACTCACACATACACATACAGATTTACACACACAAATGCAGAGAGATGGTTGTGTTGATCATTCCGCTCATAGTTCCTCAGTTTCTCTTCACTAGCCGCGGAGAGGAGCTATCTTATCTGGGCCAGGGTGGAGCTTGATGGATAGCGCAATTATGTGAGCTGGTTATAGCAGGCTTTCAAGAAACGGCTCTCTCTTCAGCTGTGATTCTTCACCTTAGTTATGTAACTCACAGTGGAAAGACTGTCAATTTGAGAAATAGCAGAGATGAAATAGGTATTGATCAAAACATACTTTTTTTCTATCGGTGTTGACTGTCTTGCTTTAACTTTTTGCATGAGAATAAATATGTGAGTGTGTTGTTATTTTTACCATTTAAGAAGAGTTCATTGCTGAATGTTTTTGGATGTTTAATTCCTCCTGCTCTTTCACACATACATATTTCTGAAGGACATGCACTGTCTCTTCCCCATTGAATGTTTACATTAATGAATAATGGATTTTCCTTTTGACAGTGGAAATTCTGAATGGGGCCAATCCCAGAGCTGTCCACAGCTAATCCCAGAGCTGTCCACTTCTGTTCCATACCAATACCTTGTAGACACAATGATATATACTCTCCTTTTTTGCGTAAAAAAAATGTATTTAGCAGTAGTGGCAATGTAGGGTAGGGGTTAGGGAAGTCGTGTTACAGTCTGAATATTGTAAGACTGAATGCCATATAGAACACTTGAAATCTTGAGTAAGACACTATCTTCTTTAAAATGTCCAGGTCTATGAATAGATAGCATGCAAAATAAAGCATTTAAGTCACCCTGAATGATGATAAAATTAATGCTACTACTACTACTACTAGTACTACTAGTACTACTACTAATAATAATAATCCAAACTGAATAAGATACTGTGGTGCATTTTTATAGCTGGAGGCTGCTTATTTTCCCTGTATAAATGAACAGATTGGCAGCTTGGCCCATCTGACACTCTAATAAGAAACATCATTCTGGCCCCGTGGATTTTTTCATGGATCACAGACTACTGTCAACACTCTTAATTGGTCTCATTGTCATGTGATTACTTAGGTCATTTGTTTTCCATGTATCTCAGTACATCTCACGTACTAACAAGCTAATTCAGATGCTGAGAATTAAGATGTATTACAGTGTCCTTCATTTATGAGAATTATTATCTGAACACTGTTTAAATATTCTGCATATAACAATCCTGCAATCCTCCACTCATAAGAACCATTTCAGGCTCGCTCACGTGTAATACAATTCTCAATCAAGTGCAACGGCACAGAATAAGCAAAAAAGCAGTTTAGAATTTCGGGGTTCTGAATCTCATATCTCCTAAATTAGCATATGAAATCACAGAGTGTAAAATATTTTGAGGAAAAAAAGAGTCAAACTTCAGAGAAAAATCAAATAAGAAACAAAGCAAATGGATAGATGTGAGTCTTATAAGAAGAATGCACTTGGTGCACTGTGTCTAAGAAAGACTGTTTCCTCTAGCCTACACACAGCTCAGGGGTCACTCTCCTCCAATGTCATGGTAATTACAGTTGCAATTAAAATGTGTGTGAGGCCAGCATTTCACAGTCCAGCGCTGCTAACCTTAACAGAGCACATTCTGTAACGCGTCTGTAAAACCTGTTGCAATTTCCAGTGGCACCTCATTAACTGAGAGAAAAGTAATCTCACGACTAACTTTCTGTGAAATAACAAGATGCTTCCCCTTGCCAGAAAGGCAGGGAAAACGTCTCATACCAGTGGCTTCAGCCGGTAATTTTAATGAGTTTATGTAAAAGCAGAATGTGGGCTGTAGGGCAGGTGAAGATGAATTCCTCAGGTGGATTTCTGTCATTAAAACTGTTTCAAAACTAGTCTTTTCTAGATAACAGGTTTGGACAGCTTAGGAACATTTGAGTTGTAGAAAGCAAACTAAATATTATACTGAGTCTGTGTTCATGACCAGATACGTCTTCTTGTAGATATAGGGGCTCGTTCTGTCTGTTTCCTTTGGATCTTTCTGTTGACTTTTTGGTCACACTTTCTGTTCTCTCCAGTCTGTTCCACTACAGGCCTCCATTTCCAGACATTTGTTTCATATTTTTTTCCTGAGACATTACTTTGTATTAGAATATTTGCTAGGCAAATGTAATATAATGTTCAGTTCAATTGGCAGAGCAGAGAGAGCTTTAAAATGTTAGAGTGTCCATTCAAATGTGATTTCCCTGTGACTGGGAAGAGGTGTCTGCCCTGTTATACTCTCCCTGTCTTTGTTGAGCCAAAGCTAATTTGTCTTTGGCTACCTGTGGAGCCAAAGACAAATTTCCACATTTGTGGACAATAAAGTCATATTATTGTGTTACTGGAATTCTGAATCTCATTCCAATGCTCTGTTAGTGCTATATTTGTCTTTTGTATATCTTCTTCTCTTTCAGTGTTATTTTCCATTATCAAAGCATCTCAAGTACAATGCCTGTGAAGTACTACATAAATTAAGTTTATTAGTATTAGTATTAGTATTAATATTGGTGTTAGTATTAGTTTTAATATTAGTCAGTGTCAGTTCATTAGTGTTAGTTTTAATATTTAGTGTTAGTGTGTTAAAATGCGGATGGGTGACCGCCTGACGGGCAGCAGCTGGTGGTGACGCCCCCCCTCTCTGCCCCCCCTCTCTGCCCTCAGCTGCAGCAGTGGCATGCCCAGCAGGAGAAGGTGGCCAGGTTGGAGGAAGCCATGGCAACCAGGAGACGGGAGGAAGAGGAGGAGAGGCTGAGGAGGAAGCAGGAGAGGGACGAGGCCCAGAGGACACTGCAGAAAGAGAGAGTAATTTCCCCTCAGCTCTGTCACAGCACCCTGTCGACACAGATGTAGAGTCACCAGATCAGGCACAATATTCTGTCAGACTGGCATTTAACATTGTGTCCAATATGGTGTGGATGCATACACGAGTCGCACCAAATAGCAGCAAACATTTCATGTTTACCCTTTCCTGATGCCACTTAAATGCCAGAAAATTGGTGGTTAGGTAGTCCCCCTTTCACAATGCACCAAGCAAAGCCACCTCATACCCTGCCACACGGTGAAACCCCTGATGGACACCCTGTTAGAACTCTGTGAACATTGAATACGAGTGTGGCAGTTAGATGGGTAAAAGGCAGTTTATGGTGTGGTGTGAATGAGGTTATAGAGAAGGAGATGCTGTGGGCACTGTGGTTAAATCAAAACAGCATCTGTCACAGATATAGAATATCATCACATATGAATAATATGGCCACCGCAGTGTATTATATTCCATCTCTGCTGAAAAGTAAATTCGCGATCTAGTGATTGTAAACCTATGGTTAACACCATCGATCAAGTCTGTGGGGGTGGTGCCAGCCAAAGTCCAGTCCATTTTTATTTCTCATGTTTCAAAACATTTTGTGACTTTGTAGAGTCTTCCTGCAATTAAAAGCTATTCCCATTCCTGTCTCTGAAAATGATTTATAGAGCAGACATCAGTGAAATGCAAAATTATTAGTAACAAAAAAGAACTGAAGTATCGTATGACCCTGTGGGCATGATGGCTGAGACCATAATCAGGTGTAAAGAGAGGAATATAGCAGCTCAAAAATGTGTATAAGGAGAGGAGAGATACACTCATGCGTTTCTGGATTAATTAACTTGATTAATGGTTAATTTCGCTGGGTAAAGAGGGAGGGGGTGTTAATGCCTTGCCCCTCCCGTGTTTGTATTGAATGCGGTGATTTTGGACCCCCCTGCCCCTCGCGGTGTCCTCACAGATGGCGCAGGACAGGTTTGCTTTCCGGGGCTCTTTAATTAAGTTCCTCCTGGGGGCTGCGGCGGGCAGCTTTGGAAAAGGCAGGTGAGAGCAGATTAATGGCGGTGTTTGGGCTGAAATGGATTATATATAATAATAATCATGTTGACAGTGAAACATGATCTCATTTCCAAGCAGATCCATTTTCCCCGCTCCATCTGATCCGCCGCTGTCACAATCAATAGGACGGCGTTGCGCTAAAGTTGAGCCCGGTTCTGTCTCACACCAAGCGCCGCACTGAACACTTTTTATACTAATGCAATAAAGATGTGTCTGCTTGCCTTGCTATTAACACGCAGCGCTCAGCGTCTGATGTATCACTTACATTCAACAAATACCAGTGGGATTAATTGATGATTTAATTGGTTAAATGCTACCCACTCGCCACCCTGGAGATATGTGATGTCATTTCCATATTGAGCTACAGTTCTTAGCGTGCAAATACCTCTCTCAGAATCACATAAGTCCCGCTAGCAAGCAGCTCATCGAAGGCAGATTGCTTGTTTTGTTGAACAATAGAAATGCACCCCCCCCCCATAAAACAGAGGAATCACAGCAAAATCATACTTTTCAGAATTGTAACAGCAGTGGGTGAGTTTTGGGGAATTGAATGTAGAGAGGAAAGCAGACTCCTCACTGCTCCAGGGTGTATTTGCAAAGCCACCTCTCCAGGAAAGGGCCATCAGTCAAGCGCTTCCGATGTGCTTGGGAATCGCGCACGTCCCAGCGCCTGCAATCAGGGTGCAGGCAGATGCACATTTTAATACTGAGACCCCATGGGAAAGGCCTGTAATCCGCTGCACCCCGCAGTGCCTTATGCGGTGACACGTCTTCTTACAGGTGAAGCAGTTCCACTCGGAGAAACGGAGGAAGAGGGAGGAGCTGGAGAGGAGGGATCAGCAGCGAATGGAAGAACTGGGGACACTCATGGCTGAGCAAGCAAGACGAGAGAAAGAGAGGTGAGTCTACGCTTCTGAGAAGCGGTTAGTCTCATAGCCTTACGCCCCTGCAAGAACAACCTACAACCTGTGGCTTATGTACGTTTCTCTAGTGGTGCACGTCAAACTGCCTATTCCCGGGCTGGGTGGGGAAAGGGTGTGAGATGTTGAAACTGAATCGGAAGGCTGGCTGAAACGACAGACAGGAGCCCAGTCACCTGCAGTGATGGAAAACGAGCTGGCACTCAGTGGAAGCAGATATGTTTGGGTTTTTCTGATTCACATATCAAAGCACACCACATTTCACGTTAAAAACCAGAGGGGACTGGGGACGATAAGACTTCAGTTCTGAGTGAATGCACCCAGACACAGAACGCACGCACTGAGTTCCTGAAATAGGTAAAGCCACCCCCTGCATCAGCAGCACAGTGTCACTGTGCGGAGGGGTAGGTTTGTCTGGACTGTGGGTGGAGATTTGGAAAGGACAGCCTGATCTGTTCTCCCCCCACCATCTCCACAGGGTGCAATTTCGGGAGATGCTCCTACAGCAGCACAGGGAGGAGAGGGAGGCACGAGCGCTCCTCAGACTGAAGGAGGAGAAGGAGAGGGTGGGTCGGCTGGAGGCTCTCAGGAACCAGGTACTGCATTTCAACAGTGCTAATCCCCCAGAGGACAGAGACAAGTCACTCTGACTGAACAGATCAGGTCTACCACTGTAATCTTCATTTCAACCTTCAATAATGTCCGCGATAGAAATTGTTGTTGTAGTCATAGTAACAGTTGTAATAATAGTAATTGCAGTAATAGTCTCTGACATTGTTAACTTCATCATTATGCTGTAGATCATCAGCATCACAATCAGATTCTTCTAAAGCTGTCTACTTGCACAGAGAATTTGTAGTGTTACTGCCACCTGGTGGTGGAGAATAGGCATGCCACTGTGTGGCTGGCCCTTCAAGTCTCACGGCTGACACGGTCTTTCTCACCTCTCTCAGGTGGCAGTGGAAGCAGAGGCAGACCCAGGGAGGATGATGGGAGAGACGAAGGCCTGGAGGAGCCGACAGCAGACTGGAGAAGAGTTCGTTCTTCAAAAGCCTCTGCACCATCTCTACACATTCACAGACAGACAGGTGAGACAGATTCCACAGTCAGACTGTTTGGTGACGTTCCTCTATTGCTTGTGCAGCAGCCTAGATTGGAATATAATCAATCGGTTCACTTTCTGCTTATTTTGTTGTAAATAGGTCAAGGTAAGTTATTAGTTATCTCAATCTCCAGGAGACTATGGTAAAAATGTAACTACATTTGTTTAGGGTGTAACCTTCCTAACTCACCAGGGGACTTTTTCACTGGGATTAAAAAAAAAAAAATCTTTTTTCAAGCATTTTTCAATGTTTATTTTCAAACACGTGCTTCTCCCTTTGCGGCAAAATGAACCAAATAATCTCTTGATTTAGGTCAGTCATTAACTTTATCGCATAGGAGTCCATCTGAGAAGTGCTGAATTGCTGTTAAGTCTGTGTTTCACACAATATAGCTGCTGCTGCATCAGGTCCCCGGGCTGCAGCCAGAGGAGCTGATTGCATTTACATCATCAGCACACTTTGCATGCATGCGTGTGTATGTGTGTGTGTGTGTGTGTGTGTGTGTGTGTGTGTGTGTGTGTGGTGGCGGGGGGGGGGGGGGGTCCTAAATGTTTTCTTTTTAGTTTAATTAAAAGAATCAAATGCTCTTGGATATATTTTGCTAAAGGTTGGGACTACTACCTGCCTAACTCACCTGTAATGATAACAGAATTTTTTCAGCAGAAAGACAATGTATATTAGTTACAGCATTTTCTGGTTGGCATATCTTGTTAGTTACTGAATCAGAAGGATTGGAGGGACTTGTGCCACATTAAGGATGGACAGCTAGGATGGACTGCTATTCTCAGCACATTAGCAATATTGTTGCTGTCAAGTTCAGTTAAGGTTTCCCTAAAAATGATGGCACTTCCATCTTTATTTTGGTTCCGATAACCACTAATCTAATCTTGTCTAGCACTTGTCTAGCACTGTGTTGCAAAACTAAAAGGAAAACAGGATGGTGATGAACAGAATAGAGGGGGAATGACACAGCTGGTTTATCTAATAGAAGGACTGACTCTCTATAAACATGATGCTTTGTGATTTACGGCAAGTTTCAGCTTGGTGTCCCTGACTAGTTTTTTCTGGTTGGTCTTTTATGTTTCTCAACTAAAATGCACATTTCCTCTGCTCTCAGATTGTCAGTCTACTGACCTGTTAAATCTTAAACCGCAATGTCTACTGATATAAAGCGCAACGAAGACTCATTTACTCGTCTGTTGTCCAGATCGTGTCGGATCCGAGAGTCCGGATCGAGCAGGCTCTCCGGGAAGCGGGTCTCCATGACACACTGTACGCACAGGCGGTTCTGTCCGGCGTCCGTCCCCCGAGACAGCCCAGGCGTGACACAGAGTCCACCGTCTTCAAGTCTTAACAGGGACAAGAGCACCCTTCTGACTGCTCCTGTTACCTGCATCTTTGCTTATGCGCCTATGTACCTTTGCTTTGAGTCAGTCTTCATTAGAGCATCTGCCAAATGAATAATGTACATTTGAATGTCAGTAAAGCAAAAAACAAACACATCATGACTTTTAATATCAGTGTTACAAATCTAGTTATGAAAACCTTCTGAATTGTTGCAATTTATTACATTTCTAAATAAAGGAAGTCAGGTTTTTTTCCTATATTTACTTTTATTTTCATTTTAAAAAAGATTAGCACTGTGGAGGTAGTTGTTTAAATGTAAAAAGGCAGAAAACCTTGCTGTTGACATTTGGAGACATTACTTTGCTACAAAATGAAAGTGTATTTTCAGAGAACAAAATCTAACATGCAATAGCAGAGTTTTGCCCAGGTCTGTGTATTCAGGTTAAAGGCTTTTTCTGGTCCAGCTGGTCTAGCTGTACATTTTATTAAAGTGATAATCCCAGCTACCCACCACACCAGTAAAACACACACTCCTTTCTCTAGAGCTCTATCTCTTGCTTGTACAAGTGAGAAGAGAATGGAGGAAAATGAATGGGAAATAAGTCCTCAAAGTCATAACAGAAATATCCCATAAAAAACAAATCCAGGAAAAGAAGGAAATTAAAATTAATACAACACCACCCATCCCTCAATGAAAGATAAGTCTCAATACAAATAAGAGTCCAGGAATATACCCCAGCGTGACACAATTTATATAATCACAGTAAATCAATAAATCAGACATAAGACAGAAACAAATGCTTGATCTCAGCATGTATTGCACATCTTTTCTCAGCGTGGGTAAGCCTTTAGGGCCTAGTAATCCTTCACGCTTATGCAGTAAATGTAAGTTTGGTTTTTTTCATCAATGGGAAAAAGTAAAGTGTAATTCACCATGTATAACCTTACATAATAAAATTAAATATTAATATTAAATAATATCAATATTAAATAATAATATATAGGTCTTAGAGCTACAGGATGATTGCCAACTGTCTATACCACTACACAAGCAAGAGTGTTAATGCCCCGCTCTGAGGCTACCCATGGCACCAGCAGAGTCCCTGCAGGTCTGAAGTTCTGTCATCTTTTATCAGACTTCTCACATCCTCTGGCTTATAAGAGATTTATTCAAGACTTCAAATATAGTTATTATTGCTCCATTTCAAAATTCCACTGTGGCAGTTTCCAGCCTTGACACATTTAGGAGCAATCCTCTTCAGAAGAGACTCAGAGGACCACAAAGGGCATAATACACACTTCTCGAAGGATTTTGTCATAACATGTTTTTTTTTTTTTTAATCTGACTGCGATGTTGTAAAAACCCTGTGAAAATCTTACCAATGCAATTCATAAAGAAAGAAAATCTAACCAGTTTACTTTTACATAATCTCATATATATTCCATAAACAATAATTATGTGGTTCACACAGTCAGTCATTGAGAAACTGCTAAAATTGACCCACATGTGTTTACACAGATGTTAAATGTGCATCTCAAATCCAGGTGGGAGTTCCTAAACCACACAGAGACGAGTGGCATCATTATCATGAGAAAGACAAAGCAGTTATCACTCTGCCACTGCTGTGGAGAGGGGAACCCACATTACATTTCTGTAGCAGGTGCTGTCATCCAGTGCAACATAAACCATTTCTACATGTTATCCATGTACTAAGGTAAGTCAAACTAAGTATCTTGCCCAAGAGTACAACAGCAGTGGCCTACCCACGAGCATCATGCAATATTATTTTTATGATTGTGTGGGCCTTCATTCCCAGAGTTGTGAAACCAATCTGAACGTAGAGTCATTCAACAAAGGAAGATCTTCTCTGAGGTATTATTTTGGTTATATCAAGAAATATGTTCATGATGAATACCCCTTTAACCACAGTAAATGAAAAAAAATGCTTGATTTTGTTTTATCTTCACCATGGCATTAAGTAAAATAGGTATTGTGTTTTAATACAAAAAATTTAGTGTAGCAATTTTTTTGTTCCACTGAATCTGTGTACTGTTCTCCACAGCATATGTCCTTGAGGTCATAAAATCAGTATTCTCTTTTGCCATGCTGTGTAGCTTAGACCTTCCTTAGATTAAGTTACTGAAAGATCAATCACAGACCACAGGCTTATTGTAGCTCAGAACCTTTGCCCTGTGTTTAGAACATTTGTGGAGAGCAATGTAGAGTCTGGACTGTCCGTCTTGCATTGTGATGGACTCCTGCCACTATGTCAGCTTTTACAAGCTCACAGTATAAAGTCATGCTTCTGCTCATCCTGCACTAGGCTTTCTGCAGTGGGAGGTGGTGATCATTCGGACTCAGCCAGTACATTGGGTGAGTCAGCTGTAACCCAGCCCTCAGGTGGGTGGCATTCACTTGGCAGCATGGACACCAGTTTTTCCAGTTTGACCTCATTACGATGTATAAACTGGACATCAGTGCCATCGTTTGAGATGTGAAAAAATGCACGTGACATAAATACCTTCTGCTTTAGGTTATGCAGAATTTAACACCCAATTTAGCACTCTGACACAGGGTCCTGTTCAACAGTTGCCACTATAAATGCACAGGTTGTATTTTCACAAAAGCATCAACATAAAACACACCAATCAAACTTTATGTATGAGCTGTCATCGTCTCACTTCCAATTCATCCATTACACCGTGGTCTCTTCTAGATTTGACAGTTCTGTTAATATGTTGAACACCAGAGGCACCAAATTTATGACTGTTTCTGAAAAATATTCAGCACTTTACAATCATCATTTAATATGCATATCGCTTTGGTACCGGAGAGTAACAAAACTGAAATTGCAAACTAGAAAAAGCACTTGTGGTGCATCAAGCATATGCCAGAGTAAATTGCCCAAGGCTGATTCATATATTGGGTGTGCACAAACACCTTCTCCAATTTTTTTTTCTTTGATAAAACACACTCAAGATTCAGGACACTCAGGATTGTCTGACTGGAGACGTCATAATTCATCAGAAAAAATTAAACACAAAGAGAAACCACAACGATCACATGCACATGCAAGTTTATTGTTTGAGATATTTCAATCAACAACAAATGTAAACTTCACTGGAGGTTCAAACCAAGGAAGACCATACAGAATGCAGTGCCATGTATATTTTTTTCCTAAGAACGCTTTTTACAAAAAGCGTCCCCAGTCAATAAATTTTTATACCAAACAATATCAAAATGACGAGGGAACAAGTCATTAACAGTCACACTAATGGAATGGAACTAAAATGGACAATCAGACAAACGTTGTTCCTGAAATATCACAAAACACTAAATTCACCATCATGCACCAATAGGCTGTACAGCTCTGCAGACTGAGTGTGGAACTGGCTTCAGGTTGAAAAAAGCGTGAGTTGTTTTGCATCTCATTTCAGCTCTATTTTAAACAGTCAGGCCTTGTGTTCTTTCGCAGTGCATGAAGGGAAACCTCCCGGGCGCCAGCAGGCGGCTTCATCAGGTTTGATCTCATTTTAACATCCCACAGCTAAACGCAGGAGGTGCAACTTTGCTTTCCAAGATTCGGTGCACAAGCAACAGGTTGAGAACAAGCCCTTGTGTTGTTCATTTAAGCCAGTTTTGGTGGAAAAAAAAAATGTTATTATGTGGTGTGGTGACTCATACATGACAGCCAGGCTATGTCTAAAAATACATCTGAGAATATTCATACAAATACAAAAGCACTCATGAGTGTCCGTACTTGACGATGAGAATATGTAAAAAATATACATCAAACACTAATAAAACGCAGCAAATTTACATAAATAACTGAGTGAACGCGAATGTAAAAACCCTCGGAGGGACTCCGGGTGGAGGAGGAATGAATACACTGCCGCGGGAGAGCAAGCGCGTGGCGAGGGGCAGCTCAGCCTGCCGTCCTCTCTACTCCAGCTCATCTTCAGGACAGATGGAGCTCGCCGGCTCAGACGTTACACCTGTAGCGCGCACACACACACACACACACACACACACACACACACACACACACACACACACACACGGACACACACGCGCACACACACGCACGCACGCGCACGCACACACACACACGGACACACACGCGCGCGCACACACACACACACACGGACACACACACACACACACACACACGGACACACACGCGCACGCACACACACACGCACGCACGCGCACGCACGCAGACACACGGACACACGGACACACACACAAAATCAATGAATTTTTAGTCCGCCCATATACAGCAATAGACAATAACACCAGGCCCAGATCTGACTGAAAGCATCATGTCTCACTGAAAGGATGGGAAAAGGACTTCATGGCAAAAGTTACACAACAGAGGCTTTCCATCTGACTGCATAATCAAACACGTAAGACTGTGCAAATTCCACATAACATAATCTGCCCAGTGTGTGGAGATCCCTGGGCGGTGTCACATGGCATCATCTTACTTGATTCGTCATCATCGGGAGACTTCTTTTCGTCCTCTGCATAGCCAAAGCTCAGCAACTTCGACATGCTGACAGGGGCTGGCTTCTTCTCATAGGACCTGCGATGACAAGCGAAGCAACAATGATACTAATGCCATCTGTTGCTGACTCACTGTCAGTAAACATCAAACCATGTCAGGAAAATTATTTACTCCTGTATGAAAACCAAATCAGAAAGTACCAACAGAAATACTGCACATTAACCAAGATGGATGGTAACATCTATACTTTACACTGAAAGTTTTATCCCTGCATTTTAAACCTTAATTTCCATTGAAGGAGCTCTTCAGTTAAAGAAACTGGTCTTCCGTACGTAAACCAAGGCAGCCTTCAGAGTGTGTAGCCTCCCTAGTGATTAAAAACTTTCTGTAACAACTTTGAGAAATCCAAGACAAGGAGAGCCACACCCGCTAGTCCCAAGCAAGACATCCAGTCCTCAGGCTTAAGAGATTATACCCATAACTGATAAATGCCATCTGGCTATAATTAACTTTTTGCCATCAGGGTTTAATTTGGACTAAATAGAAAACTCTGCAACAACAACAAAAATGACAAAAAACAAGTCATTCTCTTGTTGAGAGATGGTGGGTAAAAAGCACACAGCTGTGTATTTAATCAGCTAGAATCCTCCAGAGGGACTCTGCCATCAAACCCCGGCACTGCACACAGAGCAGGCACAGTGACACTCATGAGGGCAAAACCACTGAGAGACCAGAAACACTGAAAAAGCAGGACTGCATTACAGGACAACAAAGGATTACAGAGCAAACAGCATACAGAGCAAATAAACACAGAGTCTAACTGTGATACTGTGGAGCAAGGCATTTTTCATCGTAGAGTCAATATTTGGTTTCAAAAGGATTTTGATGTCTTTGGGGATATACATTTGAAGTCCTGTTGTTACATTTGTGGTCCAAATTAAACATTCTTTGCTTAAGATCTACCCAAGAGCAAATCTGGGAAAGGAAACGTAAAAAAAATAAAAGCACATTTAATTCTAGTTTCTTCACAAGGGAAAGATATGAGCCAAAGCCAGATAGTTACAGCACTGAGCTGACTGTGAGGTTTCTCTCATTGCAGACCTTGATCACTCTCGTCCATTGTATACAAGACTCAATTCAATAAAATGAAATCAATGTTAAATATGTTCATAATTCCAACAGCAGGGTAGTGGTTCAAATCTTTTATCTTCAGCAGGACAGCAATTGTTGGTCATAGCATTTAAGCAAGCAGTGAAATGGGTGAGAAAAGAAAGCATGCTTATAAGAGACAGAAGACCCCCTCCCCTGCCGCTGTCTGAGTAATGAGCTCTTCAAAGAGCTCCCTGTGATGAAGCTGGCCAATGCTTCTCACAAACACAGAAGGAGCAAAATTTACAAAAAGAAAAAAAAATCATCTCCTTGAATAAATACTAAACAAAAAACCAGCAAGGGCACAGAGTCACAGCAAACCACATAATCAAAACGTGGCTCTGCTCTGCAGCCACACAGCTGTATTTAAGGCCTGCTGACTGCACAGGTGGGGCTTTTTAATAGCCGTGATCCAGGAAACAATTACAACATTACAATGGCAATTACGACAATTAACCGGATTGAAATGAATTAGATTGAGGTAGATCAGCAATTGGTTTGGCAATTGACTTAAATTTGATTAAGAAAAAGAGGTCCCTCCCTTAAACTTTTAACAGTTATAGCAATTATCATACATTACCACTGAACAATTAGCTATCAGTTTTTTAGAGAGGCCAGATGAGGGCTCTCCTTCCCGGTCCCTGGCCTCAGGAGCGCTCTCTCTCTGATGATATTATCACAGATGAAATTTAAGTAAAGATGTCTGTGCTGGTTGTATGACAGACCGAGAGGAAAGGGAGCACAGTGACATCTCAGCACTGCAGCTTCCGCCAGATTTGCAGTGGCCACGTTACGGACGACTGCTTCTTAAACTTGGTGAACACACCTAATGCTTGTGCAAAGTTACCACGTCCTGCTGGACAGACCTATGCAATAACAGGGTTGTAGTAGACATTAACAATCATACAGAGAGGATACTGACTATAGTTATATTGTAGTTTTTAGTTTCTGAGGCAGCTGGGGAAACATGAATGCGTCTTCCTAAAACCCCTTGAAAAAAGCTGTCACCTGTGTTCAAACTTGGTTTACTAAATGCCGCAACTGTAACTTACTCGCAAATTCCATCTACTTTGCATCCTGACTGAAAACATATGCCTGAAGGCTGGCCTAACTGTGAGACACGCATCCATTTGAATACACATATCTTCAGTCAACACCAGGACAATGAATACTGATTAATGGCTGCCCACACCGCCAGCGTCCTGAGACAGGATACTTATGTGACCTGCATTCAGAACAAAGATGGCGAGGGGGAGCACTTGCAATGATCCACACAACAAACTTTCAGCCAAAACTTCTTCCGTAAGTTGATAAAACATGATTGATGAGAACACATTCAGCTTGCACAACAAATGCATGACCAGGGCAAAAATATGCTAAACAGTACACCATTAACACATTAAGACTGCCATCTAGTGGTGAAAACTACAAAGGCATGTGGCATGCAGCACTCACGTTCTCTTGTACTTGCTTGCCTCCTGATTTCCTGAGGACAAAGACATCTTCTGCATTTGGTTGGCCACATGGTTGGCTTTTGTCTTCTGCAATTAAAAAAATCTCCAATAAGCAACGAAGTGTAACTTTTCACAGCTCTACAAGCCAGAGAGGTGTAAATGAATAGCACACTAGACAAGATAACCAAAATGTGTGGTATCCCCTTGCTGGATTAAATTTCCATATCTTAATTAATTTGAAATCATAAAGTAACAGTCTTCACGGTATTTCCAGCATCTGATAATCATTCCATATACAATACCAGATATTAACTGCAAACTAAGCAAAAAATATATAACTATTCATATTTGACTTGTCGTATTTGTCATATATACTTGTCGTATTTAGGTAATTAATCTAATAATGGTCAGTCTGCATTCAAACAATTTTGTGAGACATTTAAAAGCATGGGTAAATATAATTTAAGAAATAAATTGTCAGACCGGTAAAGTCATTATTTAACCCCTGAAGTACAGTGATGTATTAGTCCTTAAACCTAAACTCATTTTCATTTATCATAATCACATGGATTCATGACTGTCTCCCTCTAACCTTCAATCTCAGGATTTCTCCCCAAGAGCATACAAATTAACTCAAATCTCTTCTGCTATAAAAAAAAAACTCTACAAGCTCAGTTGGTTTGTTTTGTCACTGCACCTGGCAAAGTTGTGCTTTGAACATTTCCAAATTGTGACAAAAGTGTCGCAGGCATGAATTATATGGCATGAAGAACAACGCGGAGATGAAACAGCACTAAACATTCAGTGAAATATGGCCAGATTAAATTAAAAAGAACCTTCAAACCCCGCCAAAAAATGTCCAAATTGCAAACGGAGACAAAAAGAAAATGCTTGGTTAAATCAAAAATCAAGGCAGGGTATAATTTCCAAAAAATATATGAAAAGAAAAAGGAAAAAGATGGAGGAATCTCTGAACTGACCAAAGACTACGAAATAATGATTACAAAAATGGAAATAAGACATCTCCACCCCAAAAGGTGGATACAATCCATGAGATTATGGAGGACACCCATGCGGGAAAAAATGTAAAAAACAAAATAACCATGGTGAAATGAGAAACGGTGTAAGGGGTGCACCGATGGTCTTGGTTTTCCATTCACCTTCTCTTTACCAGAAGTTAAGCTATCAGCTTCCCGCTCCCAAGTAGACTTATTATCACTCCCGAAAGGAGCGTTTGGCCACACTGCGGACCCCTTAGACGGGCTTTCCTGTTCTTCAGAAGTCATGTTATCAGGGGTTGTTCTTTTAGTAGGGCTGAAAGCAGAAAACCATAGTAATTTTCCCTACACCGCATTGCCTTCATAGTGCTTCCCTCTTACAACACCAGCTCTGAAATACAGCACAGTGCTTGAAACAGGCTACGTGAAACCTGTAATTGCAGCATTGAAGTGCACACCCTCACAATGAACCCTTTCAGGGTTCCTATTCAGCATTAGCCCTTAATAGAGCTTAAAGCTCTGTCTGAATATTGGAAAAGAGCTGTTAATTAGTGTGCTCCCTGGCCCTGGAGTTAAAATCACAATGCAATGCAACTGCATTACATAGATTCTTTTTAAAAAAGTAAAAATATTATGTTTCTGATGACTGCAGATGTTTTTCCATGGCCATAAGCAATCAATAAAAAGCACATCAGACCCAATTAAGTCTACAATCCCTGGGTTGTAAACTGATGTCTTTTTGTCCTGAAAGCTGCATTTAATTATTGCTGCTATGGCACGGCTAGTCCCTCTAGAACAGGACACAAACATGCATTTTACATTTGTCTTTTTAAAGGTGAGCACTGAAATAAACATGTAACACTGAACACAGCACTTTTGAGAACGTGTGCCTCCTAGATATCGTAATACATTATGAAAAACACCATTATTCTTTACTTCTGGCTGTCATAATTTTATCAAAAGGCAGGCAAAACAAGATCACAATTAACAGACATTAATACTGGGACACAAAACCCTTGAAACTGGAAATATTTGGAATGTGTGAAATAAATGCTGAAAATCAAGTCTCTGTTGAATTTCAAAGACCTAATGCCAATGTTCAGATTGTTTGGAAGAACGTAACAGCTAAAATATTATAATGCTTAAATAAGCGTTATCTATAACTCATGCAAATACCACCTCACACAATTTCCACGCTGAAACCACAGGACACATAGAAGAAACCTGAAGCACAACAGAGCAGACAAACGACATTATCTCTAGGACAGGTCAGGTGTGGGACATGCACACCCTCTCAGATGCTGCTTTTAAGGTATGTTCTTACCACTTTTCCTGGGATTCGGTGAGAGAGAACCAGTCGGGTGGCTTATATTGTGCATTGGGTTTGGTTTCTACATTGGTCTCTTCATGCCACAATAAACCTACGGTAAAATCACACACAGACGCGTAAATTACACAAATGATACTCCATTCAATCTAGCGTTCCCAATCCTTTTGTCCGCACAGTTCTCATTTTGCAGACTACAGCAAGCACTAAAGACAGGGGTCTCACTCCACATCAGGTGTATGTGACTGAAAGCCCCTCCCTCGCAAGGTTTGCTTGGAAAAAAAGACCCCCCTAATAAAATGAACAAAGGATCTACATATCCATCTTACAGCATACGATCTGTCATACATCTTCCGATTTGCAAAACATGTTATCGTTCCCACCTCTGCCAAATCAACCGAAATGCATTTCCTTAGAAAGCCACCGCGGAAGCTGCAGCCTACCTTTCTGCCCCCCTTGCTTGGCGAGTTTGACATAGTCGGAGTCGGTCTCGAAGATGCCGACGCGCCGGCCGCGGGTCCTCTCCAGCGGCGCGGCGTCGGCGCTGTTCGACAGGCCGGGGATCTGCGAGGTCGGGCCCTCTCTGTTCACGTTGGTCGTGTTATTAGTTATCGAGCCTGGGGATAAAGAGGATACACGCTATCCTCAGCCATAGCTCAGGACGGACATCACGGTCCACCGATTCGCCATCGGCTGTCAAAGGCCTTTCATTATTCCAGCTAGCTGGCTAACCATCGGCTAGTTTCGTTAGCTAGCTGGCTAGGTGACGTTTATCTGTAAATTTAGTGGTCAATCTTAGTTTGCTATATAGTCAAATTACTAGATGCAGGTTCGAGTTAACCTTAATTCTAGTTAACTGGCAACATCTGTAACGCCGGTTAGCGAGCTCCTATCATCCCCCCCCCCCATCATTACGGAAGGTGAAATGCCGCTGGCCGGATACTTTTGATATAACACCTCATTAGCTAATATTAGTCATCATAGACACCACCTAATCAGCTAAACAGATAAAAAGAATCCTCCGTTAAAACATGCACATCACTTACCAGGTTTTCGTCGTCGATGATCTGCTTCGGTACTCATGTCTGTTTAACGTTATTTAATTCGCTTCACAGCTATTCAATACGTCCTGCAATGAAAATAGTGTTACAACGGAGATAAAGTATGTGACAGCTACGTTTTCCCATGTTAGTTAACGTTATAACTCATAACAGAAAATGTACAACAACGAAATAGAGATATCTAGCTAATGTTAGCACATTAACTATCAAAAATCAAAGGTCGCTGGCTAACTGAGTAGCCAACTAGCAATAGCTTGCGAGGTCGCTGTTGGCTAATAATAGCTCCCTAACAAAGCGATGCTGAAGGCCGCCGGTATTACTATTAGCCACCAAGCCAGCTAACTACCATTTCGTCTATTACGTTACATTTACTAAATCGTTTGCTACAGTGATCTTCAAATTAAGTTTTAAAATTTTCTGTAAAGAACAGTCAGTTTTTGAAAATATTTTCAAGCTGCCCAGCCTGCTAGCTACCTTTCGACGTTCAGTGTCTCAATACGGCGAGTGTTTCCGGGAGCGCGCGGGACAGCAGGTTCGTAGCCATGGAGACGAGATCGGAACCGCGGGAAGCCCACCCTCGCGACAGCCGGATCAGCGAGGCAGACAAAGTACGCGGGGCATCTATTGTGCTCCCGTTTGGATAACTTTAGCATTAAAAATAACTGTATAATGTGGATTTCAGTGGACTGCCGTGATTTCAGAGACAAAAACAGTTGTTATTAACAAGGCAAATACGTTTCCATTATTCAGCACTTTCCAACGTGTACACTGTGTACCGTGAGTGCGTCTCTTTTTTTTTACCCTGGAAATAGCGCAACACTTATTTAAAGTAGTCTTAAAGAAGATGGTAGGGTATTAGATGCATTTTGTTCTTGAAAGAACTGTAACTGTGATGGAGCAGGTGAATTCCCTGTCTGTATCTGAGGTGTTTCTCTCTGTGATCTAATGATCTGTGAAAGGAATCTGAAATCTGCTGCCATCTTGTGCTTATCAGAGACACGGGTTAGTTTCTGTATTATGTATTTGAGGATCAGGTGAGTTTGCACAGGTTGTGTGTTCCGCTGGTTCCCAGTATTGGGAGGTGACTGATCACAATGACACCTGGGCTCAAAATTACAATGATCACAGTCACACACCACCAAACCAAGTTTATTTGACTATTCACTGGACACAACAGTCTACTGTGGAGACTAATACAGCAATTGCTAATAAAGCAATGCTAGGAGTTTGACATGGTGATAAGGGTCAGATCTTGTTCAGTTCCCAGGTGGAGCACTGCTGTTTTACCTTGGCTAAGAAGCGTAGCCCAGTGGTGGAACGAACTCCCTGTCCCGCTACGGACAGCTCCTTCACCCCATTCCTTCAGAAGGGGCCTGAAGACGCACCTCTTCAGACTCTACCTGGACTGACCCAGCACAAAATTGCTGCTAAATAAATGTAAATGTAAATGTAGCCTTAAGTAAAATATCCCACTGTATAAATGGACAACATGGAAAAATGTATGTTATATGTAAGTTGTTCTGAATAAGAGCATCTGCAAATCAAATGTAATCTAACATGAAACAGACAGACATCACAGAAAGATGTACATACGCTTGAAGGATTTCACATTATGTGTGTAAGCATTACTGAGATTAGCTTGGCACATACTGATACGACATTGATCATACAAAACAGACTTCTAAAGGGAGAGCAAAAAAAGTACATTTTGCATATTTTTTCAACATCTAGAATCTGCACACCTAGACAAGCTCAGTCAAACTGTATCCATTAAGAGCTCCTTAAGAGATGTTGCTCTGTAGTAAATGCAGACATCATGTACCTTTGCTGTGTTGCATAATACATAATACTGCTTATACTGTGTGCAACTACCAGACCTGTTAACTTGACAATAAGTGTACATTTAGTTTTATCATAACATTTTTGTGAACAATAATGAGAAAAATACTTGACTATCCTATTTTATTGTGGACTTTATTACCTTTGTTTTTTTTTTGCTATACCAGTGAAAAATTTCAGCAAAATGAATAGTAGACACATGAAAACTATGAAAACTCAATTATATATTTTAAAAACAGACATATATGTAACCTTTAAATTAATCAAACTGAACCTATGCTCCACAATTAATCACAAAACATTTTCCTAGATTCAAACAGTAAAAAAGTCCACTCTATTATTTTGTTAAAAAAAAAGACACCCTGCGCAATACATTTAATTGATATCATACAAAATATCCACTATCTGTCTACATTTCTGTCCATATTCTGTCAGAGCTTCAGAAATCATTGCCTGGAAGCACTTGGTATTTGACCTTTGAATGCTTGGCCTTCCAGACCATCACTCCACACACCATGGCTATGGCTGCCAGCAGAGCTCCAACACAGACAACAAGGTTCATGTTCAAGTTCATGCTGGTACCTGGAAGAGAGGTAAAGATAAGTACAGATGTTCAGGTAGGAAACAGAACCACACTTGTGGTGAGCTCATCTATCTTGGGATGCATGGTGTGATTCACAGCTTGGGGACATGTGTGTGCCAATGAGGTGCTATGAAGTAGTAATTTCATCAAAACAGGCTTGTTTGGACTAGACTGAGCCCAGCCTCACCTGCGCCTTCACATCGAAAGTTGAAAAAAATGCCGTTATTAAACCTACAAGTGTGCTGATTTGCTGGCCCAAAAGAAACATTCTTGGAGGGATGTAGTCTAAATCAGGACATCCACAGTCAGAACAGTAATGCGGAAAGATCTGGAACCTCCTGTTAACAAAAGGAACCTTCTAGGTGTTAGATGGAGGGAACACAAGAGTTGAATATTTGGCCTTAATAGAATGCCTGCAGTTCACATTTCAACTGACCTGTGTGCACCTGAGTGCAGACACATGCAGCTGTTTAGCCATTTTGTCGTTAACTTTGATTCAGTGTGGAAAAAAACAGATGGAAGTGTTTCTTTTGTACTGTCAAGTGTAACTGACTAATGTAATATCTAATAATATATATCTTCCAGTCTACAGTCAGTTATATTTTGCATTTTGCTCCCTTTTTCATTCAACTAGCAGTCACTATTTATATATGTAGGCTTGTCACCACTGCAGTGACAACCACTCAGCTCACAGACGTGTGGGGTGAGGTGCATGCGGTTAGGCTCCAGGTGGTTGTAGGTTTTGAACCCAGGCCATAGCGCTCAGTCTGGTCTTGGAACAAGTTCTTTTGCTTTTTAAGCCAATTGGGAGCCCTGAGGACTGCACTGGTGAGCAAGTATTCACATCTGATGAGTTGGCACCCAATTCTGTTGAGTTACCGTCAATGGCTGAGCTTCTTGTGAGTCGCAAAGGCCCCCGGGAAATGTAGTGTCTGGAGGTCTGGACACCTGCTGATCTTCTGTGATGGTGGTGCCCTGCAGAGGCATTGGTGCACCCCTGAGAACACCTTGTGGAGACACCTCCAGCCTGGCACAGGATCACTGAGCAGCTGATGAACACCTACAGCCAAAGAGAGTGGGTTAACACAGATTCCAATGACAGAACTAAATAATACCAACTTGAGAAAAGAAAAAGAGAAAAGACGTTTATTAAATAAGATTGTGCAGTATAAGATACATATGTGTAAGCAAGCTCTTTTTACCATTACACTTATAATAAAACTTTTATTTCATGAATAAATATTTTCATATAAAGACAAAATCTTTGAAAGAAATCAGACTTTTTAAAGGAGATTTCATTGACTTTGCTGTCTTTTTGGGTTCCTCTTGAGTAGTTTAGTGTTGTCTATATAACCTCGAAGTCCTCACTAACACTAATAAATGTTTCTTTGTATATATATCTGCTGTCCACTATTTTGATAGCATTTATGCACCATTTTCCTCAATACCCATTTCCTTGCTAAGAGAAGCAAAAGCCATACAGGGGAAAAAATAAGTGGTCTTTCATTATGATTTCATTTACGATCATAAATCTTGCAATGGGAAATACAATATTATCTTGTAAAAATCAGTTGTGTGGTCTAGAAGAACAAATAACCAAGAAAGACATCACAAAAAGCATGAGAATGTTACCTCTTGATGCATTCCAATGAAAGCAAAAGCTTCCATTCCAAATCTGTATTCAGAACTGTTGCCTGGATACACCTGCACCGTGTCATCAACAACACACCTGGGAAGATCAAATTACCCAATGTTACGGCGAATCCTGAAAGTGCTGTTTATCCATTTTAGTTGATACAGCAATCGCCCTAAATCCATAGTGTCATGTACCCATTTTCAATGATTCTGTAGAATACGTGGTAGCTGGGGTCATCGATGGGGGTTGCTCTGCAGGACTCTACAAACATCAGAGTGTTGGGAAGAGAGGAGGACGATATAATTTCCATGTAGATCATCTCCTTCAGAGCCACTTCCACTGGGTAAGTGCTGGGGTCCACCATTCTGTTGAAGAGGTTGCTGTGGAAGAACTCAAACTGGTAGGTGAACTTGCCGAAGCCTCTCTCGGTGAACACGTAGGGAATCCTATGCGCTCTGAATTCCAAAGAAACTGTGCCCTTTTTGGGGTACACACACGAGAACCCAATCTCCACCCCATGTTCCCTGGTTATGACCTGGTTGGGTTTGTCGAATGTTGTAATCTCGTTTTTGAAAATGAGGTGGTCCTCGTCCTCCTACAACAATTCGAAAATAGTTTTTAGAATACATACAGTTATTACATTATATGTATTTAGAAGACACTATCCAATTCAAGTTATGAATATTTTGGTACCAGACGATCTCAGCTTCTTGCATACATTTATAAAACAAAAAGAAGGAGGTTACCTCTAGCTCTGTCCCACAGGAGTTGAGGGACATGGTGGCGACCACATGAGTGCTGTTGGAGATCAGAGTGCAGGCTGGGTCATTTAGACGCAGGTGGTCTTCGTAAAGTCCAATGACAGATTTTCTCACTTCAACAGTCATTGTGGACTCTGTACAAACCACATTAGTGTCACCTCTACCTGTAAAGTCAGAAGTAAGTAACATCATCATCAATCAATCAAGCAATCATCATCATCACGCAATAAGAACAATAATTATTATGATAATAACAATAATCTCTTCTAGAAATGGTTGTTTCGTAAACTCCTTGAATGCCTTCTGTTTGTGCTGTCCCCTGAAGTAAATCCAGGAAATAGGCTACACTTACCCCTAAGCTACACAGCCAACACATCTGTATTGCAGATTATTTGCTACAGAAAGGAACACTGAAACAATGATGACGTACAACATATGATTAGGAAAATTAATAATTTTTTTTTACCCGGTATGTGTCCAACCATCACAATGACACATCTCATCTCTGAGTGATACACATCAGACCTGCAAAGATGAAAACTGGTATCAATGCATTATGATAAAAATGACTTTACATTAGTAAGCAAACTTAAGTCCTTAAGAGATCTCCTGCAAACTGCTGTTCAGCACAATTCATAGATTCAAAGTACAAATACAGCAAACTGAAAGCATAAATTCCATAAACACTTTCAAAAAATAGGTCTGCCATTTAAATGATTGACATCAACATTAAACCAAATTACAACAATAAAATTTGGTGCACACCTTACTAATTATTCAATATTGTAAAAAGTCAATAACTAATGTTCCCAAAATACTTTCAAGTAACTCGGCCCTGAACATTTTCATACCGTTAGAAGAGAAAGCAGTCTTGTGAGCAATTATTTAACTTACACACATATAAATTGCATAAACATAACCAATCATAATCTCATAAATAATGTTAAATAATGTTCTGAGTAATTTCAAACTTACCCTGACTGGCTGACTGCAATAAAACAAATGGGAAGGTGATCATGAAGGTCATTTTGTACTGGAGTCCAACTGATTGTCAATTCTGCAAATCTCCCAACTAGGGTTATTGTCTTAGTCACGTTCAGAGGCCCACTGATGATGAATTCACTGAGCCTTTGACAAGAAAAATGGTTATTACTGGGTCCAAACACAGTAAATGATGTTAGGCTATGGATATCAAAAACCTAATCGGTCACAAAAGTACTTAACCATCAAATGATGTTATGTCTATAAAAACAAAAATATTTCAGTGTAAGCATTTGAAATCTTCGATACTGATGTAGAAAATGATATTTATGACATCAGATGCTCTTAAATGTACCAATACAGCGCAAGGCTAAACAGATTAATCAGGGGAAATTATGCTTTTCTGTATTCACTGTTTCTGGACAATGTTGTAGCAACAAAAGCAAAATGTCCACATGACATTCTGGCATCATAATTGTGTTAGCTGGTGAGTTCCACTGGGTTAATATGCAAAATATGCACAAGCTAAGGAGTGATCAGATGGCAGACCAGAAGGAGACTTATGTGTGGTCTGTGGGCCGGTGGTTTTTTTGTTTTTTTGTAGGAATGAGTGAGATAACAGTTTGGGGACTTCAAGAGCTACAAGTTATCAACTCCTGAATGGGTTATTCATCCAACATCTTACTTACACCAAAGAATAACAACTTATGTGTACCAGTGGTTATCAGACTGGTTGTTAGAGATACATTAGTTGAAGTACTGGTGACTAAATGGCTTTCATTTCACAGTTAAACACAAACACATCTATAAAAGGGAGATAACCCAGTGTCTACACTTCTAAAAATTCTGTACTGAAGCCTACTGCGCACTATTAATTGAATGTGAGCCTCTGATTAACTGAAACAGATGCAAGCTTGTTGGATTGTCCTGGGATCTGATCCTTGGTTGTTATTTGACACAACAAGTGTTTGTTCGAATGGGAATCCAGTCCTGCTTGAAACTGATTATAACATCCATCATAAGTCATAGGTTCTCTTAAAACGGAAGGAATTTCTTTTATGCTGTAGCCAGTTGTGGCTGCCTTACTGTGAGTTAGTAGCTTCTGCTTTGACTCTGATTTCTAGGTTCTGGTCCACTGAGGCATTAAGGAAGTCTCCGTTGTGCGGAGTTGGGTGCAGAAATCTGGGTAGGTATAAGCCTTCGGTGCAGGAAGGGACTTGTCCATCAACTGAAGTCCATTGAAAGAAAATTAGTCAGTTGAGATGACTATTGTATTATACATTTTTATACAGAACATTAAATACATATAATGCAACAAAATTGTAAAAAATAATTGAAAATTAGTTTTAATAGCTGAATTTCAGTTTAGTTTCAGTTTTATACATAACGTTTACAACTATCTAAAGTGCACAGAATTAAAATGAGTCCCTTTTAGGACCATTTCGCATTAACACTTTTAAATTCAGCAATACTTGTGAAATGAAAACATACAAGGACAGAAACTGACCTTGGAGAGCAAACTGCAAAGGAAGCCTGCTCATTGGTGCAACAGGAGGAAAAGCTGTCACAGGGGTCATTTGCTGTGACAACCAATAAGAGGTTGTGGTAGGTGTGGATGGTGTTGTGCTTGAGTCTGACAGTGGTGACCTCAAAGACATGGTGCCATCAGAATACTGGAGCCAGATAGGCTGTGTGGGGAAATCCTCCAGAACAAGCTCAAACACGTGAGCCCCCAAACTTGAAAAGGAATATGATAAGGTGCAGGTCTCCTACAGAGAAAAGAGGGTAAAGAGCTTCTTTACACATCTCTGTTACAGAATACAGAATACGTACACAATGCAATATGTGTACAAAACAGTCAATAAGTAATACATTAGCTGAAGATTACTTCGTCGTCGTACATTCAAAGGGTGTGAAGTTGTGCACGTATAATCTACCATTCACTATGCATTCCTCCACAGAGATGTTTGGATCACATTACGGAAAGACCTGTTGTGCTGATGGTATTAATCTGATCAATAATAATCTGGAGTTCAACTTGTACAGGCTTCCATCTTAACAGACAACAGTACAATGTAGCATGCAGGATGTTCCAAGATGCACTCACTGATAGGGTCTGACGACATCAAATTGAAATGCAAGATGAAGAAAAAAAAAAAAACATAGAATGGCTCACAGTAGTGTGCACTAGGCATGCTAGCTGTCAAACAGGAGCAAAATAGAACATGCCTACAGCTGAAATCGGAGTCTAGGAGCATGCCAGAGGATAAACAGGAGCAGCAGGACTTTCTGCATATCTTGGCTTGTAATAAAATTCTTTTGTCTGGTGAAGAGGATCAAAGTTTCAAATGATGCTACAATGGAAGGGTGCTGTCCTGCTTCAACAAGACCCAAGATAAATGCAGCTGCACGTTGAGAGTGGTCCATGACTAACACAGAGTATCTGTAATGAACTCTTTATCATTTAGAAATATTTTTACGGGAGTTATGTGGGCATGGGATGCCTACACTTCCACCGATTTCTGCTTAAAGCATAAAAACCTGTAAACGCAGGCACTTGGTAAATTCACAGTGTTTAAAATCTCACACAATTTCATCATGTGTTTAAGTGTCTTTTGTCTTCTTACTTGATCCAGGTGGAAATTTTGGTGCTGATAACAGTCACCACACTCAACGTCCCTGATCTGTCCATATCTACATCTGACACGGTCTCCATCTGGGTCATGGCCCATAATGCTTATCCTTCTGGGACAGTTCTGGGGAATGCTAACAATAAAAACAAAGTCAATCCAAAAAAATCAATAACATCAATTCTGATACATATTTTTTAGACATTTGTTTCATGTGTATGTCTGCAGTCTATCCAAATCAAATTTGCAATATGATTATGGAGCTGGTAATAAACCACAGGGAACATGGTTATTCTGACATGCATCAACTGCACAGACACACATATACTTACAAATTAGCAACACTAAAATACCCATTTGTAATAATAATATCAGTATACAAAATGTTATAATATATAACAAAAATAAAAACATACAGGTGCATGTGTATCTGTTGAGGATATGTAAACATCTGATTTTTTTTATTAGAAGTGCTTCAGATATATTGCACATATAGGGTGAGACTGTATATAAAACATGACATTACCGGATGGAGGGTATAATGGTGGTCAGTGGGGATCTGTTTGGGGCATTTGTGTCAGATCTAATTCCAAGATCCACGTATGTCAAAAGGTTCCATCCTCCACCACCCCGTATGTTGAAAACCCATCCAGAGCTGGCAGCGCTGCAATGGTGACAAAAACAGACAACACTGAAAGCACCTTGCGGAGAAGCTGGCCGACACTTCTCGCACAAGTGAGCAAAAAAAGAACAAAGGTTAAAAGAAGCAAGAATTTATTTTAAAATTCACACAGACAAAGAAACCAGCCACCACAAACCAACAGCAGGAACAAAATGAGAGGGGAAGGCTCCCCTTCACACACATACCCAGTCCCATGAAATATCTAGGTCTAAATTCTCAATCTAATTGAGGTACCTACCGCAGTTGAAAAGGTTTGTCACTCAGAATGCGTCTGGTCATGATTCCCTCTGCCTGACACCAGCTGCCTCCAGCAGAGTTGTAGTAGGTCTCTATTGGGGCCATTATAAATCGCGTGACGTTCCCGCAGTTGCCAGTGTAACAACTCCAGGGGTTCGTTTGTGCACACCCAACACTTAATGCATGTTTGAAGCGAAAGTCCACCTGCAATTTGTGTGTATACATATATATATATATATATATATATATATATATATATATATATATATATATATATATATACATATATAAAACATCTGAACTAAATTTCTTAAACATTTCATTCTATTAAATGAACTTTAATTCCACTTAATTAAATACAAACATTTAATACATAAATACATACATTAAATAACTTTAACCTCAGAACACAACACCGTATCAAGAAAACAACGGATAACCAACTGTAAAGCACATCAATCCAGCTGAGAAGCCAATAGCATCTCGGTTCCACATTTTACCAGGGACTACAGCTACTAGAGGATAATGCATGAGTGTAAAGACATGTACGCTAATCCTCACCACGAAGGGTCCGTGTGGGGTCCATCCTTTTGGGGTGAAGGTCATGGTGCCTCCATAGAAGTAGGAAGCAGATGCTGTGAAAGCCCAGGTCAGAAGCAGCAGTAGCGTGAGCTGCAACATGGTGCCCGAGTTTCACAGCTTGCGGGTGGCATGGATGCACATTTGATACCCTTCCTACACAAAGAATACGGGCCTCTGCGGTTCCAAACGCACACCCACTGGAATGAGGAAGCTGGCGGCACAGACGGCAGAAAGAGGTTTAACACGTTCAACAGTTTTATTACAAAAGGCACCGGGGACACTGCCGCACAAATCAAATTAAGCTTGGAAGTGAGTGGAGTGCTTATACGTGCACTATCAAGTGTCAGCCATTTACACTCTCCTTACAGGTGTAGTTGACTCTCTCTACTAACGCACTCTCTTTTTGCAAACAGAGAGATCTTTTTTTCTTTGTCAGTTCTGATCTTCATGCAGTAGCCTTACTTTGAGTGCACTCTCATGCATGCAAATGCTTTGTCGGTCATTAAATTGTCAATCACTCAAATTTCTCTCACTCACACTTCAGACGTATGATTAAAAACAAAAGCATCGCAAATATTTCATCTTCTCCACTGTCAACAGGAAAAAGGTGCTCATGCTTAAAAGTAAAAACTTAAAAGATGCCAACATAAAAAATTCTATATTAATTAAATATAAACACAAGGTGCAAATGTTTCGGCTGACAGACCCATCTTTAACGCCTCAGTTCTCTTTGCCACTGTGGGTGCATTAGTGTGCATTAGCTGGGTATATCCTTTGATTGTTAATTAGCTGTAACCTCCAAAGAGATGTGTCAAATCCAGACACAAAACTTTGAGAAATATAATAATGTACATGCCATCAAATTCATCCAGCCACACATACATTCATTATTATTATGATTGATTGCTTAGCAGTCCTTTATCCAGGGCCAGCTATATAGGAAGCATGTTATGCATAATGCTATAGCAATTCAGAACCAGCGCTGTGCAAAGACACAGGCATGCCCCCCAGGGATGAGAACCAGAGAACTTCTGGATATATTTTCAGTCCCCAAACCAGCAGAGCACAGTGCTACTCACTCTACATCTCAACATCCACAAGTCATTTTCCTTTAAAATAAATCCTATAGCCTTAGCTAAATATTTAATCAAACATGCCAATGCATTTGGAATCTGGCGAGTGAAATTGCTATTTACTGTATGAACTTGCTTGCAAAGTTAAATACAAAATATACTGTGAAAGACTTAATGGCCTGCGAAGGACTTAATCCTACAAAAGATACCAAGTAATTGTAGCGGTAAATTCTAAAGAGGCGAAGCTCAAGGGTTTTTAATCAGAAAAATGACCATGTCCACATGACCGAGTGTTGACAGTCAATCTGACAGAACCTGTTCCGATAACACTGATCGCTGGGACAAAAGAGGTCTGACGTTTCGAGACTGATCCTAATTCCCAACAAAGAACTATTATAGTCATAAATGCCTTGCAAACACCGTGTTCGTTGAAAGGTGCGCTCTTTCTTCTGGTTCCACTTGAAATGCTCACTATGACTGACCTCTACAGGAAAATGAAATACTGCATGAGCACTGTGGCATGCGACCTTCTTGATCTTTACTTTCATGTTGCTGGGAAGGGGCTGGCAACTTGCGGTTCCGGAGCAGCATGCAGCTCTTTCCCCGACCCCTTGCAGCTCTGAAGCCATCAATAAAAACGAGCAATTAGTAGTCTTACAAAATTGATAATTATTAGATTTTTTTGGCACTTACCTCACATCCAAACAACGACATTAGTCAAACAATAATAACAGAATATAAAATTTACCGAATTCTATTATGCCAGTGATATTTTCGCGCGCCATCCGATCCACCCCTCAGGTCCGAGTGGGTCTGTTGCAGACATTGGGGCGTTAGCTGCTGTCAATCAGGGGCGTCGACTAGGATTTTAACACACTCAGGGGCAAAGATATATGCTTCATGATTTTGATAGTAATCAGAAACATAAACAACGCAGTGTCGGATAGCTAGTAGCAGTAGGCTATTGAACATATGCGCCGCCATTGTCATGTTCGATGTAACTATTCAGCGCAATTGTAACCACCACAACATGTGTGATAGCCTACTTCTAGGCCTATTTTGAATTCGTCGGTCAATATACTAAATACATACGTTGCCAATGGTTTAAAACGCCATAAACCACTCAACAATTGAAAACGACAAGAGATTCTAATGCGAAAAACAGAAGAGTTGACAAATAGCCTATAGGCCTACGTTTACCTATAGTGAGGTAGGAGTGAAAATGGATCTTTCGGAAGTCGTATCAGCAATCACCAGTTAAGGTGATATTCTTGGATTGTATTTTGTGAAGACCAAGAAGATGAATTTTCAGGGTTCCAACAGATTCCTAAACTAACCAAAATACCAGCGCTCTCCTCAATCCCTGACTGCCCTGTATCCTGGCTGTCTCCCTGGTCTCTATTGCTGCTCTTGAGCACCTGTGCCCCTAAACCCCGTTAAGAAGTTCCGTATATCCATCTACGGAAGAACAGAATTTTGACTCAACTTACTGTTAAGCGGGTCACCGACAGGGAAACGTGGTAGCAAGACAACACACAGTAGCCTAGCGAACGTTAGCTTCAGTTGGTTAGCAAACCTGCCTACAATCAGGAGTTGGAATTTAACTCTTTTTTGACCACAAATCGCAGAATTAGAGGATGAAATAAAATAGCTCGCATAAGCAACTTTTTGTACAAATAAGTAGCAAGTGGGGAGGCTTTGTTTGTTTCTCGCCGCATACAGTTACAGGCTATGTAGCCTACCGATTGTAGCAACTGAAACCTAAACTAGTTACATGGACTGTACTGTCTTCATATGTATGTAATGGTGTTCGCGTTGCTAATGAACTATTCTTTCTGAACATTGCTTTTTGCATCACCTGTCTTTAGTGAAAAGTTCCAAACAATTGTGTCGGCTCTGCCGTGGTGCACTGTGGGACTTGTAGTGTAGCCTATGAAATAACGTTGGCCGCAGACAGTGGTGCGTTTGAGGATTGCAAGCTCTCGACGGTTTTGTTTCTTTTGATTTCCCGCGTTGTGTTGTTTGCGTTGATTTAGTGTATTTTGTCATTAAAAAAAGCTATCTGACACTTACATTTGCGCTAATGTGCTACAAAGCGGTTGTGGAGGATTGACACCAACTGTTTAAGCAATTTAAAATTCTTCAGCGTTTTGGGGGAAATGTCCAAATGTGTATCGTATAATGTTTAATCCCCTTTTATGAACGCTGGAACGCACAGGACAGCATGAATAAACGGTTAGAGCCGCTCCGTACATCATAACGCTACTTATTTTTATTCAGGCTTCTTGCGCCTTAACTGTTCGTCATTACATTTTGGTTAGCGCATTATTAAGCCAGTTTGCCTGCCATGGGAATTAAAATAGTTTATCTGAGAATGGCCTCCCCAGGTGGCTGTTAGGGGAATAGATGCAGAGGAAATGATGTGGTAATGAAGTACGGGGGGAGGCTTCGCCGCAGCTGGGCCGTTTCCTTCACCAAAGACTCGCTGTAGCCGCTGCACTTTCTTTTGGCTCCGATCAGAGGGACACTTTTCCCGGTTGCTCTAACACCGATGACCACACTGAACTGGATTTGCTGACTTAGTCTGGATCGTGACCCGTCCCTGGAAGTTTGGAAACTTTATGGATGAACTCAAAGACGAGCAATGTCGACAATAACTGGAAGTTTGCCTTTGATCAGGTCGAACAAAAACTGTCTCCCGGCTCCAGACCGATGGCTACCTAGAAAGCCTGTGTTGGATCGTAGCTAGCTGGCTAGCGTTGCGCGTTTGACCTTCGTTTTCTATGTACTTCCTGAGCCGATTTACTCTGCACATACGGTAAGTTAAACTGTAAACTCATTTGCATGTTCTAACTTCATGTAACTGGCATATACCTATGAAGCTATCGTTATGTTGTTTAGCAGGCTAATTAGACAGGTAGGCTACCTTAAATTCCTTAGATATATGGCCACTACCCAACTTGGCTAGTTTAGCTAGACAGCTAGCTAAGTTAGCCAGGTAATATGTATAGCTAAAATATTCAGGCATGTCAAATTGAGTTGTTCTCACGGTGTCAGGGGAGAATGATATAGTCTATAGCCAGCTAAGTATGGAAAGATAGCTTGTTAGCTAATTCTATTGCTAGCTATGTCTCCAGCCGAGCTGAGTGTGGCGATATTTAAACCGTAAGAAACCAAATTCGTTGTAAATATTCAAGCTTTTCTTTTCCGACTCACGAAACGCGACAAAAGATTAGCTAGACTAGCTAGCCGGCTAGTACGTGGTTAAGCCAAACCAAAGCAAAGGTAGTTCGCCAGCTTTCTAGGACGCAAGATTGTATTCTCGGCATCCGACAGTTTTATACAAATAAGAAAAATGTCATCGTTTTTAAAAATTATATAAACCAGTAGTTTAATAAACGTCAGTTTTATAGCATTTGATTTCAGTGTTTGTGGCTATTGTCTGTGGTCCCCTTATGCAGCTTGCTGGCTGACTTGCTAGGCGCCCCTCGCTGTGAGAATGCCACGCATCTTAAAATGTATCTGTTGGGTTCTTGGCTTTAAACATCACAGGAGCCGACATATTAAACATTATCAGACCGAATAAAACCCGTTTATGGAAACATCTACGGAAGAAATAAAACTCCAGTTCCAGGTGGCGTTATTTGTTGTTAAAATTGTCCGCATTTCTGGGGAGGTGAGTAACAGAGAAGTACGACGATAGCATGATAGTTCTGGGATCCCTGCATGGTTTAGCGTGAGTTTGTGATTTCCGTGGGCTCTGCGTGCGTTGGTTTTAATAATAATAGAAGTATCATCAAGAGCAATGGCCCTGAATAGGAAAACCTATGATAGTCGTGTTGTGTCAAATAGATAATAGCACGGTCATTGGCAGATCTGCTGCATTTTTTCCGGCTGAGTTCTATATTAATCTACACATTTCATGTATGGGTGTGCGCAACAGCCCTCAAAAGCCACTAACAACACCAGTCCCACTCCGTGTGTTGGAACGCTATATAATGAGCGTGTAAATCAATACCTTTTCAGAGTGCTTTATGTATGAATAATAACAATGATCTGCTCAGTCGGCACTATACTAGAAAAAGGTTTAGTACAGTGCATCAGTTCTACCACCGTTCTTCCAATCTGTACTGCATCATCCATACAGTATTTGTATGACACAGTTTCTTAAAATATGTAGTGGTTTCATGAATTTCTAAAATAGAACATTATTCCTCAAGAAGTGAAAATGGCAAAATCTATCATAGCTCCTGTGTTGTGTTATGGCGCTGATTAAAAAAAAAAAAAGTCTGGTGTGCTATGATCTGGTGAAGCTCCACTGTTTACAGAGTGTGAATCCCATCTGGACTACTGGGTTTTTCTCTGCAAGTAAGAAAGTTTACCAGAATGACTTCAATAAAAGTTACGGGTGATGAGAAATGGAAATGTAAGATGGGTCTGCTTTAACTAGACGAGAGTGTCCACGGGCAGAATCGTGGGCCTGTAGTTGACCATCTGAGCAGTGTTTCGGTGGGAGACCTGATGTCTGACCTCTTGATAAGGTCACGCTGCTAGTTGAGGTCATTGACTTGTGTCCTGAAGTGTCCTGATAACAAATACGGGGATGTCTGTCGTCAGTCAGGGGGATTGAGTCATCAGTCAGATTACACTGTTTATTTACTTAGCTCGTGTGTAGTCTGATTTGGATATGTTTTACAGGCTGTGATGATCAGTTTTCGTATTGTTTGAACAAGGACAAACACACTATTAGAGATACTCCATCCTGAATGACCCTGAGAGTCTCATCTGGTTTTAAATTTAAGTTCTCAGAGCAGTTACCACCACTTTGTCAGAGATACCACCTAAAAACTGAATTTCTTCCTTAGCCCGGTGGACCCTAGCGGACAAAATGTCCACATGTTGTAGGTTAATATCCAAATAAGACCGTATACACATATTTGAGTGCCTTGTTGTAAGCATTGGTATGATGAACGTTGACCAGAGAAACCAAAACAGAATAAGTGGAAAAACAGCTCAATACCAGTGTTTTATTGGATGAACAATTGTGGGGGTGTAATTGCATAGCATCATACCTGCAAATGAAGACCATAATGGCAGACTTTATTTTGAGCCTCACCCTTGAGTTTGGATGGCATCTCTCTCCAGAAGGAGGCAGTCCGTTAACAACCAAACCAAACTAAACCAGAGTCCAAAAAGTGGTGGTGGATTCCAGTTTCAGCTTCACAGCCAAATGTGACACCGGTCAGGGTAAGCATTCAGCGTCCATGAGGCTTATCTGTTGTCCTTTCTGTGGATGGCTAGGAAACTCCCCACAGGCTCTTCCCTCCCATGAGGTAGTTTTTCCTCTCCCTTTCCCTTTCTCTCTCTCTCTCTCTCCCTCTCCCTCTCCCTTTCTCTCTCTCTCTCTCTCTCTCTCTCTCTCTCTCCCTCTCTCTCTCTCTCTCTCTCACTCTCTCACACACACACTCACTCATTCTCTCTCCCACTTTCTCTCAAAGTTAGGTTCTTCTTAAGGTATTATTCATTCACCCTGTTGAATTTATTAATCTTCTTCAAAGTTTCCAAGCTTCGAACCTTTATTATTATCTGTCAGACTGGTTTGTGCAGAATGCAATGGATACTCCAAAACACGCATTTTGTCTGCTTTTAATAATTTTTTGATGGATACTTTGGAGCATTTCCATTGGCGGAATGGAAGCCTGTTGTTTTTTAACCAAAGCTGGCAGTGTTAGAAATTTGGAACCAGGTTTTTAGCCAAACCTACCGGTACATATTTGAATTGGTATTTCCCTTGAAGGCTTTAGACGATTTAGACAAAACTAACCACAAAATCAAAGCACATTTTTCCTACATGCTTCACAGAGGGGATGACGTGAAACTCAAATTGAGAGAAATCGTTTTGGTGTCAAACATCCTGCTGCTGATTATGCCCAGAAAGCTCAAACTTTGCTTCACGTGACCACAAAGCATTGTCCCAGGTGTCATTAAGGTCAGGTTCACATACATGCCTTAACTGGCTTTGTTTAGCAGAGGGTTTTCATTGGCCTCTCATCTTCGAACCCTGGTGTATGTGCTCAATAGCCCCTGTTTGCTTTGGGGGGGGGCAGTTTGCTTTGGTGCAGGAGGTGCTTTGCAGTTCTGTCACAGCTGTGCTAACCTCCCTGCTTGTTTGCATAGAGGGTTCAGCTCCCAGGCTCTCGAGATAAATCAGACGGGAACGGTCAGCCTTTTCCTCCAGCTCTCCCTCAGCTTCCTCTTTTCCTGCTGGATATCGGGCGGGCTTCGCAGGGGTTTGTCCACAATGCTGTGACATAAATGACGTGAAAAGCCAGTTTGTCACAGACACGCCGTAATTGACTTGGGGGTCAGTAGCGTCCTCTACAGACAAGCTGTTGGAAGGTAAAAATCACACTCAGGCTCTGCCTCTGAGTGGAGGGAAACCCTGTGTATGGGAACTAACTCTAACTCTTACCCTAACTCTAACCCTAACTCTAACCCTAACTCTAACCCTAACCCTAACCCTAACCCTAACCCTAACCCTAACCCTAACCCTAACTCTAACCCTAACTCTAACTCTAACCCTAACCCTAACCCTAACCCTAACCCTAACCCTAACTCTAACTCTACCCCTAACTCTAACTCTAACCCTAACCCTAACCCTAACCCTGTGTATGAGATCCTATACTGGGCCGTTTCGCTGTCCGTATGATAACCACCTCGGCTATATGCGTTCTCTTCCCTTCCACAACTTGTGACAGTACGCTAGTGGAGCTCTTTGTTTCCCTCACTCAGGATGAGTGAGGCTTGGAGCGAGTTGCACCTCTGCCGTTTGTTTATAGTCCACCCTGTCCCTGTCCAAGCACTGTGTGTTGACATGTCATGCGTGAGTAGGTACGCTACGCGCTATTGGTTTAATTTCCTGCGCATCACCGCACAGATCTGCGCATTCCCTCACATCTTCCCTACACTCCTTATCTCTCCTCATTATGTTTTTCAGCGGACTTGACTCTTTAACTGAACACGCACTGATGTTAGCATTTTTGTTATGCTTGGTTTATTTTAATGAAACTCTGCTGTTCTGTTAGAATAGCGGCTCAGTGGAAGTCGGTGCCTTCAAAATCCAGAATTGACTCCAGAACTGTTACCAGTTAATATAATTACCAGCAGTCATCAGTTCAGTGGGCTTTTTCTCTGTATCTGAACAGCTTTTCCATTGTGTTTGCAAGTGTATCCATTCTTAATTTGCTTTTTATTGTTTTCAACCAATTGAACATTAACATTGCTTAAGATTCCCACCTCAAGCTCAAAAAATGGTGCAAGGCCAATGGGCTGTTCCAACGGTCATCTACAGTAACATGCCAAGTGCTTCTGGGGTCCAGACAGTGTTAAGTGTGTGCCTTGCTATTAGCAACCATGCAGCTGTTTACACCGTTTACAATTCAGACCGCTAATTATTAATAGTAGCTGGTAGAGCTGAGTCTCCATTTCCATCTCAGTATTTCCAGTGCTGTCTGAGGGACACCTGGTCCCCCTCGGCTGCAGCCTGTTCTGGCTTGCAGCTGCTCCCTCGCTGCCCTGGAAGAGCACAGAGTGTATAATTTGTCCAGCGAGGCTAGTGCGGTTTGTGAAGCCGACAGAGGAGGGAGGGAGGGGGCGGGGGGGGGGGGGGGGGGTTGCAGGGGGGGCTCCTCCGACAGCCGGCTTCTCGGCACACGGTAATTTGGCTGTCAGAAACAGCTGGCAGCATGGGCTGGAACGGTGTGAGTGCGGAGGCAGAGGGAAGCGGCGGCTCGCAGGACCCCGCGGGGGGGGATCGGGTTACAGCCGCCGTCGCCGTTAGTGACAGGCTGGGCCGCGCACGCAGACGGAGGGCTTCAAGTCGGGGCAGGAGTCTGGGGCTCGGCCGGGTAGGTGTCTCGCTGCAAACCGGGAAGGGAGGGAGGGGTGTGTGTGTGTGCGTGCGTGCGTGTGTGTGTGTGTGTGTGGCCATGCGAGTGCCTCAGGATTCGCCAGAGGACTCCCGAGATGGAGCAGCAGCCTCTTTAAGAACGCATCGGTTGAATGCGCATGTATGCGGCAACATGCGGGCTGGGAGTAAGTTGTGCTTTTAGTTCCTCTCTGGGTTTTTTTTGTGTTTGGGGGTTCTGGCTTTCTGCAGGCTGCAGGTGGGCCGGGGGGGGCGGTAGTGTGGGTCGTGCGGTCCTGCTTCTCTCTGTTGTTCTGCATTTTTGTGAGGGGGAGGTCCTCTGTCAGGCTGGTATTTTTAGCCTGAAACCGTGAGCGTTTGATAACCAGAAGCCCAGCCGCAGTGCAAACGCATCTTGATTCTTGTGTCTGATGGGCACTTGCAGCTTGGCTGGGATGCGACATACAGTGTGTGCTCCTGTGCCTTTTTTACGCTCCTTTGGTGTTTGTGTGTTTATTGCCATTATGCTCTGTGCAGATGCTGGGAAAGGCAGATTTAACAGACCCTGGAGTCGACTGTTTTAAGCATACAGAGGTCTGCAGTATTCCTGGCTACTCTCTCTCTCCCGCATTACTCAAGATATTGCTACGGAGACAGCCTGCAATACACATTTTATGAGGTCTGCTCTCACCGCGTCAGGAATAGCTGATATCTCCGCTTATTTTCTGTCCCTGCTTTCTGTTCGTTCTTTGCTTTTTGATTTTATTTAAGATGTACTTCCTGCCATACGGAGCAGACAGCAGCGGAGTGTTGAGGACACTGTCACGACTCGTGACTGCTGACTTTAGCTGACCGTAGAGTTTGCGTTTCTTACAACTTATTTGCGGTGAAGTTTTTTTTTTTTTTTTGTTTTTTTTTTATTGACTGGTGCATTCAAAACTGACTCTGTGCATTACGATGAAGAATTCACATTTATACATTCTCTATTTACATTCTCTTCTGTTTATATCGTGTTGTGTAAGAATGTGGTGGAACTCCAGGGAGAGAAAGAAACTTACTTTAAGCAGCCTTCTTCTTTGAATGAGTTGGAGTATTGGTATGTATTTACTTATGCCTCCTACGCACTGAACCGTTTCCGCATTAATATTTCTAGATCAGGTTCCAGTCCTGCTGAGCACATTCCCACAAGAGTAGTGTCATGACATTATGACACAAACTAATTACTGCAAACTAATTACTTTAATTACTGCAAGTGATCCTGATCTTTCAGTGCCCGTGGTCGCAGGTCGTCATAAACCGTGAAAACCACCAGGATCTACATTTGCACCATTGTGGCTGGAGTTTGGATGGGATTTCTTCAAGTTGGGTTCTTCTCTTGTGAGAAAATGAGACGTTTTTCGTCTGATATTTTGTTAGTGTTTATTTCTGTGGACATTCTGGAGCCAAAGCTCTGTGTGTGTTTATGCGCAGGGTTTTCAGATATCCACTTTCGCCTGTCTTATGCTCAATTCTGGCAGCTTGGATGGAAAAACAAAAAAGCCATCTGCGATTGGGACGTACTAGAAAATGCAGATTCGTGCAGACTATAATTTATCATTATGGAGCAGACGGTGCCGTGCTGCGTGCTGTCCGGTACATACAGGCCCCCCAAGCCCGGCTCCTAAACCCTGTGACCCCCCCGTTTCTGGCGTTTCTGCTCACTCTGTGTTTGGGAGAGATGCTGGGCTAAATATGGACTGCCAGCACTGTAGTTACTGTACTGAAATAAGATGCTCCAATGTCTCGAAGGATAAACTGTACGACTTTTTAAAGAATCAACGAGGAAACTGGGGGAGACACAAATTGGAACGACTTTGCAACTATGTTTAAAAAAAAAAAAAAAAAAAAAAAAAGAAAAAAACAGAAACCAGCAAAGATGCATGGTTATGTTAAACAACATGTATCAGGGTAACACTTGTTGTAGTCTTAGTATAAGGTTTTGTTCCGATTGTGAATGCTTATTTAGATTAAATACATTTTTGCTGTTTTTGTGGCACTACATACTTGTTTTTGTTGAGGGATCCAAAGATATGCCGAGCAAATTTAATTATTAATCTTATTCAAATTTGTTTGAAGAGTCAAGAAAGGATACAAAGCACTTAATAATTTGGGTTGTTTTGAAATTCTGATTTACCATCTGACAAAAATAGTGACATGAAATTCTTAACCACAGAGGCCACCATGGAGCGTGGGAAGTAGTGGACTGTGTCTTTTTGGGACCACAGGTGGCATGCTAACCGAGCGGACTTTCCCTCTTTGACACAGAGTCTTAAGTGCTTAGCTTATTACAGTTGGCCCAATACCTAGGGTGTATCGGATGTCAAGATTCTCTGTGTTCAGATTTAGGAAAAATTTAATTTGGAGGAATTTTTTTTTTTTTTTTTTTTTTTTAAAGATAGGATGGAAGGATGGAATTAACATGACCATGGTTATGTACATCATGACCCCCAACTTCAGTGGCAAAATATGCAGTTGCAGTGTTTTAATTATGTTTTCATAGCATAAAATATTAGATATTGTTTACATGTACACCTGCTGTTGAAAAGATATGGTTTGTGTGTGAGATGAATTGTCCCCTGCCCCATCATGCACTTTCTAAAGAGACCCCCCTCAGGTAGATTGCAGACAAGGTTACTTATCCAAGAACTGTAACTGCAGTTTTGTATTAACCATGCTCGCTAGGCTAGTTAGCATTGGCTTTACAGCATAACATAATAATGAGGTAATGCGAACAAGAGTCATAAAAATAATGTAATAAAAAGACCAATTATGCCATAAAACTTTAAATAAGCCCCATGTTGTACTACAGGCAATAAAGCATGAATGAAAAGTCTTTCTAAGTTCCAGCAAAATTTTTAAGTAGAGTGGGAATTCAGCTCTCGGCTTGAATGCAGATTCTGGCATTGGTATTCAGAGCTCAGAGGCATTTCTGCAAAGCCTGGTATAGTACTACAGAGGGTGTGAAGTTTGTGAGACAAAGTATAAGCATGAACTCTGTGTCATGAGCCACATTCATTTTTATTCATATTATGTATATGCTTGCTTTTCACTCTAGTTCCCATTTCAGGTACATGCTCATTCTTTGAAATACATGATTTCAAAACTGATAGATATGTGAGAGAGCACTTTACATTTTTTTGGTAGCTTTAGATTCATGAAGAACCTGGTGGACAGGCTGTGTACAGACTGCATGTGTTCTAGAATGTAAGTTGCATGTTCTGCTTTCTGCATTTGTATCATAGATGCTGTATTCTCACATTTGTAAGGTTTTAGTTTGCTGAGTATAACCAGATTTAGAATGCGTTAGAATAGTACCAGCAAACTGATGCCGACATGTAAGACATCTTGGTGACGTAGTTACGCATTCTTGAGTCGTTAAGGCCAGGATGTCTGGAGGTTAAACAGGGGCTGTCTTCCGTCTTTAGGACAGCAGGTTTTAGCCCTGCCACCTGGACAGCTCTCCTCGTCCAGTGCTGAGTGAAAGGCGTAATAAATCTTGCTGAACCTTAGCGCTCGCGCGTGTGAGGAATCGTCCAGATCAGCGGCGGGCCCGCCTCCCGCTCGGAGGCCATCTGCGTGTCCCTGGCGTCACACCCAGCAAGGCAGACGCAGTCGCAGCCACAGACGCGGGCGCGGGGTGAGGTGTGGGTCGGGGTGCTGGCGCGGGTCCGAGGCGGGCCGCCCAGCTCCGCCCCCTCCCTCCCCGCGGGTTGCCTAGCGCCTGAGCTCAGCGGGTCTGCCAGCGTGGGGAGAGATGACACCTGGCATCTCCGAGCGCCGCGGCGCCGTGACTCAGCAGGCCCTGCAGGGCGCTGGAGCTGGCGGGGGGGCGGGGGGGTCCCGCTCTCTGCTCTCCGCTCCCCCCCCTCAGACACACCTGCACCGGCGTTACACCATCCACACCAAATGGGCTCTGGCCGATCCGCTCTACATGGGCTGAAGAGGCCTCACTCTGTCACCAGCAAACAGTAATACCAGCATCTTCAGAATGAGAACCCCCCCCCCCCCAAATGGCACACACACACATACATACACATACCCACACACTCACGCACACACAAACATACCCACACACACGTTTTTATCCAGATATCCAGCAAAAATAATGGGCTGCTACCACCTTTGGCTTGGAAGCCAACAAACAAAATACCACAGAATGGACTTCACTTCCTTTGGCTTGAAAGGGAAAAGAAGGCTGTGGTTGACAGTGTGTATGGTAGAGCAAGATGCAGATTTTTGGTGTAGTCTAATGCTGTTGCTAGGGAGCCGTTCCCCAGTAATACTGTATTACTAGTGGCTCTGCTGGACTTGAAAAAATGGGAAATATGTATATATTCCACCTTTAGTAATAAGAGAAATTGCATAGTTCAGTCTAGGCGATATGACCCCTCATGAGTGAAGTGGGGTGAAGGTTACCCTCATTGTGTTGTTATGGAATGACTGCACTCCGACAGTAGAAACAAGTGGCATTTTACAGTTTGGCCAGCTTTGGACTGCTGCTGATTTCTCCCTCAGTGCGCCTCACCCCACTTTCACCTCTGCCAAACTGGAGTATTTCCCAGAATCCTCTGCGTGTCTGCTTCGGAGGGCGATATGCATTTGATCCCTCCTCTTCTGCGCGACTCGGTCCTGCTCTAACCGTAAAGACACAACACCAGATCCAGGCCCAGCCGTCAGAGCGAAAAGGGTGAGCAGCGAGCGTTGGCTGACCTCTCTGAGGGGGCGGGTCTCTGGCAGGCCGTCAGCGCTCCGAGCACAAACTGCGCATCACTGCCAGAGAATCCAGTCTGTGGGAACAGAGGAAGGCGTGCAGGACGCCAGAACCTCGACGGGCCGCTAACGTGTTCTGCAGATGCGCATATTTGCCGTCCTCAGCTCTTGCTGAGACGTGCACTCAGATGTGAGATGTGAGGTTGCTAAAACCATCTCCGAATGTGGACCCGGCATTGCATCAGGCTGGCTACCACTTGCAAGTGACGCGTGATGAGAGCAGTTGTTTTTTTTGTGGTCATTAAAAATACATCAGGAAATGTCAGCAGTTCTCTTTTGTCTGTTTTGTGTATTTTCCTTGCAGGATTTTTCCTATATAAACATATACATACACACACACACACACACACACACACACACACACACACATATATATGACATACACATATATGATATAAAATTCAAATGGGATCACAGATATGGTGAAGCAGACAGACAGTAAACGAGTGGATATGTTAATGGATTTTCTGTCATGGAAAGTAAACATTGCTCAAGTAGAAGTTGATGTATTACTGTGAAGCTTTAGATAATGTGGAGATGTAGCCAAGATTAAGGCTGTAATTGATTGTAACATGTCTGAAGTGTATATAATATTTCATAAATGGATGTCTGTAGTTATGGACGTTGCTGTACTGCTCTCTTGATTTAATTAGCTAAACAGATTAGATTCTGTTTTCTTCCTTGTTTGTTTTGTGAGTTTCTCAGATCCAAGGCTCAGTACAAAGTACCAGCATTTCATTTGCCTTTCTCCGGTTCTCCACCTGACTCAGAGGTCCACTCTAGTGTGTGATACCAGTGGACCGCAGCCAAAGGAGCTAGCTAGCTGGCTGTCATTTTGGGACAGTTGCAACAGTCTCACTTAAATGGGCTTTTTGTTGAACAAATAAGGATTACGTTCTGCATGACTCAAACATGAGTTTTTCGCAATATCTTTGTGTGAAAAGAGTCCTTTTTCAGCCTGCCTGCTTGAGTGGTTACAGTGAACTTAATTGACATTGTATATCACATGGGGAAAGCATGCGAGACCATGTCGTGATTCTCTAAGGAGTAGCTGTGCTTAGTAGGGAATGCTTTGATGAGTGTCAAGTGATTTAATTATGTAACACAATGCTAGTATAATTAGCTAATAATAGTTACCTACAGTTAGCATTGATTATAAGTATGTATTTAATTAGCTACCTATTTAATTAGATACATAAAACTCATGTACTTGTCATGCATAATTGTGTAGCCTATGAGTCAGCTATAACAATAACGATGACACCTAGGTTTTCCAATTTTAATATTTTTAACAAGCGCTGACTGCTTTCCCTAAAGGGCAGGTATCTGTAGTACATTCGGTGCTGCTGGATGCAGGGAATCGTGTTAAATTCACCTTTTTAGCAGGGGGATCTTCTCTCAGAGCGGTAAAAGCAAGCAGCTTCAGCGAGTCTCTGGGAGAAAAAGTTCTAAACCACAGCAAAGGGATCGCAGAAGGGCAGCCACAAATTTTGCTGCACAGATTGTCTGATGTAGAGGGCATCTGGATAATCCCATTCTTTGAAATTACGAATATTACCCAATCCACATACCCGCTATAAAGAGCAGTGGAGGTGTGCTGAATTTTTGCCGTGTTGAGACCCCCCACCCCCACTGATAGATTAAAAATGCCTTTCACGAAACACTCCCCCAAGTACTTTTTATGCATAAAAACTTTTAGATTTTGGTTAAAGAAAAAACTTCATTAACACTTTACACCTTAAAATAGGCTATATTAGCTGATTCATTACACAGGGACCTCTGACTGGTGTTGTTCTCCAGCCACTAATTATCTTCCTGAGATTCTGTACCAGGAGGTCCACCGCTGTCCAGTTGAAACAGGGAGGCTTTGAAAGCCTCCTGAAGCTTGGATACAAAGAACCTCCTTTCAGTTTGATGTTTTTAAAAATCTGTACCTACAGTGCAGAGGTGAGGTAGCAGAGATAGAGCACCGCGTGGGGGACGAGCCTGCGCCGTTAGCCGCCTCCGAATGCAGGCCTCTGAGCGTGCAGCACCTGCGCCCGTTCCGCCATGCCTCCGTCCTCCTCCTCCTCCTCTTCCTCGCGCGTCTGATGCCTGGCTCCCCTCGCCGCCGAGCAGGCTTCTCCTCTCACGCGCTCCTCAGCCCGTTCCGCAACGCCAGGCCGCTCCTCTCACGCGCTCCGCAGCCCGTTCCGCAACGCCAGGCCGCTCCTCTCACGCGCTCCGCAGCCCGTTCCGCAACGCCAGGCTTCTCCTCTCACGCGCTCCTCACGCGCTCCGCAGCCCGTTCCGCAACGCCAGGTCGCTCCTCTCACGCGCTCCTCAGCCCGTTCCGCAACGCCAGGCCGCTCCTCTCACGCGCTCCGCAGCCCGTTCCGCAACGCCAGGCTTCTCCTCACGCGCTCCTCAGCCCGTTCCGCAACGCCAGGCCGCTCCTCTCACGCGCTCCACAGCCCGTTCCGCAACGCCAGGCCGCTCCTCTCACGCGCTCCACAGCCCGTTCCGCAACGCCAGGCCGCTCCTCTCACGCGCTCCACAGCCCGTTCCGCAACGGCAGGCTTCTCCTCTCACGCGCTCCTCAGCCCGTTCCGCAACGCCAGGCCGCTCCTCTCACGCGCTCCTCAGCCCGTTCCGTAACGCCAGGCCGCTCCTCTCACGCACTCCTCACGCGCTCCACAGCCCGTTCCGCAACGCCAGGCCGCTCCTCTCACACGCTCCACAGCCCGTTCTGCAACGCCAGGCTTCTCCTCACCCGCTCCACAGCCCGTTCCGCAACGCCAGGCCGCTCCTCTCACGCGCTCCACAGCCCGTTCCGCAACGGCAGGCTTCTCCTCTCACGCGCTCCTCAGCCCGTTCCGCAACGCCAGGCCGCTCCTCTCACGCGCTCCTCAGCCCGTTCCGCAACGCCAGGCTTCTCCTCTCACGCGCTCCTCACGCGCTCCGCAGCCCGTTCCGCAACGCCAGGCCGCTCCTCTCACGCGCTCCTCAGCCCGTTCCGTAACGCCAGGCCGCTCCTCTCACGCACTCCTCACGCGCTCCACAGCCCGTTCCGTAACGCCAGGCCGCTCCTCTCACGCGCTCCGCAGCCCGTTCCGCAACGCCAGGCTTCTCCTCACCCGCTCCACAGCCCGTTCTGCAACGCCAGGCTTCTCCTCTCACGCGCTCCACAGCCCGTTCCGCAACGCCAGGCCGCTCCTCTCACGCGCTCCACAGCCCGTTCCGCAACGCCAGGCCGCTCCTCTCACGCTCTCCACAGCCCGTTCCGCAACGCCAGGCTTCTCCTCACGCGCTCCTCAGCCCGTTCCGCAACGCCAGGTCGCTCCTCTCACGCGCTCCTCAGCCCGTTCCGTAACGCCAGGCTTCTCCTCTCACGCGCTCCACAGCCCGTTCCGCAACGCCAGGTCGCTCCTCTCACGCGCTCCACAGCCCGTTCCGCAACGCCAGGTCGCTCCTCTCACGCGCTCCACAGCCCGTTCCGCAACGCCAGGTCGCTCCTCTCACGCTCTCCACAGCCCGTTCTGCAACGCCAGGCTTCTCCTCTCACGCGCTCCTCAGCCCGTTCCGTAACGCCAGGCTCCCCGCGGCCCGCCGCTCAGCTCCGCGTTGCCACGACAACGAGAAGGCACGACACCCACTTTATCTCACAGTTCTCTGCTCAGTGACTCTGTACTTTTCTGACTGTAAAATTCGCATTCGCTGATCCTTCACCCCGTCAGCCCTTCTCTCCGTTGCGTTCATTACCGTGGGGGTATCGGCGTCGGCTGTACAGGTGAATAGGTGAAGATCTCAGCTGATTGTGACAGAGCCAGAATAATGTGTGTGTTTTTCTTTTCTGATAAGTGCTTTACAAATACATTATTCGTCTGTTTTGTGAGTCTGTATTTGAAGTGGTGGATTGTATGGTAAAAAAAACAGCTATGAATGCTTTGATTGATCAGAGTTCTGATCCCCGGACAGAGGCAGTGTCTAAAGCATTAGATAATGACATTGAGTTGAAATGATAAGGTCTTCTTGTGCTCAGTAAATGTCTCCCTATGTGACTGTGCCTGATGAACAGGATTTAATTATGACCCCCGTGTTGTTCCTGTCCTCCAGGTCTGCCATGTTAGCTGGCATCATGATCCTCCTGGTCTTAATGATGCTGGTTCTGCCCTCTTCCAGCCTGGAAGGTAAGCTTTATTTGCACAACCTCCTCTCTGAAGACCGCAGTATGTTTTTGATTGCACAACCTGTGGGGCTCCATGCCGAATATGAGAGAAATTCGCATATAGCAGGAGCAGTGAATGGACTTCTGTCAGCTTTAGTGGGAGTAGGTTTTGCTGCCATCTGCATGCTAACCACACGCTAGGGCAATCTCTCTGGAGCTGCAGACTACTGCAGGGATTGGCGGAAAGTCTCTCCTGATGGAGAGTCTCCTGTTCTGGCCTGGAACAGTTCTTTAGCATATTTGCTTTAGCAATAAGCATTCCTGCTAACGCCATGCTGTTTGGTCATTCCTAATGCCTTTCATGTACCTCTGATCCCTCCTGAGTGGTGCTTCAGACAAGTAGACTTTTCTCTCCATTATGATGAGGATTTTATTCTGCACTTGGTTTTGTGCCTTTGAAGCCCTCTGAAAGGGGATGAATTTAGATCTGTCCGGCACCTTAAGCTGCTGCTGTATCGGCAGACTGCCCTACCATTTCAACCCCATAAGTAGCACTGTCCTCTCCGTCTGCTTATGTAATATAATAAGGGGCTCAAAAGAACGTCTTTGGATTAAGGAAAAAAAGTGTTTATAGAGGTTATAGGATGAATTTGTGTATTACTCATATGATGGGGTTGTAGAGTTGCTGGATTTGATACTGATATGCAGTAGCTTATTTTGATGAGCTGCCTTTCAGTAATGGTGATGAAAGCATAATCATACCTATGTTTGTTATTTTTTATTTGTAGTGTTATAATGCATCAGCATCAGCTGATCTTGTCATCTGCTGACAGTGGCACAGGGGTCAGAGAGAGAGAGGGAAATGTTGCTCTCACATTATCGAAAGATGAGCATCGATGGCTTCATTTGGCTGATGCTTCGCACATTTTTTACCGGTTCATCTCTCTGCACATCGAAAAGCACCTTGGCGGCTTCCGTTAAAACCCAGGGAAAATGTTTGGCTTGATGTAACAAATTGTGAGTCGTCATCATCGTAGGAGTTATTAAACGTGTCCAACTAAGCACCTGCAAACATATAGACATGTATGTATAAGGCTGGATGCATTAAAATGCAGATACCGTCGTTTAGGGATGCATGAAAGCACTGTAAAATAGAAGAGTTTCAGCCTCACCATGTCTGTGTCGTGGGCAGGTGTCTGAGCTGGGTTTACTGGTATGACCACTATGGCCACAGAGTGACCACTTCATCAGAAACTCATTCCTATACTAAGCTGGCAATGCGTTTTTGACTTCCTGGGTATTTAAAAAGGCAGGTTTAAGTCATAGCCACTCCCTGCAGTGGAAAAAGTATGGCAGTGATTAACAACCCCAACAAAACTTGTATTTTGTTTTGTTTTTACAGTTTACTTGCATTGGTCTTAACAAGATAGGATTGATTCAGTCAGCCTGACTACATCACCTGTCCTGTGGCAAATGACAGGTATAAGCCATTTTGAAATTCGACCAATAAGAATGTGTGTATCCCCTGTGTGTCCCGCCCAGATGAGGAGGTAACGCCTGTCTCTCCGGATCATGAGTGCGCCTGTGAGGGCCGGTTGTGCACAGACGGGGATCGCTGTGTGGGCCAGCAGTGCTTTTCCTCGTTAACGGTCAGCGACGGGGCTCGGGTGTACCAGAAGGGCTGCTTCCAGGAGCGGGACAGCGTGACCTGCCACGCCCCGCCCTCGCCTGGCCAGCTGCTGGAGTGCTGTCGGGGACGCCTGTGCAATCTCAACGTCACGCTGGAGTTTCCCGCCCAGGGTGAGGCAGCCTTCAGGGCAGCTCGTAGGAGCAGGGATTCAGTGTTTTATCACATGCTGAATGTTGAAAGTACAAAATTAATGCTACAGATGTTCCCTTTCATTTTATCTTGGATTGCTGCACTGATTACCAAGTGAGGGTTGGTGTGGTCAAAAACCCCACCACAAGAGGGCAGTGAAGATCTTCCATTTGTACAGTGACGAGTTGTTGGGAATGTGTTGTTCATAAAATGCTGTTCATGGCCTCTAGCATTTTGTGAACTGTTTGTTTTCATAGTCCTAAAAATGGATTTATCATGCATGCATTGTTTCTCCTTAAATTTGGCATTTGTTGGAAGTTATTCTGTCAAGTTGTTTCAAAAATTCAGATTTAATTTTGACAGGGAAATGTGAACTGCACAATATTGGTTTAGCCTGTGTTTTCTGGCATAATGTAATTGGCTGTGCGTGGTTGTAACATGACGTGGCTGTGTCATGCTGGTGCTGGAACATGGAGCAGAGCATTTAAAAAGCATGATTTCAGATGTCATTCATTGAGTTTGGGGAGCAGCAGAGTGAAAAGGTGATTGAACACAGGGAATTTCCCTGCATTGCTAGCAGGATTGATTTTGTTGTCTGTTTTCCTCACTCGTCCAAGTATGACGTGTAGCTTTGAGATTCGTCCCACAAGATCCTCAGGTTGGTGGTTCTGTCTCGTGTTTCTGGCGCAGATGAGGAGGTGAAGCCCGTGTCCTCCGATCACGAGTGCGTGTGCGAGGGCCGCTCGTGCGTGAGCGGGGACCGCTGTTTCGGCCAGCAGTGCTTCTCCTCGCTGACGCTCAGCGACGGGGTGCGGGTGTACCAGAAGGGCTGCTTCAAGGTGTACGAGCAGAGCAGGATGACCTGCCGTACCCCGCCCTCACCTGACCAGATCGTGGAGTGCTGCCAGGGCCACCTGTGCAACCTCAACGTCACCGTGGAGCTACCTGTTCAAGGTAAGACAGGGTGCAGCTACCTGTTCAAGGTAAGACAGGGTGCAGCTACCTGTTCAAGGTAAGACAGGGTGCAGCTACCTGTTCAAGGTAAGACAGGGTGCAGCTACCTGTTCAAGGTAAGACAGGGCGCACCTCCTCTCATGTGCTTGGAACAGGAGTCATAGCCTGTGGAAATTCTTAAAGCAGAGTGTTTTATGTTCAGTAGTCAATAACATTAAAAAATGCGCCTCAATAGGATGCTCGCGTACAGATCCATCCACCATGCGTGTCTGCACGGCTCAGGGTGGTCAGAGTCCTGACTGGGACCTTAACTGCCATTTAAACTGAAACCTGATTCCTTTTAGCATCTGCTGTTTCAAGGAAATGGAGAATGTTTGATGCTTTTCATTTTCTGTTTGAATTGCTTACAACATTTGATTGATGTTTTCCATTTGTCGTGAAATTTAATTAAAAAAACGAAAGTTTTTTGTTTGAAACAGTGCTGGTCATTGCTGCGCTGTCTTTTGCTATGGACGCATATTTAATGCAGGTGTAAAACTGGGCCATTGTTGGAAAGTCAAAGGTTTGTAGCCGTACCATTTTCCTCAAGTTACGGTACGGTTTAAAGTAAGAGTGTTTGCCTGTGAGAGAGGGACATCTGCCCATCTCTGTGTGTCACTCTTTTACCACCCTCTTTCCCTGGCAGGGCGGTCTGCAGGCGGCGGTCTGAGTTACAGCGTGACTACCCTTGCCATCGTCATCGTCGCCCCCGTCATTGTCCTCATCTTCCTGTCCGGAATCGCCGCCCTGGCGTTCCGCCGGATCCACCAGAACCGGATGGAGAGGCTCACCGCTCGGGACGCCGAGTACGGCACCATCGACGGCCTGATCGCCTCCAACGTCGGAGACAGCACGCTGGCGGTGAGTCACAGCTCAGTATACCCACACAGCTGCAGCGAGTCTCAGCTCTGCGGTGAGTCACAGCTCAGTATACCCACACACTGCTGATCAGGCCGTATACTTACACAGCTGCAGCGAGTCTCAGCTCTGATCAGGCAGTATGGCAGTATATACCCACACAACTGCAGCGAGTCTCAGCTCTGATCAGGCCGTATGGCAGTATATACCCACACAACTGCAGCGAGTCTCAGCTCTGATCAGGCCGTATGGCAGTATATACCCACACAACTGCAGCGAGTCTCAGCTCTGATCAGGCAGTATGGCAGTATATACTCACACAGCTGCAGTGAGTCTCAGCTCTGATCAGGCAGTATGGCAGTATATACTCACACAGCTGCAGTGAGTCTCAGCTCTGATCAGGCAGTATGGCAGTATATACTCACACAGCTGCAGTGAGTCTCAGCTCTGATCAGGCTGTATACTCACACAACTGCAGCGAGTCTCAGCTCTGATCAGGCCGTATACCCAAACAACTGCAGCGAGTCTCAGCTCTGATCAGGCAGTATGGCAGTATATACTCACACAGCTGCAGTGAGTCTCAGCTCTGATCAGGCAGTATGGCAGTATATACCCACACAACTGCAGCGAGTCTCAGCTCTGATCAGGCCGTATGGCAGTATATACCCACACAACTGCAGCGAGTCTCAGCTCTGCGGTGAGTCACAGCTCAGTATACCCACACACTGCTGATCAGGCCGTATACCCACACAACTGCAGCGAGTCTCAGCTCTGATCAGGCCGTATATTCACACAGCTGCAGTGAGTCTCAGCTCTGATCAGGCCGTATACCCACACAACTGCAGCGAGTCTCAGCTCTGATCAGGCCGTATACCCACACAACTGCAGCGAGTCTCAGCTCTGATCAGGCCGTATATTCACACAGCTGCAGTGAGTCTCAGCTCTGATCAGGCAGTATGGCAGTATATACTCACACAGCTGCAGTGAGTCTCAGCTCTGATCAGGCTGTATACTCACACAGCTGCAGTGAGTCTCAGCTCTGATCAGGCAGTATGGCAGTATATACTCACACAGCTGCAGTGAGTCTCAGCTCTGATCAGGCTGTATACTCACACAGCTGCAGTGAGTCTCAGCTCTGATCAGGCAGCACGGCTGTACTGCAGTGTGGAGCTGGGAGAAGCACACTGCTGTGATTCAGGCTGTATTCCCCTTGACAGAATGCTTCCCCTAACCACGGGTAGCTGAGTCAGTAAAGTCATCTGGCCGGGCCCTGCTGACCAGACATGGCTAGTTTAATTCCGAGATGTGTCCTCAGCTGACTGGGATTCCACAGTGGCAGGACACAGTTGGCTTCTTCCTGCCAGGACACATTACTTCGGTTAGCAGATGCTCTTATAAAGAGGCTGGGTGGGTGGGCCTGTGCTGGCCAGAGTTTTTTGGCTTTCTGCTGTATCAGCACCTCCTAGCAGCTGGTCAGCCAGCTAATCAGTGAAATATTTACCCACAGCAACTTGCAAGGCTTACAGTTTCCATGTATTACCCATTCATACAGCTGGATGTGGCCTACCTGGGAGCTGAGCAGGTGCCCTTTGGGCTATGAGCACCACTCCTTATCACTGCTGCCTTGCAGTGTTAGAGATGGAGGGGTGTGTCCGGCTTCAGCAGTTCCCATGGAGATGCACCCAGCTGGGCATGGTCACTTGCTGAGTCACTATGGAAAAAAAAAAATGTTAGCAATGTGAAATGATTGCATCTGTTATACAGTGTTTGTTTAGGTATCCTTACCCCTCTATGGGTGCTCTGTGCTGTATTTCAGTGAGAAAGGAAGGCACTGTGAGAACATTCAGTTTGAGGTTGAGAGACCTGCGTGTCTTGAAGTCACATGATCCCAGTGAAACTGCTCCTTTCATCTCTGAGACTCTCTGCTGGCCCCTGAAAGACTGCCGCCAAGCCTAAAAGCATTCTTTGTTTGTTGTGATCCTTTTGATAAACTTTATTCAGTTTGCGCACTGCGAACCTCCGAGTAAATCTTATTTCAGCTCAGACTAACTGAGGGCTGTTTACAGTACAGCTCGCCTGTTATTCCGTGTAGGAGCTGCAGGGCGTGTTTCGCTGAGATTGCTGATGTTGGAGCCGTTTCAGGCTATTTTCAGAGCGTGTTGAGGCGCTTGGCAGACGGACCCCACACAGGCCACCGCCGCTGAACGCTCGCATGCATCTGATTTGAAGAAGCTGGCGGTGCCCTGCGAAGAGTTATTAGGAAGAGCCATTAAAAGGGAGAGCCAGTAAAAGTATGTTTCAGTTAAAGGATGCAGTCCCCCCCCTCCCCCCCAGTCCCATGCTGGCCCTGTGCGATGCTACAGCTTCATTCTGCTGTCTGGAATATGACCTGATTTCAGTTACCCACCCGGGCTCTGTCATTATCCCAAACCCAGGAATGTTCCCATTAGCCTTTGTGGCTTTCTTGGAATCTGCTCTTGATTCTGCTCCTGTCTAGGTGGCATTTGTAAGACCAGCTTGTTTTTATTCTGTGAGGACCCTCTTTTTTTTTTTTTTTTTTTTTGGCCAAGTTGAACGTTTTCTCATTTCTCAGGTTGCTCAACTGCGCCCTCTTGCGGGAGTAGTGGCACATTGCAGGACCTCTGCCAGGTCTGACTCTCAGTTGAGGAGACGAAAATAAGACGGCTGCGAGCTGGGCCTATTTCGAGTGTGTGATGGGGGTTAGATCGGATCTCTCGCACGCCCATTCATCACCGGATGCCTGGTAGGATATGGTGATGAAGCGTCTTTTATTTCCCCTGTTTCGCAGGAGTGGGCAGCTGCAGTGCCCAGTCATCGTAATCAAGGGTCAGACAGACCAAAATAGGACCCCTGCAGGAATGTGGGCACAAGCTACACAGGGCGATCGGTCCTGTCCGGTCCCCGCATGTAGTGGACATCCGCTGTGTAGCCAGAAAGGTGGCACACCCTGTAATTTTGCAGGAGGCAGTGGGCACATCTCCTCCTGGATAACATTACAGTACATTTGCTCCAAGGGTGTACTTGTCCAGTTTATACAGCTGGATATTTTCTGAGGCAGTTAAGTACCTTGCCTAAGGGTACAACAGCAGTGGCCTCCTGTGGAATCAAACTGGCAACCTTTGTGTTATGAGCACTGCTGCTTAATCACTCTGCCACACTGCTGGCTAATGTCCCCAGCCCACACCACCCTCTCTGTCACTTCCTCTTTCTGCTTTATAAAGTGTGAGTCAGCAGGCTGGCTACAGTCAGAGGCAGACCTGGAGGGCCTGAGTGTGGAATGACAGGGTGCCTTCAGACCTTCAGAAAGGTTCCTTTAGAGAGGCTTGTACCACATAACCTCAGTCAGTCCAATATGTAAGAACTGGAGGTCATTGGGTTCACTGACCATTATAATGTGTGAAGGATTCTTGGTCTTTTCAAAGGCAGATGGATGGTCCAGGTTTAGAAAGGGGATGATTCACCTCCTTGGTAAATTGCCTTCCTGATTCATGACCTTTGTAACATGGAGCAGAGCAAATCCAAGCGCAAAGATGACTCGGGACACAAAAGGCTTGGTTCAAGGAAAATGATATTCCCTTTACTGAAGCCTCAAGAGAAAGCAAACCAGGCTTCGTACAAGAGTTCACACACAACAAGCATGGCAAATCAAGGCTGAGCAAATACATGGACAAAGGGCAGGGCTTAAATAACAGAAAACACAGGTGAAACCAATAACTAACTAACACAGATAGAAGACATTAACTTAATGAACACAGGAAGTTATGAGGCCATCCTGGGAAGCAGCAGCCGTATCTCTGACAACCTCACTGCTGCTCTTGTGCATCCCTCCTTGCCGATTGGTTGATTCACTGCTGTTGTTGCGCATCTCTCCACGCTGATTGGTGGGTTCACTGCTGTTCTTGCACATCTCTCCACGCTGATTGGTGGGTTCACTGATGCTCTTGCACATCTCTCCACACTGATTGGTGGATTCACTGCTGTTCCTGTCCTCTCCCGCAGGATTTGCTGGATCACTCGTGCACTTCAGGAAGCGGCTCTGGGCTCCCGTTTCTAGTGCAGAGGACTGTCGCCCGGCAGATCACGCTCAACGAGTGTGTGGGTCAGTAACCAATCAGATCCTGACCTCCCTGAGGGGAACAGCGCATTTCACCACACCTGCCTCCCGGCCCTGTGCTCCCCCCCCAATCCAAAATATCCTCACTCTGCCCGAGTGCACAGAGGGCTGGGTGTGCAGAGCAACGTGGCGCAGATGGCATTTGCCCCGTTTGCCTGGATCCATTCTCCTCAGGGTGAAATATCCACTGAACTGTGTTAATGTGAGCCAGAGCTAACCTAATGAAATACTAATCCTTTTTCCATCATTTGAAAGTAGTCAGGGTTCTTTTGGTTGTATTGTACCTGGGTTTCATTTTCTCAGCAAACAAGCCCAGCTTGTGTCATTAGCTTGTGTTGGTCCAGTCCTCTGGTTTTAGGTGATGTGAAAGTAGTGATTATGACAGCCCATTGCTCTCCATTTCCCCTGGGACAGGAAAGGGACGCTATGGAGAGGTGTGGAGGGGACAGTGGCAGGGGGAGAATGTGGCCGTGAAGATCTTCTCCTCCCGAGACGAGAAATCCTGGTTCCGGGAGACAGAAATCTACAACACTGTGCTGCTCAGGCACGAAAACATACTGGGTACGTCCAGGAGAGAGGGGGGTCCTGTGTGTGTACCTTTAGAGACAGTGATGATCAGCACAAGCAGGTGCCATTCAACATATGTCACAAAGTTCAAACATTCATTTCTTTAATGTTCAGGGAAATCTGTGTGACCTGTGCAGGTAACCTCATCAGGAAAATGTCGTAGTTGAGAATGCTGTTTGTCTTCCCCTTGCCTCACAGTGAACTGCCAGGTCCAGTTTTGTGTAAAGCAGGGGGTTCAAGTCCTTTAAGAAAACCTTGGATTAAAGCTTTGAGTTGAAGTGACTAAGCTGAAAGGGAAACCGGAGAGTGATCCAGCGCTCCTACGTGACCTGGGTCGCCCCCACACGGATCTCCAGCACACTCTGTTTTTCAAATGCCATGTGGCTCCTGTTCAGCCGTAATGTGCTCAGTGCTGGGCATGTTAGTGAGTGGGATGCCGAGGATCCCTCTGTCAGAGTTTCTGAAATATCTTTTTCGATTGGTAAAAATTTCTTAAATATCGCTTTTTTTGCAGGCTTTGATTTCAGTTACACATCTTGGCTAACACAGAAGAGACTCTTTTAAGGGAGGGTTTTTTTAAAGTTGTTTTTCTTTTTTTTTTTTTTATAAGGATGTATGTAGCATATAAGCACATATGTACAAGGCCCTTTTCACCATTCTCCTCCTGCATATCCCCATACTGCCTTGACACATACCTAGTATTCTTTACCGTACATAATAAAATATGTGTGTGTGACCTTGTTTGCTCTGAGATTGCGAATGGTGCTGAGTTGGTTGCTGCCGTGATATTCGGGGAGGAGATTCGGGCTAGGAGGCACAGATGGCCCTGCTTCCAGGGCCAAGTGTGGGTGGATCAGGCAGCAGATCGGTGTTTTTCGCATTTTCTTAGGTGCAGAAATGTTTCCAGGCGTGATTAATACAGAGCCAGCCCCCATATCTGGATCTGAAGTAAAATATTGTGAGAAAACTAGCTGATTAATTCATGCATCAATCACTGGAAGGAAATGGTAAACACAGAAGACAGTGTAGCTTTGGAAGTGATTTAGCATCAGAATTTAAGCCTCACTACAAAAAAAGTGTCACAAATGAGACCATGTCCTCAGATTGGATCCTCAGTATGGATTCCACTGCATGTACATCACTTCTGATTTTTCTCCCTTTATATTTTATATATATATATATATATATATATATATATATATATATATATATATATATATATATATATATATATATAATGTATGTATATATATGTGTGTGTGTATATATCTAACTTCTGGAGTGGGCAGTTGTAGGCACAGTAACCCCTGTACTGGTGCAGGAGCTCTGAAGCATGAGTGCGCTCCTCTGACACATTCGCATAGAGCGGCTATTCCTAACACTACCAATGCCACAATGCACTGGAGCGCACACACTGAACTGGATAGGTACATGGGCAATAACGTGTGGCAGGCTGCATGAAACACCAGGGGGCGCTGCCGTAGCCACACCACGCTCCTGCTGCTGCGGGCTCGTGGTGTTTGACTGATGACACTACTGGGCTCGAACCTGGGTCGCGGCACTCCACCTGTGCTCTAAACAAGCACACTTTTGGGCTGTTTTTGAGAATGACTGATACTGTGTCTGAAGTGAAGCCATGTAGTGCTGCAGTTTGTTTGAAAGCACACTCATGTAGGTGCTGCAGTGTGTGTTTGAAAGCACACTCATGTAGGTGCTGCAGTGTGTGTTTGAAAGCACACTCATGTAGGTGCTGCAGTGTGTGTTTGAAAGCACACTCATGTAGGTGCAGTGTGTGTTTGAAAGCACACTCATGTAGTGCTGCAGTGTGTGTTTGAAAGCACACTCATGTAGGTGCTGCAGTGTGTGTTTGAAAGCACACTCATGTAGGTGCTGCAGTGTGTGTTTGAAAGCACACTCATGTAGGTGCTGCAGTGTGGGTTTGAAAGCACACTCATGTAGGTGCAGTGTGTGTTTGAAAGCACACTCATGTAGTGCTGCAGTGTGTGTTTGAAAGCACACTCATGTAGGTGCTGCAGTGTGTGTTTGAAAGCACACTCATGTAGGTGCTGCAGTGTGTGTTTGAAAGCACACTCATGTAGTGCTGCAGTGTGTGTTTGAAAGCACACTCATGTAGTGCTGCAGTGTGTGTTTGAAAGCACACTCATGTAGGTGCAGTGTGTGTTTGAAAGCACACTCATGTAGGTGCTGCAGTGTGTGTTTGAAAGCACACTCATGTAGGTGCAGTACAGTACTGTGGTACTCTCACTAGAATTCCCCATCCTGTCCTGCTGTGTCAACTGTTGTGAGGTCAGACACAGTACTGTAATCTAGGAAGACAGTGATCCCATTTATGGAGGGAGAGATTTCCAGGGAGGTCTAAGGCGCGCTGTTGTAGCTGTCCACAAGGAACTGTCCACAACGGCGTGGAGCCGGCTTACCTTTAAACAGGTGCTCTGTGTGAACCGGCAGAGATGCAAACTGTACTGATGCTGAGAGAGAATGTGTATGTCTCTGGCTGTGCTCTCCTTCTCCCTGCTTTATGTAGTCAGTGAGATTTCAGATCAGAAACCATCCGTACACTTTTCTCTGTGTCTCTGTGTGTATGTGTGTGTGTTTAGAAAGTTGCTCCACATGTTACACAGAGCTGTAGGTTTTTGTTCACTGCTTTATGCTGTTTTTATAGTTCTGCTCACCAAGGCTTCTATGGCACAAACATCCTTGAAATAAGCAAAGGTGAAACAACTTTCAAAAACCTTCCTCTCTGTGCTAAGATGAGTAACTGAAATCAAATCCTGTACATAAGTGTTATTGACTGTAACAAACGTTTAGCACTCATAAAAGATATTTTAGGCCTTTGAGAGGACACTCTGCATCCCACTCAATAACCTGCCCTGTGCCAAGTCTGTTATATCTGAACAGAAGCCACACACCTTTTGAAAAACAGGGCCACATTTTCTGTTTATACTCATGTTGACCTAACCTCATTGCACACTGTAATCTGTGTCTGATTGTAACATTAACTCTGTTCAATGACGGGCCCTTCCGTCCTGTCGGCTGTTTATACACGTGTTGACTTAGCCTTATTACGTGCTTTAAGCAGGGGCAGCAGTGTGGAGTAATTGAAGGGAGTGAGGTTACTAACCAAAAGGTTGCAGGTTTGTTTCCCTGCTGGGGCACTGCTGTTGTACCCTCGGGCAAGGTACTTAACCCAGAATTGCCTCAGTAAATATCCAACTGTATAAACGGATAAGAGCATCTGCTATATGCACATAGCTTAATGTGGCATGATAATGTAATAGTTAAACCTGCAAGCTGTTGTGGGTGAGTTTATTATCGGAGCATCTGACCGCGAGCGTGCTGGCTGCCCGCAGGCTTCATCGCGTCGGACATGACCTCCCGGAACTCCAGCACGCAGCTCTGGCTGATCACGCACTTCCACGAGATGGGCTCCCTGTACGACTACCTGCAGCAGAGCACGCTGGAGGCCGCCGGGTGCCTGCGCATGGCGCTGTCCATCGCCAGCGGCCTGGCCCACCTGCACGTGGAGATCTTCGGCACGCAGGGCAAGCCCGCCATCGCCCACCGCGACCTCAAGAGCAAGAACATCCTGGTCAACAGGAACGGCCAGTGCTGCATCGCCGACCTGGGTGAGCGCCGGCCTTCCTGGAGCAGGGCCCACGGCACACACCTCACTGCATTGATCCCGCGTGGGCCATTGCTCTTGTAGCCTTTGGCAATGGACCTTATTCCAAACTGCCTCAGTAAAATATCCAGCTGCTTCAATGCATAGCATGTAAAAAGTTGTGCATGTCTCTGTGCAACTCACCTAAAGAGACTGAAAAAAGGGGGGAAAATTCCCCCTTTTTGTGCATATGTGATGTGCCCATTTTAATTCGGTCACATCGAGCGCATACAACACCACAGTGGGCTTGACAGGATATATTAGCTTGTATCAGCCAGCATCAGAGAGCATTTGCCATTTGTTAAAGGTTATGCATGGGGAGCAAAACAAAGCCAACCTCATTAGAATGCTGGATGGCCTTGCTTATGGAGAGCGTATCCGTCCATATTTGTACAAAATGTACCATCGCTCAGGAGTGGTCATGGTCAAGTGGTCCTAAGTGACATTCAGAGGTGGAGAGAGAAGCACTCGAGAAGCAGCGGCCTGCTGATGGAAGAGTTCCAGCCCGTGTCCCCTTTTTCAGAAGGCCTGTAAATTTATCTAAAGAGGGGAGTGTTGGCGAGGTCTGTCCTTTTAGTGTTGCCCAACACGCTCCGATCGAGTGCTTGAGCTACCTTTAATGAGCTTCACACAGGAAATGAGATGACCCCCTGCTGCTCCAGAGTGTGCTGAATTCTGTCCGTCTCCTGTCTGCCGTGTTTGAGTGCACACGCGTTTCATTCCTGGAAGCGCTTCCAGCGTGCGTGTGAAGTCCTGTTTTTATGCTCGTGGCCTATTTCCGAGGGGGAAAACTAGAACCACATGGCGTGTGTTGTTTTATGTTTCGGTTTAAAAACATGCTCCCCTGTAATGTTGTTTGCATCCAGAAGAGGCCAGTGTGCATGCCTGTTCATCTTGAGAGCATGCAGAAATGAAAGGCAGCATGACTTGATGGGTCATAGTTTATTTTTACTTATTTCGCTGCATTTTACATGTCAGGGTTTGGAGCAGCCTTTGTGAATATTTCTCAGAATTTCTTTACCGCACTCACATCAGTTAAAAAACAGGAACTGCTTGAGACTGCAGCTTTTACAGAGCTTGAAGTACCTAAAAGCATCGAGCAGTACAACTTCATTGACAACATGAGATGCCTTTGCAAGCTAGAGACTCAGGCATAAAATGATATCCGACAGGTGCTTCGCAAGGTTGTGTTTTAGGGAGCCTCATTTTTATTTTTAATATTTGACCAAAATGTGACTCATGTACCTTCAAAATCCCCCCACGCCTCAAGGATTCACATGCTTATCGTCTAATTTCCCATGATGCGCCAAGGTATTCCTGTTTGATTACACTGAACCTGTTTGGGTAGCCTAACCGCTATGTATACACATAGTATTTAAAATTGCATGGCTTGCTTGTTACTTGTGTAATTAACTTGTATAACAACCACAGTGTCTACACAAAGGAGTTAGTATGTAGGTAGACAGCACTGTGAAGGCCTAGTGTAAATGCACATGTAACGAGGTCACCCACTAAACTCCTTCTCCTGTCTCAGGGCTGGCTGTGATGCATTTTCAAGACACTAATGAGCTGGACGTGGGCAGCAACCCGAAGGTGGGCACCAAGCGCTACATGGCCCCGGAGGTGCTGGACGACACCATCCAGACGGACTGCTTCGAGTCCTACAAGCGGGTGGACATCTGGGCCTTCGGGCTGGTCCTGTGGGAGATCGCCAGGAGGACAGTGAGCAACGGTCAGTGCTGGTTTTGTGCTTCCTTGACTTTCTTGCTTGCTGTAGATTTGTTTTGGTACTTTCACCAACGTCACTGAGGAAGTGGTTGGAATGATATCCAGGATGCATTACAGCGATCCAGGCAGGAGCTGAGATGCCTGAAAAGGACTGGCTGAGTGAGAGAGTGAGAGAGAGACTGAGCGAGTGACTGAGAGACTGCATGTGACGCTGTGTGTGTGAATGTTACTGTTTGTGTGTCACCGTGTGTGTGTGTGTGTGAGAGTGGGTGAGAGACCAGGCACATTATTGTATTGATGAATTTTCTTCTTGCTTACAGAGGTCTTGGCAGTTTCTTGTCACTTCTGCATCTGATCTGATATACTGCAACGCTGAGCTGTAAGAATGTCTGCCCAAGACTGATAAGTGAAGACAGGGGCTAATTATATCACCCACATGAAAAACGATACAGTGGCTAATCACTGACCCCGAGTCACCGACAGGTCCACTCTGGCACGGCAGGCTTTATATCTCAGACTTTAGCCAACAGTTTTGTTAGTGTGTTGAGTTCTTTTCTACCTAATGTGTGGGAAGATGACAGATTGTGCCACATTGAAGTGATTCCTTTCTGAGGACAGCTCCAGCTTATACACTGTATATGATATACGGCCGCTCTAAAGAGGCTACCGTGTCTTATCTGAAATGGACACTGATTTTTTCCACCAACAGTAAAATGGCTATTAATAGTGGGCACCGGGCAGACTTCCACAGCTTGTGGTGTACTGTAGGGTAACGCAGGACACTCCCATCTGAACTCTGAGATGGTTCTCCTCTCAGTCATCATTGCGACGTGCTTCAGTTAAACGTGCCTTTTAATTAGGCCTTCTTTTCACCCTTGCTTATCATGTCTGTCACTGTGTAAAAGTAAGCGCCCATACCGATAGATAACCATACCATATTAATTGCAGATGAACTGCTTGTGTTCAGCAAAATGCCCAGCTTAGACAGTAGATGAGAAGTTTTGTGCCTGAAAGTTCGTCTTTGTTCTGCAGGGATTGTGGAAGACTACAAGCCTCCCTTCCACGACGTGGTGCCTAACGACCCCAGCTTCGAGGACATGAGGAAGGTGGTGTGCACAGACCAGCAGAGGCCCAACATCCCCAACAGATGGTTCTCAGACCCCGTGAGTACAGCAGCCCCTCTCCGAATATTAAGCCTCTGTCCTCCATTATGGGCACCGAGTCAAAGCAAATGTTAGCTGTTCGCCCAAAACATTTGTTTCACAATGAATGAGTGTAAGATTGGTTTTCTGTTTGTGTTTTTGTGTTGGTCAGCACTGAAATGAATGAAAAATGTTGGGTAACAGTGAAAATGGTTTCCTTTGAGTCATCACACAGAGTTTTGGACAGGACATCTTGTGGTTATATTAAATCTTAGACCTTATCCATTATACAGAGTAATTACATATTTGTATGGCAGTTGGAGCCCAACCAAAAATCAATGTTGTGATGGTGGCATCAGTCTGTGATATGGTGGAGGCCATGATGGGAAATCAAGCATTTTAATGAGGGGAGGTCTGTAGTGTGTTTGGTGCTGGTTGATATGAAAGGGGATTAAGGTTGGACAGAACAGAAAGAATGGACATCAGTGGTTTATTTACCTTATGGTTATCATTTAACATATGTTGAATTGGAGCTTGAAACTAATTTGTAATGTTTTGGAAAAAAGGCATTATATATTTTAAAATGAACCCCTTGGACAGCATTTGGTTAGCTGTACTGAGGCTGAGGTTAAAAGCCTTTGATCTATGAACACTTCATAGTCCTAAGGCTTTCACGTATTAACATGGAACCACCCTTTCTGCATTTTTTGTTTCTGTTGGCGCCGTTATAGGTGTTGCACATAAACAGGTTTTCTTGTGTCACAAACTGTTTATTTTTTCCTCTCTTTCTCGTCTCAGACTCTGACATCCATTGCCAAACTCATGAAGGAGTGCTGGTACCAGAATCCATCTGCCAGACTAACAGCACTGCGCATCAAAAAGACTCTGACAAAAATCGACAACTCGCTGGACAAAATTAAAGCGGACTGCTGATTCTCCTCCAGAAGGGAAACTTAAAGGCCTTTAAGGTGTCCACCAGGGTGTTGCCTGGCAATCAGAGAAGGGACTGGTCAGGCACTGTGCCCTTATAGTGGCACACAGTATTTATTTTAAACAGCTGATGGGAAACATTTTGGCATCCAAAGATGGCTTAGTGGGCATTTAAAATTGTCAATAGCCAAACCTTAGGTAATTAACCCTCTGAATTCATAGGAATCTAACTAATAGTCCTGCTATTAGTCAACAGAAAATATTCACCAGGGCTTTGGAAGAATGGAGGATATTGCTGAAGAGGTACTGTTCTCTTTGACTCCTCATTGGTAGGAGAAATTTCTGAAAATATATTTCGTTTAGCAATATTGTCTGTGCTTTTATTATTTTCTCTTTTATTGCACTAGCAATCTTTGCATTCCTTACTTGCACGGATGCATTCTGAAAAGTAAAACAATTTGCCAAAAACAGTATATTTTGTATCACACATGAGCACAGTTTGTCATCATTGTTATGCAGTATCGAAAAAAGGAGTATTTTGCTATTTAGCAGCATCTCTTGCACTGGTGTTAACAGCTCTCACAGCCCTGAACTCTCTGTAAGAGAGTGTTTTTGCTATTTGTCATTAAGTCTGTCATCTGTTTAACATGGCGGTAAGTTGTAAACTGTGCTGCAGCTAACGGTACTCTTTTGCTGTCCTTCTCAAGATGTCTTATGTATCCTGTTGCAGAAAGCTAATATATCACCCTTCACTCTTGCATTACCCATCAGTTTTATTATTCTAACTGCTGCGTAAGCTATGTTAAGTACAAATGCTAACGAGTAAATAAACATTTACTAGAAAGCACAAAATTCAATCATTTTTACAGGAGTGAGTTTTTCCTGTAAAGGTATATTGTCTTCTCACTAAAATATGTGTATTGTAAAGTCAAAGTTTTTTTTTGATTTAATCAGCATTTTATATAAAGTAGTGGTTTCTATTGATTAAATGGAAAAATGCAGCGTTATAACTACTGGCTGTTTATTATTTGTCCCATCTGTGAAACAGGGCTGAATGACCTTTTAAAAGTGGAGATCGTGAACCTCTGCTACAGGAGATCAGCTTATGATCTGAACACAATTAAACCTTAGCGTAGGGGGTGTTTCAGTGTACTGGAAAACATATACCTACAGTATGTTTAAAAAACATAAGGGAATATCTTTTGTTTGTGGCCTATGAAACATTTTTACATTTTTTATGTGGAAAATGTTCACTAATAGCTGTGGCAAAAAAGTGGTAAAGCTAATTAATTCATTAATGAATTTTGTATGTATTCTTGTGAATAAATGCTGTCCAGTGAATTATTATTATTATTCTTATGTAGCTGGTGCTGTTATTATAGGTGACATGAATGATACCATTACGGATTCACTCACAAAGAGCATGTCATGTTAAAAATACAAATACTATGAAAAGAACTGAAAACAGAGTAAGATTAAAAACAAATCCACTGAAAGTTATTTCAAAGGGGAAAATATGCTATTAGAAAAATAAATGTTCAATATATAACGCATGAATGAATGAGTGGAAAATGAAGGAGCAGATGGATTACCGAGGCAGGGCTTGAGATGGTACGCCTTCAGGAGGTACTGAAAGGTAATCTGACACCGCAGCCCCTACGCTGACAGGTATATTCATTCCACCAATGGAGGAGAAGCCCAAGAGAGGAGGAAAACCTATGAGTGAGTAACCGCAAGAGATGGAGGAATGACTCTGTCTGCTTAGTCTGGGATGAATCGGCCCATACTTTGCTGAACTACAAACTGAAACTACTGTTTGTAACACATAAAGCATTGATTGAAAGTTGGGGTCACATTGGCCTCAATTTGAGCTGTGTAGTGCTGGGGTCCGTGCCATTGCAAGTCAGTCAATTCAGGGAATGAACTCAAATTCAGTTAATAAATTGAAACTTGCCCATTATTTTCCATTAAGGTTTTCAATGGAATTGACCCTGACTTTGGAGTAATGGAAGGGCTGTGTAATCATTTTGAACTGAATACATTATACAAAGCCAGCTGTATGTTTACCCCCATATTACCCCCATGTTCGCAGACTTAAGGTGAATCCCAGGGCCAATCCAGCCTGTCACATTGGCAGGTGAGCCACTATCTGTGCATATCATATGAAGGTAAAATCTAGGCACGTTGGAGTTCGAAGACAGTGTTAAAATGTAACTTCAAATTATGTATGTGTATCCTTAAATACTTTGTACGTCGGCAAATAGTTTCTAGAGTCAAAAATGACTAATATTAAAATGCCTGTGCTGTGGTTAGTGACACTGTGTGGAAAACACTTTGGATGACTTTCCTCCATTCATACACAGGCCATTTCCACCTGGTGCTGTTGTGATTCACACTGTCAGTGACCTGCTGCACTTAATCTGAAGCACCATGAATTCCTTATAGACGGAGATGCAACAGAATCTGTGTTTTGCAATGGATTTAAGCCTTGGTCCCTCTTGACTGTAAACGAGATTATCATTCATGTCATGACAGTTTTGTTTTTTTCTGAAGAAATTGGCTGTTGAACAGTATCCAGTAAGGATGCCATCATACTCTATGAAATTTAGTAACTTTTCAGAAGTTGAAAGTTAATTGGTACTCTTTCAGATGAAATGCCACTTCTTGCGTCATGACATTCTCATTTTAGTACCACTAATCTGGCAGGTACCCTTACCTTGGGTAATTTGCAGTTTACAAATTAACATTTTACTGAAGCTACACTTCAGTGCTCATTTATGCCTTTTCTCTTACAGTTCTTGTCCTGGATTCAGCTGCAGTTGATCCACCTCGTGTTTTTCACTCGCCTGTTGGTGAAAGGGTTTTCTGAAGTTGCAGTAAAGGTTAAGAAGGACCACCCCCTCACTGCAGACAGGTTGCACAAGGCATAATGAACACAGTAGCAATGCAGGCCAGTGTCCCTGCAGGATTTCCACATACTGATCTGCCCTGAGGCCATTTGTGTGTGGCTGCATGTAGCTGTGCATAATAATTCATCATGTGACAACTGACACAGGTGACAAGTGGTACGCTGAGCTATAATAGGACAAAGAGTTTAAACCTCCTTTGTGTACTCATTTTCATATAAATACCTCTTTGCTTAACTTTAAGTCCCCCCCCCCCCCAATGCAGCCTCATCTCCAAACATCCTACTGACGTGCTAACAATCTTTCTACCTTTAAATATAGGTAGTCCACTATAGTAGCCCACTTCTCATTATATAATTAAATTATTTTTGCTCAGCCATTTTCCGCTGAGGTGATGAGGACAAAGGATATGCATATCAAGCCAGTATTATTATTTTTTATTTTTCTGTTTTGAAGTTTCTATAATGATACAGGGCGTCATACATATAGGTCAAAGGTGGGACACTTACTTCTTTGAAGGTGAGGAGGACAGACAGGTCTGGGAGATGGTGATTGAGTGGAAAAAGATACGGCCTTTGGCAGTGAAGCAGCAGGAACTGGACTGGCTTTCAGGCACTTCTGAAATACCACCTGCCTACTGGCACCAGGTGATCTGACAGTCCAGTTGGCCATCCTCGACCGTCTCAAACTCACACCCCTGAGTTCCAGAGAGAGCCAACTCGTGGGACTAGAATATTTGCTGTCTATGAGATGATGGCCATTCTGGAGAGCTGAGTGCAATGAAAGGTACCGCCACCACACTGGCACACTTTCACTCTCAGGTGATGGATGGCTCCTCCCTGTTTCTACCACATGACCCCAATACCTCTTTGTCCACATCCATTGTCACTTTCACTACAATATTTCTAACTTGTCTTCCACTTTCTCCATGTAATGGCTTGTCTGCACCTGTGCATAATTGAGACGTGCTTAAACATGGTCTCACTCAAAAGGTCATTTCCACCTACAGCCTGGTTCTTGCTGAGGTGTGTTTGAAAAGGAGTCACCCAAGGTACAAATGGCTGTGCAGTGCTGGATGCTGCCATGATAAGGTTACACATTTGGGAGAAGTAGATGTGTTTACAGAACCGATGAAAGAGTAAGCAGCCTTGCACAATGAAAAATAAATCTTAGGATAAGAACTCATAAACTCCTTCAGAACCTCTCAGGGAGCCTAGCTTTCAGATGAAACTTGTCCAGCAGGTTGACAACATCACTGTGAGAAAAAGAGAATGAAAATGGGAAAACCAAAGGAAGATTACCATTTTTTAACCAACCAAACAATGAATCCCTCCCCATTGACCCAACCTGTTTGTCAGAAACGCTGCTACATCCACTCTCATGGCTGTATTAAAATCCACCCTTGACTCAAATTAGCTAGTAATATGTACAGTATATAGTAATATGCACGCATTCCTTTGCGCATACGCGGACTCACTACACCTCATAAATAAGTGAATAAATAAATAACTTTAAATAAAATAGAAACGACCCTCTTCCTCAGTAGCCTATAGGCTCTGCATCGAGGGAGCGTGAGCGCGTTAATCTCCCCGAGCGTCACTCAATCCGCGGCAGCGGCGTGGCTTCTTTAATGCGTCTCCTCTCCTTTGGCAGTGAAACACAGCGGAGCAATGCGAAGTCTGCCTGTCGGGTTAGCCTCCAACGAAAAGCGGGGCCAAATTAATTTGACTGGAAAGATCGTTTAGCGCAGTCTGCCTGAACCAAGTGGATGAGTCTCCGGCCATGACTTGTCCCAGGTGTCCTACCGTTGGGACGGCGTTGATATTTCTGTCGGTCGTACACGTAAGCGCAGGTATCTGTCCACTTTTTTCTGTATAGGTTCTGCGTTGTTATGTGTGCAGTTTTTCAAAAAAATTTGGAGAGTATCGTAAATGTGTTTGAACTTTACATTATTTTTCAAATGTTGAAGGGCAATATTGCACCAGAGGCTTCTCGTCATGTTTAGATGTTTTAGCAGCATGCTTCGGTGGCCAGCGTCAATCTTCTTAATCCGTCTTGGATACTCAAACACTTAAGACAACTTCATTCATTCGGGTATTTGTACCGTAGAGTATCTGTTCTTCAGGAACCCTCCACTGCAAACTCAACACCACACATAATTTATTTGTTATTAGACGTCAGGAACCGAGGAGTAATGTTTTGAACAGACAGCAACAGTTGCATGGTATACTGCAGGCTACTAGTTATGTCCACAGAATTGTAAATTACCAGTAATAGCCTCATTCATGCGGTCTTGGTTCATATACCTATATGAACGCTATAACGTACATCGTGGTTTATTTAAATACAGGTTGATTCAGATTCACGGCTAGATAACTGCTTGTCAGCTGCTGAATAGCTTCATGTTTGTGACTGTTTTTGAAATACCATTTCAGATCTCTTTAAGACACACATGTTTCTTTAACAAGTGATTATATAGTTATTGCATACGTTTACACATTTGAATAAAATCATACATTATTAAATATTAAGATGTAATTTGAGTTGTATTCCCGTGCTTTAACCATTTTCTTACATTTTACAGTTGGATATTTTGTTAATCACACAGGATTATGATATTTTGGTTGAATATGTTAAAAATATTATCAGATGTGTAAAACACATACACATATTTAGATATTACACATATCAATATTTGTTGTAAGCATACAACTCATACTCCCTCCACACATAAAAATGTGGATTATCTTTTTTGTTGTTTATAATTTAGTTTATATTCTGTTTTTAGGCATGAATACAGTACTTATGTCTGTGATACTAGTATCTTATTAGATATTGAGACAATGTTTGAAGAATGTGGCAAAAAAAAATTACCTCAGTTAGTTCTGCTAAAATTATGTGAGAATCCTGTGTAGAAAATGCCAATGTAGACAAAAAAGCAGGAGTGGCTACACTCCTTTATGTTGGGTGCTGCCAGGTACCAAAAGATGTCACAAGCTGCTTACACACGTGTGCAGGCCATGCCTCATGAATGTGCTAGACATGGGGTGAAAGTGAAGGTATTTGTCATCCATAATGGGCGTGGCATATGACCTAGATTGACAGATACTTTGTCACCCACCAGTGGAGACTCCGAGCATCAAATCTGTCAAAACTGAGCCTGAACAGTCAGTGTGATTCAGAATCTGCAAGCATCTTATTTTGTGCCCACAGTGGGTGTGGCTTGGAATGGCCAAACCAAGCAGTTTGCCCTGATTGGCCTTTTCCATCCCTTTACGGTCCATGCAGAATATATGTGCCAAATGTGAAATCAATGAGTGAACAATGTGAAAAGTCACTGGAATGTGTGAAAAATGCATTTGGCAGCCATGTTAATCACGGCCATGGACCTATCAGTATTTTATGCGTATCTGCATACTGTGACCGATAAATGCATGGCAGAAAAACAGGGACCTCTTTGGCCCTCACGCCCAAACGTATGCACGGTATGCTAAGAAGGACTTTGCATAGTGAGGCAAACGATGTATGTGTTTCAGCCAGTATTCATACCTGCAGCCTTTCAGAGTTATGCAAGTGACTCTTTTGGAGAGATGTCCTTCATGCTAATCAGCATACGTTCACACACAAATTGCTTTGAAAGCCTCAATTATGTGGTTGCCTCAGTGACTGGCTATTTAACCTAAAGCTCAAATTGAAAAAAAAGTGAAATCTGTTTGTCATGAGATATTTAGAGAAGATAAAACTATATACACAATATGCTATATGCACTATAGTTATGGCAGTATTTTAATGTGTGCAGCTAAGCGTAATGCCTGTAGCAATGTAGCAGTCTCAGGTTTAGTGCAGTGTTCCATGTTATATTATGTTTTTCAGGTTTCTGAGAGGTTTTAAAGGTTCTGAGAGCTTTTCGAGGCACCTCTCTATGTAAACCATTGTAAGAAATGGCCTTGACCTATACCTTGCCCTTGAATACATCTTTAGTTTGTTGAGTTTCAGTCATAGGTTTTCCAGTTGTGCTGGATTGCATTCCGATCAACCATGTGGGAACTGCGGTCTTGGAAAAGGCCAGCATCAGAGTGATTGTTGTTCATCAGCTTTGAAGCGAATTGAACAGAGGTGCTAGATGGCTGTTCCTTATGAATGCTCAACATTTTCCCAAGGGTTCACCTGGAGGGTTGATTGAAATGTGTTCCTGTGAAAGGCCCAGTTTGGCACCTGTAGTATTCTTGTAGGAGTGGGATTACTTGGACTGACACCTGAAGACACTTGGCTTGGGATGGTATGGTCTGCACTAGCACTGTGCTGGAGAACAAGCTCTTGTCTCTTCTACTCTCTGAGCTAAGAGATACCAGATCTGCCACACTCTATTACATTGTTTATTATCATTACTGTATGGAGAGCCGGACCAGATAAGAAGATTGTGGGCTTGAATGTTTTTACACCATGGAGAGACAGAGAGATAATGGAGTTATATCCCCACTGCTGCTCCTAGGTCCCACGGCTCATTAGTCTTCTCCAAATATAGATCTGGAACCCGAAGGGGCCACATAGTTTGGTGAGCAGCAGTGCGGTGGTCACGTGTTGTTTTTAACAGACTTGACAATACTGACAAGGGGTTGCGACACCTTTCTGTGGAGAACGCTTTCTGAGTCAGGTCCTGTTGGATGGACCCATTTGTTATTGTGTTGGAAAGGACCAGGGGCCGGTTGCTGGAGAGTGGATGTTATCCTTTTCCACAGATCCGCAGCTCTCATTCCTTAACATCTGACACATTAGTGGGTGTGACTCTAACACAGTAGAGGATTTGGGCTGGGCAGGAATTCGGACAGGAGATGGACCCGCCCCGTCTCCTATCCAAATGGTCCAAAGTTGCACCTCTCACATTGAATGCAAAACATTGAGGAGGGGTCAGGAGACTGGGATTGCAACCATAACGTTGACAGTTTGACTCCTAAATGAAGCACCACAGTTTTTTCATAAGACATTTAGGTTGTTTAGTTGTTCCAGGTGTGTAAATCGCTGAATTTGAGACATCCCAGATAAGTTTTTATGTTGTGTAAAAGTATAATAATTGTGATAAGGCTTTTTTCATATAAACGAATTTACTGCTCATTAAAACTGAGCGACTTCAATATAACTAGGCTACTAACACTACCTGTGACATTAAGCACTGGCACTTTGGGGTGATACAACAGCCATCGTACATTTCGCTCATCAAAATCAATATCATTCCCCCTTAAAAATGTTAACTGTGTTAAAGTAGGTGTAGAGTATCGATCACGCAAGGTTTTACAACTGAAGGGAAATTGGTCATTTGAAACATTTTCTAAGGACACATTTGAGATCTAATTGAGATCTGAATTTTGGTATTCAGTTCAGCAAATCAGTGCAGAAGGTTACAGCCTGCATCTTCACAAATATCTCAGAGCGTTAAAAAAGACGGTGATTTCGGGAGCTGTCCTCCTCTCCTCTGCTCCTGCCCCCTTCAGTTTCATCACCGAATGTTAACGTCTGCACTTCCCCTTAAACACAGGGTTGACCGAGCTGAGCAACACCTTCTTGCCATTTGCTGAGGAGGCTTAGCCCACCAGCGAGGAAGGGAGCTGCTTTATAACCTGAGCAGGACAGGAGCACCTGGAGAAATGTCAGAGGAATTTCGTTAACTGGGCGTTAAGATAAGCCACTTCGTGCCACTTTCCTCTGGAATTCTGAGCCGAGGCATGGCGTTATGTAACAGAAACGTGTTCCGGAGACCTCCCACTCCCTCAGCCTTTATGTTTTCAGCCTTTTGAACACGTCGTGTCGGAGTGAGGCGCTGAAGGCAGGATGACCCTGAAGGCCTGCCTGACTGAGATGCATCCAGCGATGGCTTTCACTCCATCGGCTTTGAACGTGTTACATGGAGAGTGGAACAGAGAGGACTGTGACCTCGTTTTTTGGCTGGACTGGGCTCTTCTTTTTCCAAAAAAAAAAAGAAATAAAATAACAGCGCTACTTTGTCTTTGATGTCCCCCCCCCCCCACGTTCTCAGGCCTGAAGTGCGTGTGCCAGCTGTGTGCCAACCACACATGCGAGACGGGGCCGGACGGGGCCTGCTGGAACTCCGTCATGCTGATCGACGGGAAAGAGGAGGCGGTCAAGTCCTGCCTGTCGCCCTCCGAGATGAGGGGCCAGGTCTTCTGCTACGGCTCCCGGAATGTATCCAAGAGGAGCTGCTGCTTCACCGACTTCTGCAACAACGAGACGCTGCACCTGCACACAGGTAGAGTGGGTGGTCGGGCGGGGGGTGGGGGGTCACCGGGGCCGTAGTGGGGTGTACCCTCCCTGCTCTCCATGCTCAGCAGGCCTCTGATCTGATCCCCCTATCCTGTGACATAATAACGTCAGCTGGGGTTATCCCCCTGGGGGGGGTCAGCGATCTGCCCATCGGGTTTATAAATACCCCCGCCTGCTGTAGGCTGGGACTGAAAATCCGTTGATGGATCCGCCTGGCGGAGGGCAGGGCTTAGAGACAGAGTGCTAATGCGGCCGTGAATCTGCCTGGCCTCATGCATCTCTGCACCACAATAAGGCCATGCGGTCACAATAAGGACAGCAGGAGAAAAGGCCAAGCATGGGACAGTGAGAACTCACAAGCATTCAGTTCCCCTTTAGAATGTTTAACTGAGCTGAACATAATAGTTTTGCGTCCGTCTCTGCTGTAAGGACAGCGATACTTGATTCAGAAATGAGTGATGTCAGACTACTTGGGTTACACAACAGATGTATAAAACTGTTAAAGCGGCACAGAGCCATATGGCAAAGGCCATTCAGAGAAGGATGACTAACGACTGAAAATCTCCCTTCAATGGTTGAAACATATAGGTTTGTTCCCCTGCAGAAAATACAGCCTTTTTAGTGCCATAATAATCACCATAAAACTTTGTTTTACTCACTAATATCAATGTTTGATGCTTTTAAAAAACGTGAGGTATGAGCTACCTCAGTACAGATATTACAGAGTAACTGTGCCATTCCTCAATATGCTAGTGAATAGCCCTGTTTACTCAGGTTGTTTTTTATAGTTTATTCATGGCATTGTGGTTCATTGGAAAGAAACGTTAGATCTTTCATGGCTCAAGACAAAAGTTACTGCGTTGCCTATAGTACGTATTGTACCGACATGCAAATATGGGTCGTGCGTTTGTGTCAGTTTTCACGTTTTTCACATTTTGGTCTGGTACTGTAGAACCAGGGTAGAAGGGTAGCCCGTTATTCCTGCAGCACACACAGTGACATCCGGGCACAAACAGACCAGACAAAAACCGATGCAGTGTTATGTTCAGTGAGGAGGCCTGCTATTCTGCAAGAGTGAAAAGACCTGACCTGGTTAGCAGACCGGTCATTTTGTCCTACGCAGGTGGACTCGAGGCCACGCGGAGGCATGGATGGATGGACCTCTCAGTCACTGTTAATCCACGGCTCCTCGACAGTGTAATGCTATCAATGCAGTCAATGTTCCAGCTACATTTACCGCACCTTAGTTCTCACAAACAAATGCCCCCCGCATTTGATGGACCAGCCACCCTGTGCAGGCCAGTGTGGGGTATTCACCTGCACATGCTCGGCTGTGTGCAGCACCTCACGGTGACTGGAGTATGATTTCCCAGGGAAAAGCAAAGGATCTTTCGATATCGATGCCACAGCAGGTGCAAGCACTGCTAGCATTAAGCAGTAAATTGGAGGACCCACAGATAATGGGCTTGTACTTGGAAAGAAATGGAATTCCTCAGAGTTTAAAGTGAGGTACAAATGCACGCACGCATCGAACATACATATGAATAGGACAATGTTACAGCTGAATGTGTTCCTAAAGCAAAATAACAGCATGAGGCTGTAAAGTTCACAGCTGTGAGGATGAGGTTGCAAATGAGAAAACACCAGCTTGTTTTCAAAATGTGTTCTGCACATGAATAATCTCTCTAAGCAGCAATCAAAGCTCTGCTTTCAGCTGCCTGGTCATATCATCCATGACCATCCAGGAACCGCCTGCAAACGCGAGTGCGATGGATCACTTAGCTGTAAGTTCTGAGGCTGGCTGTTGTGAAAGTCCAGCCAGTGAGGGTTTGTCGTCTGCCTCACGCGGGTCTTTAAGGACGTTCCCGTGGTTACTGCATTGATTGCATGCATTGTGCCAGAAACAATCAGCAATTCCAGAATGCCTCCACAGGGAACACAGCACCACAGAGCTGCAGGAGGGGCAAATCACCGAGGTCTTTATCAGTGTCACGGAACTGACAGCTCGATGGCTTAGAACAGGGGTGTCCAAACCTCTCCTGGAGGGCCACTTTTCCTGCATGTTTTAGATCTCTCCCTGCTCCAACACAGCTGATTCAAATGATCAATTCGTAGCGAACTCCTGAAGCTACTGAATAACAAACTGATCATTTGAATCAGTTGTGTTGGAGCAGGGAGAGATCTAAAACATGCAGGACAAGTGGCCCTCCAGGAGAGGTTTGGACACCCCTGGCTTAGAATGTCATAGCAGATTCTGAATATCTCTGCTGGTGTGTAAGTTTTAAAGCATATCAGAGACTGCAATACCAGTCCCACTAGCAAGGGGTACAGAGACGGGGAGAATTACTTATTTTCCTCACTTAAAGTTGCACTACATTTCCATTTTTGTTTAACTTCATTTAAGCTAGCTAAATGTGAGTGGTAGATATTTTAATCTCTTTCAAATATCTTGAATCTCTTTCAAGTTGATAGCGTTCCGTGGTTCATGGTTTCATTCACATTGCTACTGCACGTAATTCCGAATGGATCTATGCTGTGCGCAGTCGCTCAATATCAGCAATTCAATATCTCTTAATTAATAAGACCAGAGAAGCTAATGTGCCACTTTAGTGACAAAAGAAATAAAAGACTCATTTGTGTCCATGGGGCCTGTCACATTCAGCAGAAATTGTGTTATGCGTTGACTTACTCACTGTTTTGAGGACAGGTCCGTTTTGATCTGCTTTGGAGCCCTGTGTGACGAATGCCACATTATGTAGTAGGTGTTCCAGAAGTCTCCGTCAACGTTGGGCTGTGAAACATGCGAGGGTGTGGTACCCTTGGGAACTGTAGGCTGGGTCACCATGCCCTCCTACAGCAAGGTGACCTTCTGACGTTGTGCGGTGGGAGGTGATAAAACAGTTTCTGTTCACATCCCTGGCTTTGTGATCTCTGTTAGCCATCAGAAAACACTGTCAGGAGTTTACAAGCAGCCAGGATCTTCTTGCTGCAAGTGACTTGTCTTGGAGGACAAGTGTTTTTTCAGACACGTCATGTGGCATCAAGAACAGTGACAGCAAGGAAATGTAGTACAATATGAAAAAAGTTGTTACCTGACTCATCTATATATATGACACTGGCCCTATGATTGTAGATTTTCAGCATGATATATCATTTGCAATAACTCATAAATTATTTCAAATTATAATTGAAGCAAACACTAATGATGTTGATGTGCTGTCTTCCGATTATGGCTAACGCTGAAGCCATAGCATGGAGTATCCATAGGTCTTCATACAAGAATTTCAGCTCCTCCGCTAAGGACATGTTGTCCGTAAACACTCAGGCAGGTTTGAGTCACAATGTATCATATAAGCGTAGAAGCATATCCAGGATGGATGTATTTGGTCCGAACCTTTTGGAAATGTACATGTGACTAATTGCAGAGTTCCAATTAAAATCTTCAAAATGCAGAATAAACACACTCCACCTAACATGACCTCAGTCATATTTAATTCAGCATGAACTGAACCCAAACACACTAATATAACCAGCTCATTTGAATCCTTAAAAAGACATTAAACAACATCACTCCCCGGGGCTTTTCAGAGAGCCCCTTGAAATTCAGAAGCTCAAAATTTCGTCATTGTGTGGTCCTCCATCCTCTCTCAAATCGACCCAAATGAGCGTTTGTGGAAGTGCACTGGGGGTACACTGTTGTTGAAAACTCAGCATCTGCTTACAGAGATGTCCTTTAGCATGTTCAGTGTCTTTGTGCTAAAAGCAGGATAGCACTTTATCAAAAAAAAAAGCTTTTGGTAAAAGCTTTTTATTCTGTTTGAAAACACTGAAACAAATAATTCACTGCCACTTATTAAAAATAGCTTCTCTAATATTCAGTCAACAGGTAGAGGAAGTTATGCATTAAAACACTATATAAGAGATCCAAATGATTTAGTTTACATAAACATGTTTTTATGCACAGATTCATAATTTAGCATTAATATGAAGTTAGATTACATTAGTAACATTAGTATTTACCACTAGAGTTCTTAGTGCGCCTGTCTAAGTTTATCTGTTTACTACATACTTAATATTAGTAACCTATAATGGTTCATTATTCTTTATAGTCAACCATTAGTTAAATTCATAGTTAACTATTGATCTTATAGTACATTTAAAACAATGACTAAAAGCAGATATTATGACCATAGAGACAAGGGACTTCTGTTCTGGTATCCCTGAAACTGCCCTGTTAAGGGATCTGCTCTTTCTCCTACTGGAACCAGGGCTTGAATCTGCTTTTTTAGGTGAAAGATCAGAAATTTGTTTCTCAACACTTGTTGTTGATGCTGTTGTTTTTATGTCTGACAACACACCTCTGACATTTCACACACTGGAACTGCAAGGCTCTGGCGCGGAACAGTGGCAATTTTAATCTGTGAAACAGAAGTGCAAATAAGGAGAGTGTGTTGGTGTGCAGTATCAAAAATGCATTACCCTACCATTTCAGTGTAAGGTGCAATATAAACTCAACCAGTCACTCAATAAATCAATCAGTTTTTATTTGCTATGGCACACTTCACAAACGCGTTTTGTAGCAGAGCTCTTTGCAGATACAAGATCAGCATTCAAACCCAGTGATGTGGCAAAGACATGGAACTCCTTCTATCTGCAGCAAAACAAATAGACTGAGGTAGGAAGACCAGGACTTGAAGCATTTATGTACACGCAAGTGAGCGTGCAGACAATACTGCCCTCTGACATTTAAATCAGTAGGTGGATATTGTTCTCCAGGTACTTACTAAATCAAGGATGCCAGTGGAAATGTCAGAGCACATCGTATTGCTTCCTAAGCTTTATTGCTAGGTAAGTGTGTGGGAGCACTTTTTATTTGTCTTTCTTTTTGACAGTGTGTTTTGAAAGTGTTTCATCTGAACATACAGTATAACACAAATATTAAATATGTGGTACCTGCATTACCATATTGATAGGGCACCTTGTGTCCTTCTGTTTGTGGGAAAAAAAAAAACCCTGGTAATGTCTTTGGCTGAACACACCAAGCATTTCTGTGTATCCTCAAAGACCCGTTGACTTGGTGTGTGCTTAGTACGTCCAACTAGACACGTTAAATTCAGGTTACATCATTTTTGTTTGGAGAGATGATAAACCTGTCTCATCTCTGCACTCTGAAAAGAGACAAGTGCAAGCCTCCAATGCACCTGATATTTTTCACACAGTGAAAGTGACACAGTGCGCTACGGTGGAGGTCATTGGAGGAAAGCTAGAGCACCTTGCTGACTGAGCCACTCTGGATCCTGATTACCTTTGGAACCCGTAACCTGTCTGCTAAACACGAACCCACTAAACCCTCCGATGGATTATTTTTCTCCAAAGGAAAAAGATATATCTACCGAAAAACAATAAGGATTGCCTTAGTTATGGTTAAAATGAGGATTCAGGTAGGTCTTAGCTACGCTTACATTTGCATGTTGAGTACTTCCTCAGAATTTTAGAAATGTGAGGGATAAATTCAGTGAATAGGAGATAAACTCTGGCATCAATTTCTTGTAAAGCTGATTATCCTTGTATCTTCAGAAGCGTTTATGTGGCTGTGCTGTGTATTTGAAGGCAGTGGTTGTGTTTCAAAAGTCAGACCAGTTTCACAACACCCCCTTGGGCTCAGCATGTCTCTCTGTCCCAACTGGCAGCCTCACCGGTGGAGTGTGCAGTTCATCTGATCTGTCCTTCATTCTTGTTCTCTAAACCCTTACTTTGTACCGTGTTGCTCTGAGGATCTGAGTCGGCTTTGAGCTACACTTGCCAAGAAATTCTACATTTGCATAGGTGTGTTCTCAGTATTTACTACCTAGATTTAAAGAGTTTAACCTTTTAACTTTTAACAAAGCAAGCCCTGTTTTCTGCTTACCCTCTTACATTAATAAGTATCACAGAAAGTATACTGGCTCATTTAAAAAATCTGACTGCTAATTTATGTAGAACTACAAAGCATTGCAGGTAGCACCTAATTTATATATAATAAGCTAGTATTCTATATATGCCTTTCTGAGCTCTGGTCTGAATGTTGCTGGGGCATTTTAGCAGTTCGTTATGTGATAAAGCTGCATGTTTTAGGCCTTGTGTTCTCTCTTTGTGTGAAGTCATCACACCACTGAACCACAGAAGAAATGTGATTGTTGACAAATAGAAAGAAAATAATGGCGTAATGTTCTTTTTGCCCGATTTTTGGATGACTTCAATATTAGTCGTTATTGATTTAAATGCGTTTGGTGTAAAGATTGGCCACTAGAGGGCGAAGAGATCATAGTAAATATACACGTAGTGACAGGGATGAAAGAACAATTTTGGTGCATTTTTATTCATCAAAGAGCTAAATTCATATTGATTGCTGTGTTAGGCAGATGCCATTTCGGAACGCATTATGAAATGAAGGGAGGTTAAATACCGAAGCTTAATACGTTGCGTGACCTTCACTGGCTGCAGGCAGTGCTCTGCACCTGTTGTGGCATCGACTTCACGAGAGTGTTTAGTTCTCGCTGGGAAATCATATTCCACCCAGCAAGGCCTGCCGCGTGCAGCTCAGCTAGCATACAAGGTCAGGGGTACACAGGTTACGCCTCGTCGCTGACCAAAACCTGTCAGCTGTTTTCATTCAGCTGGTCTCTGTGGGGATCTCTCCCTACCCATCCCTCCATCCATCCCCCCATCTATCCCTGCACGTGTTGTATTGCCCGATGTAGCCAGAGGTCTCTCAACCTCGCCAGGGTTTTATGTTTTTTTTTTTTTAATTCCCTCTGGAAAATGCACTATGTACAGCACTTTGTGACAAGTAGTGTGGCATAGTGGTAAGGAGCAGCGCTCGTAACGGAAAGGTTACTAGTTCGATAACCCCAAAGGGTCACTGCTGTTGTACCCTCGGGCAAGGTATTTAACCCAGAGTTGCCTCAGTAAATATCCAACTGGATAAATGGGTAAAATGTCATATGTACTATAGGTAAGTCACTGGATAAGAACATAAGCTAAATGCCAATAATGTAATGTAACATGTGACAGATGGATGGATTGATTGATTGATTGAATTGGCATATGCATATCAGGCTCTAACAGCTGCATCCTGGAGCCTCCTCCTTGCTTTACAGAAGCTGATTTCGCCACAGCAACATGCAGATATCCCTACGACACTTAGGGATTCAGGATCCTGGACGTACCTCAGTTAGATACACCCATCTTGCACTGGGGTAGTGACACATGACTGCCCTGGGCATTTGGAGCCATTCTGAATGTATCAGAACTGTAGATGAAATTTTGCTGAGAGGGGCATGACTAAGTGGCTGGTGACCCCGGACACTAAGGACCCCACCCCCAGCATCCCAATGGTCTCTCCACCCTCAGGGCAGTGCTGGTGTTAGTGCCATAATTAGTGTGTGTTTTACTTGGCTTTTCACACCCCCAGGCGCAGGTGCAGAGAAGCTTGAGGATTGTGGCCGTGTTTGCATGTCTACAGACTGTTTCACCACACACCATAGGTGTTGCAAATATGGACATGTCTTTGACATGCTCTACAAGTAGGATTAGGTGATCATTACAGAATGCAGTGGATTAAATGTTTTAAATGATCATTTGTGAACACAGGGGAGCTGAGTTCCACCCTGTTTCTGTAGCTTACCTCCCCATGAGTAAATTACATTTTAGTGTTGCAGTGTTATGGATTCTGTGATCTACTGACTGTTGTGTGTAACATTGTGTGTACATGGCTTTCCTTAGTTTTTAGGCTGTCTGGTCAGGTTAACACAAGTTAACTTGTGTTAGTGCTTGAATGGTGTTGTGCTCACAATCGCTGGTTTTGGAGTGCTGTTAGCCTGGTCCGAACCTGTTGCTCACTCAAGTTCAATGGATACACTTCTGTTCTGTTGTGCTGTGAAGTCATTCTGGAAAAGAGCATCTGCTAAGTGGATGTAATGTAATGCAATGTAATGCAGTGTAATGCAATGTAATGTGATGTAATGCGATATAATGGTTCTCCACTGTTTGCACGGGCAGAGAGGCCAGCGAGGAGTCCGGGCTGGGGCTGGCTGGAGCTGGTGGCGGTGACCCTGGTGCCAACCTCCCTGGTGTGCGTGGGTGTCCTGCTGTGGGTGTACACACAGCATGGGCAGCACTGTGTCTACCGAAAGGCCCTGGCGAACACCACCGAGGACCCCCTGGACAACCAGAGCCTCATGTCCCCCGACAAGAGTCTCAAGGACCTGATCTTTGACATGAGCACCTCGGGGTCTGGATCTGGTATGGGCCTCTTGTAGCTGCTGCTAATGCACTCTCTGGCTTTTAATTGGCTGCAATGCGTGGATGTGGCTATTGGCTGAACACGAGGCGAGATCAATGCTGAGAGGCATGATTAAGGGTATTGGAGGGTTCACCTTGATGTCCTGCAGCAGGAAAATTGTGATGGAGAAGCAGAAGAAGCTGCCCAAACAGGGGATGCTTTTTATAGCTGCAAAGAATTTGGAGGATGGCAAGCAGACCACAGGAAAGAGTAAAGTCTGTCTGGCCCCAAAAAGACAGTTATTATGGCAGTTATTATAGAGCTGGTACATTTTACCTGTACTGAAAATAATTTTGTTTCTGTGGGACATGGTGTAATAGTCTGGCAGCCTGGTTTGTTTAGATAAGGTCTTTTTAAAGTCTGATCCAAGCTCTCTGAAAATATCTCTACTCATTCAGACAGGACAGTGGTAAAAACAGAAGTGCTTTCAACCAAATGTTGTGTTCCTTCTGCTTTCAGGAGAATTACTCACATGAAGTAAGATAGTAATTAAGCAAGGCCTGCTTTGATGTATTTCATTGTGGAAATGGATTTATTGGTTTTGAACTCCCACATTTCAGTACCTGTCTTCTTAGAAATGGGGATTGGCAATGTACTGTAAGAAAGAGTGAGGCATGGTTCCAGTGTTGATGGAAAGTTGGATAAAGTTGTATTGGTGACCAAACAGAAAAAGTAAGGTGGTGAACAGCAAAGCATCACATTGGACAGTCTCTTTGGGGTCCTGTAGTAACTAAACATTGACTGGATCACAGCATGTACTCTTTATCTTTGTCCTCAGAGAGGGGAAACTATTTACACCTTAGTGTCTGAACATAGCTAGCTAACCGACATGGAATTTTGTCCATTTATATTTTAGGCTTCTCTCTCAACACTGCATTAATATCTCAGCGACATCCATGGCTCAGGTTGCACCTCCCCAGTATGGTCTGGTGCCTTCTCAGGGAGACATACTCTACCCTTTGAATACCTCTATAGATTCATATTTACTGATATGTCTAATAAATAGACTGCGGTCAGTATGAATCCCTGAATCTGGGCCCGGTTTCTGCCGCAGGTCTTCCGCTGCTCGTCCAGAGGACCATCGCCAGGACCATCGTGCTGCAGGAGATCATCGGGAAGGGCCGCTTCGGGGAGGTGTGGAGGGGGAGGTGGAGGGGTGAGGACGTGGCGGTGAAGATATTCTCCTCGCGGGACGAACGGTCCTGGTTCCGGGAGGCGGAGATCTACCAGACCATCATGCTCAGGCACGAGAACATCTTGGGCTTCATCGCCGCCGACAACAAAGGTACCAAAAACACGTACCTCTTCTTACACCCAGTCATTGTCCTCAGGAGAGAGTCAGCGATCACTTGGCCAAGATTTGTAGGGTCAGACTGTGAAGAAGAAGCCTTCACCCATCCCCAAAATGACTGCAGTGTTTGTTAAGGTGGTATTGTTCATGTTTTCTTATTGATTAAAGTTTGAATGTTAAGGATCTTTTGTTATTTCAATGCACTGCCTTTGCAATAGACAGATCATACAATCAGCTCCATTCCAAATAGATTAATTGTTTAATTGTTAATAGTAATTTTCATTATGTATAATTTATTTGTAGACAACCAGCCGGTTAATGAGTCACACCTGCCAAATTAAAGGCATATTAATTACAGGTGTGTGGCTGGAGAGCAAGATTCCCACTGTGGCAAGTTGTGGCTGTTCAGCAGTAAAGTGCTTTATCTGAGCCCTCACTCTTAACAAGCAACAGACTGCTTCCCTGTCCTTTGCAGACAACGGGTCGTGGACCCAGCTGTGGCTGGTGTCGGAGTACCACGAGCACGGGTCCATGTTCGACTACCTGAACAGGTACACGGTGTCGGTGGACGGGATGGTTGTCCTGGCCGTCTCGGTGGCCAGTGGGCTGGCTCATCTGCACATGGAGATCATCGGCACTCAGGGTGAGGCACCAGGCCATCAGCTACGACCCACCTGCCAATCAGAGTCCACAGACCTATAGCAAATTATGGGCTGCCATCTTGTTAGTCCTATGCTTGTTTTTCTACATACAATCTTAAAGTGATTCCTAACGGCGCCAGGTCCTTGATTAGTGGGCAGGCCTAGTGTTGATTGAGCTCCAGTCTGAGATGGTGGATTTATAGTGCATACAGTACAGTTCCGATGATGATTTGTTTTTGTTTTTTTTTTTTCTGTGAATCAGCTGTGTCAGAGCTGAGGTTTCATATGGAGGGAGCAGCTTTGTCAGCTGGTATAATTCACATGGGAGATGTTGTACTGTTGTGAATGGAGACAAGAGTTAAGGATGAAATGGAGGAGTGGAAATGTAACTTGGCCTTCACTTCACTTCAACTGAAGTGCTACTATTAAGAACCGTTTGAGTATGAGAGGGGTGTGTCTAGAGCTGTTCTCAGGGGAGCAAACTGTTTACTCTGTTCCAGGAAAATCTCAGTTTCCATGATTAACACAAAAAGTTCAATGACAAAATAGCAATTTGCTCATAATGAGCTGGCGAGGACAATGCCCCATTCACAGGGAGATGGTTCATTCACAGAAAAAAAACATATGCCAACTCTTGCAGCAGGCCTTACTACACAACCACATGAAATTGTTTATTATCATTATGATTAGTATGACTTTTAGATTTGAAATATCAGATAGCAGATATCACAGGGATCACTTATAGACTGCTTTATATCAACAGTGAAGCCATAACAGTGAGAGTGAATCATGGTCATAAAAACTAATTCTATTCTCATTCATGTTTAATGTGGGCAGTGATGCTAGACAAGTAAAGCGTATCACAAATCTATTCTGTGAAAAAAGAGAGATGGATTATTTCCTGTTTGGCAGGAAAGCCAGCCATTGCTCACAGAGATTTAAAGTCCAAGAACATTCTGGTGAAGAGGAACGGCTCGGCCGTCATCGCCGACCTGGGCCTGGCTGTGAAACACGACTCCCTCACCAACACCATCGACATACCAGCCAATCACAGAGTGGGAACCAAGAGGTGATGGCACAGCTCCGCCCCTGCTAAGGCAGCCAGAGACACTGAGCAGGCCTGGATGCCTCGTTTTTTAAATGCTTTTACCACTTTATGCAGCCCTGTTTGGAATTCTAATTGTATATGAGGTTCTCTCAATGTGACAGTCACTGCACTCCTGCTCTATACACTCCTGGGCACTATAGCTGATACAACTAATACACCTGCAGCTGATACACCTGTAGCTCATACACCTGCAGCTGATACACCTGCACCTGATACACCTGTAGCTCATACACCTGCAGCTGATACACCTGCACCTGATACACCTGTAGCTGATACCTCTGTAGCTCATACACCTGCTGATACACCTGCTGAAACATCACCAGCTGTTCCGGCTCAGCCTGCAGTCAAAGTAAACTCCTTGCTGACTGAGTCACCTGGTACCCTCTGCCTGCCATTTCATATTGATGTTCGTGCTTGTGTTTCATTGTTATCCTTGACCTTTCCAAATTCATCAAACCAGCCATATGTCAGAGAAATCATCTTCCAGAATCTGACCCTGACTGGGCAGGCCACAGGGGATAAAGACCCCTGAGCCAAGCACACCCTGCTTAAAGGCAATCTTGTCTTTTCTCTGATAAATCTTACACTTGCCATTGTCTGATTGGAGCTTGAACCTTTATCAACAAATGTCAAATCATTATTTGAAAATTGATGAGTTTTTAGTTGAACATAGAGAACCAAGAAAGACTAAATCAAATGGCCCTTGCAAGGGGGATTTACACATTTAACTCCAGTGCTCAGATGTGGAAGTACCTGCATGTATTTCTTCCACCCATTTACAAAGCCATCTGATTTCATTAATTAGTTCCCCCTCTGGCTGAAGAGCTGTTAGGAAATACTGAAGTACTGGGAGTACTCCTACTTTCTACACCTGGACTCTTCTACCTTTGTTCTAGTTTGTCCTTGCAAGCACTTCTTCAGGGTTTAACTCAGGGTTTATCGTAGAATCATTGTGGTACTCAGACTACCCTTCGCTCCCTTCTCACAGATAAACTGGAAGTGGTTAACCCCGCATTTCTTGAGCTGGACTGTTTACAGTTACTGTGCTACGTGATTCAGAGCACCTACTCATAGGCTGCCAAAAAAGTATAATTGCATTACTATTAAAACCAGATAGTTACTTCCGGAATGGTCTTGCTTACCTTATATGTGTTTAGGACGTCACATCCTTATGTTAGTGATTATTTAATGCTGTCTGCCTCACCAAACGGACACGTTAAGTGAGAACTAATGTGTTCACTGACTGCAGGTACATGGCCCCAGAAATCCTGGACGACACGATCAACACAGGCAACTTTGAGTCGTTCAAACGGGCTGATATCTACTCCCTGGGCTTGGTGTTCTGGGAAGTAGCGAGGAGATGCACTGTGAGCGGTATGAATGTACACAATGTTCCCACATCGATTCAAATCAAATTAATAACAATAATAACTCAAGGCTGATTAAAAATAAAAAATAAAATTGTTTTGTATTGATTCTTCCACCATAACAGCTGGCTTTCACTTCACCCAACTTGACCCTTTGACTCTTTCCAACAGACTTTCGGTACAATACTATCCCAGCACAAGTACCTCGTCACATCAGTGGAGTTGAACTAGCTCAATAAGCTGTTAGGAGGGAAGAAATCAATTATACTGTTGAACAGAATGAATTCAACATAGTTTGCTGAGGTATTGGTTATCATTATGATATGATATGATGTTTTCTACTGTCAGAAATGTGAATAGAACCACATTAGCATACTGTACTGTATATTAATGGATTGTACAGTACTGGATTTGGTGTCCATGGGAGTTAACTGACTTATATTATTAAATATTACTCTCTATGGAGCAGTAGATTTGATTTCTAAAAAAACCTCTTGCTTGCAAAGGTGATGAAGGCAGGTGTGTGTTTGTCCATACAGGAATCTGTGAAGATTATCAGTTGCCTTACTATGACGTGGTGCCTTCGGATCCGTCCGTGGAAGACATGAGAAAGGTCGTCTGTGACCAGAAACTGAGACCCAACATTCCCAACCAGTGGCAAAGCTGTGAGGTGCGGAGGGGTGGGGTGGGGCGGGGCTGAGTTCACACTCATGGGCCAATCAGCTTCTGTTTAGACCTGTAATTGGCCACATGAAAATACACTGTGCTTTATAAATGATGTGAGGTAGGCAAAGGCCAGCAGGCAGCTAAAGGCAGAAATGGCAGCTAAATACTGTAGTATATAAAGGTAAAGCAAATCACCCTGATTGAGAATGGATTTTTACATTTTTCAATGTAAAATTATCGTATACTTCCACTGAGTTACTATGAGTAAACTAGTGTTAGATGGACCATGTGACCTGCTCGTTCTCGCTGTGTTTCTCTGGGTCCGGCAGGCACTGAGAGTGATGGGAAAAATCATGCGCGAGTGTTGGTACACCAACGCCGCCGCCCGACTCACCGCGTTGCGGATTAAGAAAACGGTCTCGCAGTCGTTTGCCAAGGACGTCAAAGAGTAGCTGGCTCCTCAGCTGAAATGAATGTAGGTGACTTGGCTCCGGCCTCAACAGGACCTCTACTGTGAATCTAAGCAGCCATGTACCAAACACTTATCAGCCCGAGTGTCCTGTCCGCCAGGCCAAAGCACTGAGGTGACAGGCACAGGATTTGGCATAAAGACTCATATATGCTTTCGGGTGCCACGTCACCATAACGGACTCGCAGTGTACAGAATGAGACCTGTGAATGGTGGACAATTAATGTGTATAGATGCCATGCTACCTCAACCACATTGAAGTGCCCACAGCTTGACGTTGTACAGCGAAACTGCTTTTTGCTATACATGTGACGCTAAGAAACGTGTATTGATTGTAACTGTTAAAGCTACCAAATGACATGTCCACCTCTGATTGTTACTGTCATCGCAGTAGGGCAATATGCTTTCTCACTGTGAATGGATGAGAGGCTTGATTGTTTTATCATCCATATGTGAATCCGCATGTCCCTTTTGTGATACCTACCCTGGAGTGTGGTTTTGTAGATTCCTTTTCATCACATGTACCTGAAGGACCAACTTTCCTCTTGACCTGTTCCTGAAAACCCAGCTGTCTCATGTGTTCCTGTTGCAGAGATATATTTTATATATAAAAACCCAGTTTTCAGACCTTGTAATTCTCTATGGGCGTAATTCAACAGCAGCTTGACCCTGAGCCTTTCCTTGCTGATCTGATTTTGTGTTCATTGTCAGTGCTTCAGACAGGAGTGCCAAATGTGGTTTTATTATCTCACGCACAACCCTGAAGCTTTTGTGTTCCCTAATAGAAAACTCAGCATGTACTTACACAGAAACCAGGTTCTAGATGAGGAGGGTTAAGATAGTCTGGAACACAAGGTCTTGCTACCCAAATGTTTTTGAAAATTGTTTGTATTGTTTTTGTATGCCCATTGTATGTATTGTTAGCGTTAATGAAAATCATGAGACATATCTCCCTAAACCAAGCCTTTAATTATTGTACTGATCGAATCTCTCTCTCACACACACACACACACACACACACACACACACTGTACTTTGAGGATTGATATTGGACTGCTCTGTGTTACACTATACTTCAGATATAAGCTATACAGTTGTGTTTACAGTTATGTTTATTGGAAACTATGAAGTTGCGCTCGTATTAGTGAATAATAGATTATCCCTTTGTTTCCTTTAGGCCAAAGAGCATATTACTGCTTATCATTTCAAGAGTACTTTCACAGAATTTCGTTTGATCATCAAGACCAGTCAGAATGAGTTCATGTCAAATTACATTGACAATATGGTAAACACTCAGTCAGAGAACACCTCAGCCTGCCAACTGAAGTGTGATCAGTTTTTTACATCTATTTTTACTATTCAAAGTGCCATTTTTCATGTACATCTCAAAGGAAGTAAGTTTTGGGGTAAATCAACCCAAGCTAAAGTAATTAATCAAGCACATGGCAATTTAGCAGCTCTTAAAAGGATGAATGCAAATTGGTACACACTACCCAACAATGTATGTCTGTATCTGCTTAAACTCTGGCACAGTGTCATGATATTCAGACTTTTAATTCATTGCCTCCACAGTCAAGGAGATGTAAGCTAACTCTGGCTCCTGAGTACCGTGTTTCAGTAATACTGAGAGATTGCCATGACCCCACTGTGTCTCTAGTCTTGAGTACACAAAAGTCACAGTCATTCCGGTCCCGGTATAAACACAGATGCGGTACACTGCTGGAGCCTGTTCATTGGTCAGTGTTTAATTTTGTCATCAGCTGAGGTCTTGCATCAATACAGCGGATGCTGTTGCTGGTTTCTGTAGAATCGCTGCGATGTAGATCTTCACAATGGTCTGTGTTGACAGTGTAGGAGTTAACTGTCATTGAGCTGATGGGCTAACCTGAAGTGAACTGCCCCCGTGGGTGGTGAAGCAAGGAAATGCACTTCAAACCAGTAAGTCTGCATCAAGGGCACAAAAGATAAGAACTCAGTGAGGAAAAAAAAAAAACGTGATAATTTTTCTTCCCCCTGCTTCATCAGTATTCAAAAAATAAACAGACATAAGATGTTTTTTTTCTGACTGAAACAACTTTTCCTCTAGTTTGATAAATTCTACTGTCTGTGGACATTACATTCATAAAGGAGCTGTACTAACAGGGCCATTAAGTACCTAGTACATTTCATTACAAAGTCAATTCTGTCCAAATTCCTTGCCTTAATATCAAAAACATGATAATTTTCCAGTGTGTGCATTTGCCAGCTGCTGTTGTACTGTAATAAGCCTGTATGCATGTTTGAAATTCATACAAATCAATCTCTCCATGTTGTACTGTATTGATTTTACTGTATGTGAATGTGCAGGGAGTGTTATACTTGATACTCCATTGTCTTAATATTATACGTTATGCTGTGCCATTGTGTTGTGATATATTATGCTGTATGATGCATCAGCAGCAAGGATTGCAGTAGATATACTCTGCAATCTCTCAAAGGTGTGTGTATGTTTTGCATAAGCTTAGTTGTTTAGCCCACAGCACTGTTTTGCCTGAAAGACATGTAACCTGTGGCTCCTTTTTTACTTTCTTTTTGTGTGTTATGTAAAGAAAATGATTATTTGTGTTATTTGGTGCCCTGCGGTTCATCAAGGCTGTGAGCTCTGAACTGAAACAAGGGTAGGTGAAAAGTGATCCTCAGTCTTGTCAGATATGACTGATCAACCAAAGAGAAGGGCTACAGCCCCGGTTCCCTCTCGCAAGGATCTGTAGAATTTTTGTTTAGTTTTGTTCCTGGGTTTGAATGGCTATTCGTTCCAATGACAAAATAAACACTGCACGGTTTTGGCATTATGGTAATCTGTGAATATTGTGGGCACTCTCTTATTTTCATCACCCTCTTTGCTTTTAGGCCGAATAAACAGGGCATGCAGCTTGTTCACAGGGGAGGAGGAGTGTGCTATGTGGATATAAGAACATTATGACTGAGGGAAAGTGCTGAAATAAGGGAGCCCTAATTCTAAACCACTCATCCTGCAGATTAGTGCTGTCTTTTAGGTCTTTGTGTCATTTATATACTGAACCAGTCAACTCACTATTGCCTTGAATGAACAAATATTCACCAATTTTATTAATATATTATTATATTAACTGCAATATGCAATTCCCTTAGCACCAAAAAGTTAACGTTTTAGCTGAGTGGCCAATCCGAAATTGCATTCTCTGTTTAAAAGTCATTTCCCACGTCAGTTGCTGTGACACGTGTGAATAATTGACCATGCATCTGTACCCTACAAAATGACAAATATGTATTGCAGCAGTGCAGTTTTCCCATAACTGTATGCTTGCCTGACAGCTAAAGTCAACCTGTCAGTTATACAGAGAATGTACTCTGGTTAACTCGGCTAAGACTACAGGGATGACTCAGCCACTTAGACGACTGCCTTGCTTTATGATCGGACTCAGCACCGAGTGATAGCTATAACGGTGGAAAAACTGTGACTAGACGGTTGCTTGTGGTTTGGCTAGGGATTTCTCTGAATGCAAGAGTGATTCCTTTCACAGCGAGAGAATGCCAGAAAAATGCTACGAGGGCAGAAAAAAATTGCTTTCAAACCGATTTTAAATAGTGCACCCAAAACCTGCAATTTACAGAGAGAGAATAATGGTAATTTGATCTCCATCCCTCTGTTCAGGGTGACTACTGATCCTGTCTTGATTTCACAAACTGAACAGAGGAGGATGCAATGATAATCGCTGTGGGTCTATTTCCATTTGCTGTGTCGATTCAGCTACAGATATGAAATTAGGTTTCACAAGAACATATTATGATAAGAACAGGCCATTCAGTCCAACTAAGCTCACCATTACAATTAAAGAGTATCCAAAACTGCACCAAGTCTGGACTTGAACACAGCAAGGGTCTCTGCCTCAACTACATGACCTGGCAACCTATTCCATGTATCAATAACTCTTTGTGTAAAATAATACTTCCTTATATCAGTGTGGAACTTACTCTTAACTAGTTTCCATTTATGTCCCCTTGCTCTACAGACTGAACTCACCCTAAAAAATGTATTGTAGTTAACCTTATTGAGTCCTTTTATAAATTCAAAAACCTCTATTAAATCACCCTTAAGTCTTCTCTCATTAAGTCTAAATAGGTTAAGTAACTTGAGTCTTTCCTCGTAGCTTTTATATTTCATGCCAGGAACCAACTTAGTTGCCCTTCTCTGAACTTTTTCAAGAACCTCAATATCTTTCTTATAGTGCGGTGCCCAGAACTACACACAGTATTCCAAGTGAGGTCTGATTAAAGCATTGTATAATTTCAATATAACCTCCTTAGATTTATAATCAATACTTCCCATTATAATGTTGGCCTTTTTTACTGCTACAGTACACTGCCTAGATCCTGTTAAGCTTGGGTCAACTATTACTCCCAAGTCTTTCTCAAATTGAGCACATTCTAGTCCCCCCCCCCCCCCCCCCCCCATGAAGTCTAAGGTTCTTATTTCCCACATGCAAGACTTTACATTTAGCATCTGCCAGGTATCTGCCCACTTTTGGATGCTGTTTAGGTCTTCCTGTATTATCTTAGTTGATTCTATACTGTTATAACCTCTGCATCAAGATCATTCATGTATATAAGGAATAGCAAAGGCCCCAACACCGATCCCTGCGGGACTCCACTTCGTACAGGACCCTGCTCTGATACAATTCCTCCCACAGTTAGTCTGCTTTCTACTAGACAACCAACTTCGAACCCATTCAGTGATAACTCCTGTAATTCCTGCAGATTTCATTTTCAGTATGAGCCTCTAATGCGGGACTTTGTCAAATGCCTTTTGAAAGTCCAAATAGACAATATCATAAGCTTGGTTTGAATCTAAACACTCTGTAGCTTCCTCAAAAAAGTCCAGGAGGTTTGTTAAGCATGACCTGTTACAGTAATTAACAGGTGTCCTGATACGCTTGTAATAAAATAAAATAGGATCCTCCAGGGTAATGCATTATTTAGATGTACAATACCCTCTTAAATAAGGATACAAGTTTAAACAAGAGTGGCACAGCATCCAGCAGAGCCTGAATCAATGCTGTTTTTCAGTTGTGACATGTGCCCATCACCCTCATAGTGCCATTCCATTGTTAATTAATTAATTTTTGGTCGTGATGAATATTCATCAGGCTGTGTTTTTCAAAACAAAATGAATGAAACCCACCCCCACGAGGGAATTTATTCAGTGGTTGGTACAGAAGTCACACACAAACCATGTGAACCACATCAATGACAAGAAAATTTAAATACAGGACATTTGGGGCAGTTAATATCTGTCATACAGTGGCTCAAGGATCAGTGTCACCAAATTCCATAGCTATAGGGTTCGTATGCATGTGCTAAACTGTAGTGTTTTCCATTCTGTAACCCTGCAGAGGTCATTGAGAATTCATGGCGTTGGAATGAAGCTAAGCCTCTCCCCAGAGACACCAGTGCCTGCTGTGTATTGCAAAATGGCAAATCTGGACCCTGCTACATATAGGATGAAGCATGGCTATAAAATTAATACATTTCAAATCCTCAGACCGCTGTGTTGATGCTTAGAACATGCAGAATAGTATCAGATAACCATTTCCCTCCCATACAAAAAATTACACTCGTCTTGTTTTCATATAGTCAGACCGCATTGCTGCCCAGAGGGTAGCAGATTGAATCAGACAGTTTAATAGGATGTCTTGTTATGAGTAATCTTTCTGTCCTTCCTTCACATCTTTTTCATTGTCATTTAACTGGAGTCAGAGAAGTTATAAACGATATCATAACCAAAGTCTCAGGCCTTTTACCGATGTTAATTAATAGCTATGATCCCTTTAGGATGTCTATGATAATTTGTCATGGAGAGGCCAAAAATCACTCGTAGTCATCGACAACACCCACCAAGACAGGTGTATCCATTTAAAGAGTTCCACTGGGGAAAAGTGGAAGCACTTGATATAAGTGAAGTCCACATCTTTTGGTAACATTAACCTTAATGCACATTTAGGACAGTTATTTCACATTTTTGCAAACTGACAACTGACTAAAATGTTGAGGTCTGGCTTTTTATAAAGGTGACAAAACTCCTGTTTTTATCATATCTGTCTCCATTAGGTAAGTTGAACAAAAGTGTAGTTAGACTTTTTTTTTTTGGTTGCGTAATTGAAAAAAAGTCTTCAAGGACCTGAGGTGCTACTTCTTTTTTAACTTCCCTTTTTTTCCAATAACTTCATGCATTTAAACTCCATATTCTACAGCCTTGAAGACAGGCAAGTAACAGACAGCATTCACTAAATGTCTAAGGTGTTTTGTGGTTGCTGGATGCTGAGATGTGGTTACTGTATTATGCGCGGTTTGTGAGTTAAAACGTAAAAAACCATCATCTTTGCCCTTGATATGTCTCATTTGCTTGGAAGGCTGTGACAATCCTGCATCAACAAAGTTGAGTGTTCAAGTGTGGGCTGTGTAAGAGAAGGTACTGCAGATGGAGTATTTTAGTATTGCTGTGGCAAGAAGGGCAGTATGGTGCTGGTGCCCAGGCATGACTAGTGTTTGGAAAGGTGCGGAGGAGGTTAGCTGGGCAGAGAGGAGTTTCTGTACGGGACGCAGCTTGGTAGCACTCTTTTTGACTTACAGAGATGGCCTACCCTGGCTCTGCAGGTCACGCAATACGCAAGGGAAATGATGGACATTCTTAAAAGGGAATTCCACACAAGCTGAGCACGAGGGCCCAGGTTTGACCCTGGCCGTGTCATCGGCAGACGATGACCGGGAGGTCACAGCGGTGGAACAAATAGGCTTCATTCCACTGGGGAGAGAGGTGGGTAGGTTTGACTGTCTCTTCTCACACCAGCGGCCCTCATTGGTCAACGAGGTACTCAAAGCCTGTCTGTATAAAGCTGCGCATAAAGTATCTGCCTGGGCTTGGGGACTGTGGTGTGTAAAGAAGCAATGCATGTCATCTCATTTTTCAGAGGAGAGCATGTGCCTTCATGCTCCTGGATTGTTAGTGGAGGGTTGTAGCGATAAGCAGTATCTCTCTGATGACAAAAAGCGGGGGGAAAGCTCTAGGCAATCCCAGTTTAAAAAGGAAAAAAAGGAATTCCACCTTAAAGAACAACATTAGAAACTGTTGGGTCGTACTATGAGAACAGCCTGTTTGTTTTGTGCAATGTGACAGATACAACACTTTGGTCCAAACACATGATTTCTGCTGCCAATATTACTTGTCGACACTCTCCTCCTGCCTCATTCCTGTCAGAGATTGATTCAGTAATATTCCAACAGGGTCTAATTGCTCCACGACCTACATATTTTGTAGCACAAAACAATAAATGTAAATGTAAATGTAGCACAAACATTCTGAATAAGAACAGATATATTTTGTCCTTGACACTATTATAGATATATTTCAGCAACCTGTTGAAGTGAACATTTAATTAATGAATTAATTTGCTCAAGGCCTGCTAGGAACCGTCCTCCTGTACGTTCAAAGCAAGCACAGTAACAGAGCTTCATAAGAATGGAGAATGTGCTAGGGCTTGTATTTATCTTACCATTTTTCATACTTTTTCATGAAAGTATTTTTTCGTTGAGTAATTTTAATATATTTGTATTGTTGGAAGAGAGAGACCTTAAATTTGCTTGTAATTTAGAATTTATGACGGTACTCTTATGCACCTTCAAGGTGTGTCAGACAGAATTCATATATATCTGGAGGGGACTCCTATTTATTAAATGAATCATCACTGATTTAATCCTGACAACCTTCTGCAGACAGTTGACTGTTCTTGACTGTGGTTTAAGTGTCATTTTAACTAGCTAATTTTGGTTCCATCTACCCAGAGACACGTGTTTTTTTAAGGCTTTCAGGCCCTGAGCTAAAGATGACTTCTGCTATCCAAAGGCATTCTTTTCTGTCTGCCAAACCAGAGCGCTAGTTTCTGTCTGCCGTTTATGTTCCTTTTTTAAAAAAAAAAAATGACAGAGGAAACAGGTGCTGGTAGTTGGTCTTGCCACAAAAGTTCGTTCTTAAAATGTTTCTGCTTTGTGGCAGACTGTAAAACCAAAGCCAAAGAGTGCAAAAGTCTCAAAAAGTTTCAATGAAGAAAAAAACTGAGAAACATAAGCAAATGGCAGCCGTTGTAGAATACAATGAAATGTTCGCACAAAAAAAAAAAAAAAAATTAAGGTTGAAAGAAAGAAGAAAAAAAACGAATGGAAAGAAAGTGAACGTCTGAGATCTGAGATCTGCAGATAGAGGCTGCTAGTGATCACGTGGTGCTGATTTCCGCTTTGACACATTCAGTTTCTCAGCCTCAGGTCGGGGCTGGACCTCACAAGTCACACAAACCCTCCTATCTGTGATGCTGTGAGGACAACAGACCGCCGCCGCTGCTGCTGCTGCTTCTGTACCGGCTATGAATTTCAGAGGGATTCTGAGGCAAAACAGCCACGACAGCTGTCTGCGGGAGGGCTCCCTGCGATGGAAGGGCAGTCCCTGGCAGAGACGCTCTCTCAACAGTGAGAACAGCAAACACCTGAAGAATGTCGTGGACACGGTCGGGACTCTGCCCAGAGGACGCAAGCAGGTGAATGAGCGACTCTGTGCCCTCTCTGGCCATGACACCAAAATCACTATTAAAATTGAAACCCTTAATGGCTGTTTTTTTTTTATCATCTACCTTATTCTGTGAGGTATGCAGTTGCAGCCCGCACTCTCATTATCACACTCTGATGGCACCACGCAGAGCACAGGATGTCTGGGGTTTTGTGGTTATGTCAAGTTTGAGTATGAAGAAAATTGCATCATAAAACAAGCATCTAACGTTTTAGGGGGATTTCTGTTTCCTTTAATCTTTATGACTCCATATTCGATAATTCTAAATAAGGAGGTGGGTAATTGCATAGGGTATTTGCCCAAATACTCACATTGCAGGTGCTTATCAGTTGCCTGTCTGCAGAGCAATATATGTAACGTATTGCATATAGCTGGATATTAACTGAGGCAGCTCAGGTGAAGTACCATGCCCAAGGGTACAACAGCACTGACCCACCAGGGATTTTATACAGGAATCTTGGCACCATTCCTTAGCACTATACTGCCGTGTTGATCATTGGCAATACTGATGAAATTCTCTGGCCCCCTTCCAGGCCGCCTACTCTCGATCAAACTCCCTGGTGGATTACGCTGATCCTCAGAGGTAAGAAAAAATGCTTATTTCATTTCTTATTCCATTTAAGGACAGGCTCAACCTCACTGCAGTTTGTGCCAACTTCGAGTTTGCCGTTTTTTAAGCACAACTTATGTTGAATTGTAAAGTATATTACATATGAAAAGTGCGGAGATGATTTTAATAGTGGCAGAGGGTCACTGTTAATTGAGATTAAAGGTCATTAATTCGTACTGGAATTACAAACCTAACAGACGCATGGCATTTTTTTTTTCCCGTACATCACCCAGGACAGTGATTATGCTGGAAAAGCAGGACAATGAAGCATTCGGATTTGAAGTTCAGGTGAGAATTTCTGCTGCATCACGGCATTATGTAATTGTTAGGCTAGAGCCCAACCCTCCATACCTGGAACTGCACCCAGGGAAAGTTGTTTTCATGCACATTATAGCGAAAGGTTGAGGTTAAAAGAAATCCCACCGAGCCCAGCAATGCAGTGGATGTGACTATTCAGACCTGTATTCTCTCTCCACAGACTTATGGTCTTCAGAGGAAAAACAGCGGCATGGTTGAGATGTGCACCTTTGTGTATAAGGTCCAGGAGAACAGTCCTGCAGAGACTGCCGGCCTAACGCCCGGTGAGCATCGTTTCCACATCGCTAAGGCCGTGGCCACAGATATTGTGTATTATGAATAGATATTCATCTCCTGCGTTCCATCTATCCACCGTGTAGGAGTTTCCTGTTGGTAACAGGAGTTTATAGTGCTCTCTGTGCTGCTATGCGAGGTACGGATGGCTAAATGGTTCTGTTACAGACCACGCCCCTTGAATAACTATATATTTACATTTTACATTTATTTATTTAGCAGACGCTTTTATCCAAAGCGACGTGCAAAAGTGCATACAGTAAGTATAGCGACAGTACAGGGACAGGATGTGTACAGCTCCACAATGAGACAGTTCTCAGCTGAGAGCAAGGTCTGTTTGAGGACACAGTACTATCAGATTTGTACAACTACTATACTATGGAGCTGCCAAATTAGAACAGTCACACCTTCAATAATGACAGAGACAGATCTTACAATGTAATGGCTGACTCTAGTTTATGTACCACACAGACTATCATTGCCCCTCGCTTTCTAATTTCCGCTTGAGTTCTTGAGCTCAGTTTCCAGACATGATGTAATTTTGGCTCTTCCTTTCACACAGCCCTCTCACTGTCAGCTTCTGTCCCGCTTTGTTGGCGTTTCCAGGTGACATCATCGTCACGGTCAACGGCGTCAGCATGGAGGGCTGCAGCCATCAGCACATCGTGGACCAGATTCAAAACTCCGCCAACTTTTTAACGTAAGTCTGTCGGGTGGCTTCCGCCGCAACCGCAGGGATCAGCTGAAAAATCAGTCCAGAGTGCCAGCCAGCAGTAACTGTCAGTGCGTTACAAATGTGAGTGTGTTACAAATGTGAGTGCGTTACAAATGTGAGTGTGTTACAAATGTGAGTGCAGTCGGAACCAGTAGCAGTCCCTGTGACAAAGCGGGAAACGAAGGCCTGCCCTTTATTTGATAGCTGCCCTTCTATTTTTGATTGCTTCGCACTATTAGCAAGCATGCTTATTTACATAAAGATCACCCATTAGCAACTGAATCTTTTCCTCTTGGGTGGACCTAATATGGTAACTCTGCATTTGTACACATAAGTGCTTGCACACACACACACACACACACACACACACACACATAATGACTGCTTTTTTCTAAAAAACTTGACCCCACACTCTTTGTCATAATTAAATTGATTTAATTTACAGTAATGCTTACACATCAGCAACTGTTAGGAAAGTAGGAGTCAGCTGCAGAGTGGTACTTAATATTGACATACATATTGATCATGAAAACAAGGTCAGGGCCATCATCAGTTTAAAGGTCAGTTCCTTGTCTGAAGCTCACTGACTGCTGTCGGGGAGCCAGGATGTACTGGGTCTTGGTGGAGAATTGATTTATTGTTGACATATACCCATAGTATACGTGCTGGCTGTCTGATTGCATTTCAACAGTGAAAGCAAAAATATCTGGTTCTGGAATTGGTGGATACCCGTAACCACAGACACATCACTTGCCATAGTGTGAAACCACCTCAAATAAATAATACAACTGAGCTCTGTGTTTGGTTGATGTCCCTCACCATAAACATACTATAGATCATAGAGTGAAACTAACCTTCATCAACATTCAGTAATACAAACTGCAATAGCTGTATGTGGTGGAACCACAGACATAGCATTAAGCTTTAGGTAGGACATAGTAATCATCTTTACAATACCATTTAACCATGTTCCTTGTGAGACCCTGGTACCTTAGGGGGTCCCTGAAATGTGTCCAGGGGTAGTTTGGGTAAATTCTGTGAGGGTGGATTTATGTCAGCCCTTTGTTCATGCATTGTTCTCTTAGTTCCATGAGATAAAAATAGATTGTCAGGAGGACATGGGCGTATCGTAGCATTTATTCATCACTTATAGTTGCCACACATTCTGTCCCCAAACCTCAAACACTCCTGTCAGAGTGTTATCTGTGCTGGTTTTGTAATGCTACACCTTTATGGGTACAAACGGCACTGGTGTAGTGCTAAAGAAGTTAGGCAGCCAATGCTTTAAGGTTTTACTGGTTCTGACTGGCACCTCGCAGTGTGGATATGACTCCTGACCCTCTCACCTTCCGGCTCTTCCCTCCAGAATGGAGACGATGAGTGGAAACTTGCTGAAGAGGATTGAGCTGGAGAGGAAGCTACAAATGCTGAAGGTGTGTCTCTCTGATTACCTTTCTTTACATCACCTTACTCCTACTTAGCAGATGCTCTCATCCAGAGCAACTCAAATGCATTATGATTTTTACACATTATCTACTTAAACAGCAGGATATTTATTTAATCTGGGTTTAGCACCTTGGCCTTAATAGAAGGCACAATAGCAGTGGCCCACCTGGAAATAACCTTTACCTTTAGGTTATGAGCCCTGCTCCTTAGTTACACTTCTGTCTAGTCCACAGGGCATCACCTGTTCAGAGATGTTGTGCTGTCCTGTGCTTGTATTCAGAATAAGACAAAGTTCCTGCTTTGCTGTGGACTATAGGATGGATACTGTTCAGAAGATCCTTTTTAAAATGACACAACACACCACCAGTGGTGCAGTTTAGGGAGTGGTATCTTTCTGACCACTGGGAGGCAGTGTGGTGCAGTGGTTATGGAACTGGGATAACTGCCAGAGTTGCTAGGTTCAAAATCTTAAGTGGAGAGCTGATATATTTATATATCAGTTATTTAGGTATTTATATATTATAAATATCCAGCTGCATAGACAGATAGGTATGAAGTACTGAAGTACATGGATATGTGTGCTAAGCAAGCATATAATAGAAATATATACTGGTACATGTTGTATACAGTTACATAAAATGAGCCCATTTGTAACAAGTGAGCAATATATACCTAAGTAACTGATCTCACCTGACCTGTTATATTTGAGACTAGATGAACAAAACACTGAACATGCAGATTGGAGATGTAACATCAGCAGAAAGTCTGCACAAAGTGATTTAGCTGAACTATCTGTAGCTACTCAAAAGAGCCAGAGTTCACACGCCAGGCATATATCACCTCAGCGATTTCAATATTTGTGTGAGAATTTCTCAGAAGCGGAGTCATGTCAGCGGATGAGAACAGAGCTGGCCACACACAAAAGGACTGAGCTTAACCAAGCGTGACATTTCCCCCACAGGAAAGCCAACAAGAAAAATGGGCGGAGCTACGGGCAATAACCTTACAGGAACAACGCCTTGTCCGGGGTGAGGGCAGCTTTGCTGGTTTTTTATAAAACCACAGTACATCCTTTCTCACTATCAGCAGAATAAAGTGTGTGTGTGAGCATAGACACGCAAAACCAAGTCAGGGCGACTCCATACTGCAGTGCCAAGTGACACCAGTGTAACATACAATAAGGCCTGATTCCACTTAAGTGTTTTTGGGGGACCGATTATAACCCCTCTCCTCCTGTGTCTCCAGACAAGCTGAATGACAGCCCGCCCCTCCCCTGCCCGGACTCCCCCATGTCCCTGGCCTCCCCAGTGGGGTGGGGCAGCCAGCGTTTCAGCAGCGACAGCAGCTGCAGAAGCATCCTGACAGAGGACAGTGAAGACAGCTCCCCCCTGCCCTGCGTCTTTGAGGACTGGAACCCCTTCAGTCCGGTCGCCCCCGGCGACGAGCGCTTCTTCCCTGGGGACCTTGCCCTGGGCGCCTCCTGGCCCTCTCTCGCCCACGCCCACAGTGTCAATCTGTCAGACAGCCGGGGCTCACTCTCGCCCTCCTGGGATGCCCGGGGCACCTCCTCACCTCGCAGGGCCCTGCCCCAGAAAGCCAGGCGGGGCAGCGTCAGGAGAAAGTTCATGAAATTCATTCCGGGACTCAACCGATCTGTGGAGGAGGATGAGGACGACCACTGACCTGTGGCCCAAAAGCGCCCCCTGCTGGTTCAGCAAGCGGAGTTTTTACTCAGTGCTGGAGCCGCATCATGTGAGCATTACCCGCACAAGAAGACATAGGACAAAACCATCCACACACACCCAACACAATCACTGGCCCCGTAACAATGATCACTGGGTAAAAACATGGAGGGACACAAACTTTGGTCACATTTTGCGCCTTATTTTCATTTCGGCTGAGTGACATTCACTGCTGGCAAACATTAACTGCCAGTGTCATGACTGGATAGACAGTGAAACCTGTATTATAAGAGTGATATCCTATAAGCATTACGGTCCTAATTTATTGATTAGTGTGAAAGTGAAATAGATTTTCATAGTATTATTAATAGAAGGCTTTGAGTATGTCCTCGGGGAATACAACAAATTCCATTTGTATTGTCTCATTGTGTTGGCTTTCCTGGACTTTTAGATTTTGAAGATCGGCTCTTTGCAAAGATAACAGACATAGCTGCTGGCCTTGTATTGACAGGGAGGCTAAATGGTGGCATTCTAAACAGGAATCATTCAGGAGACGCATGACATTTTTATGAAAGCAAAAGCTACATTTCTTTCTCTTGAATGTAAAATAAGCAACCTATTAATACTGCAAAGTTGAAAGGAAAAACAATGGAGATGACTCCAAAACCCAAAGAGACTCAAGCTGAAGCCATGAAATGTATTATATTTTATTTGTCTTTTACATGTTTTGCAGTTTGTTTTTAAAATACAGTTTAGTATGACAGTTGTGGATTGTCTTGCTAGTGCATTTCTGGCATGGGATATTGCATATAGTGACACACTGACAATGCTGTACTGTCAGGAATGTGAGGGTAATTACCCAAAAAAAGAAGAAAAAAGAAGCAAAACTGCAGCAGTGACTAATAAGCCTGAACTGTCACGTTATATGAATTTTAAACCACAAGCCTTGTGAACTGTTCATAACAGGATGTGGGCGGTAAAAGGTACATGCTTCTTGACTATTTTTTCCATTAACTGGTTTCTGGTCCTCTGCAACTTTGATAACGTGTGTGCACTGTGTTATGTATGGCTGTAGAACTCATCAATGGAATTGTGCAATACTGTTTCAGAAGTCTGAGGGGTTGGTGGCAATTGGAAATCCTGGAATCCTGTTGGAAAGAAAAAGGGTATATTTGGCCATTGGAACATGGCCAGACTTGTTTATTCACTGCCTTGAGGATAGAGATTGATCTATGGCAAAACAAACTGGGGCACAGCAGTGCATAGTTTCTGTGTAGCTGTTGAAGGCCTTAAATACTCTTGGGGCAGTAGGAAAAGTTTCCCTGGCCGTCAGATTCCTCAGAATTCTGCATTGCCATTCACTAAGGGAATTTGCACATTGTGAAACAGGAATCGAAAAAATGAATGCATTCAAATCCAATATACTGATCTTTTCTGGGACAATAAATACCAAACTCAATTACAACAAACACAGGTTGTGTATATAGGTTCACTATTTTGTAATGATACATAAAATCATGTAATAATGGAATCTTACAGTTTCCAGTGTCTTTGTCTTATTATGTTTCTGTGTCTAATGTGTCTGCTATCCACTTACACAGCTGGCTGTCTACTGAGGCTGTTCAGTTTGCAGGCCTTGGCTATAGACACACAGCAGAGCCCTACCTGGTCTCCTCTCAAGTCCAGAGCTGTAACCCTTATGTTATAAGCTGGTAATACTGCACGCATTTTTTTTAAGTGACTCCACATTGAGTTTCGCTTGGCATCAAAGCGCTTTCGTCCAACTTTCTTTGTGTATCAGAGCCAAGCATGTTGAGTTTGCTGAGTTTCCTAAGGACGGTGACATCACTTTAGGGACAGTCATGAGAGGAGCTTAGTTTTTTCCAATGGCAAGGGACCTTTTATAGTTTGCATAGAGAGTTGTTTGTTTCTCTTGTTGGATGTGGTGCAGTGTACTGTGGTGTTTATCCTTTCTTGGCCCACACTGGGAACATTTTGCAGATGGGCTTTTCCAGATTGATCCTAATTAGTTAATGTTGGTTTAGCAAATGTCCAGGACATGCAATAAAATCCTGCCTGTCCATTTGCAGAGCCTGCCCGGCATGTGACATCATGCTCTAATGACCAGCAGTAATGGACTGTCTATCTGGCAAAAAACACAGAATTCACAGTTTACACAAAGCAGTCAAACACAGAAAACATAAGCTCCGCTTTTTAAAAAAATGAATTGGAAAAAGTAACTGGAAAGTGTACAATGTGACACCTGCCTTCATTTACCCTCCCACACCACATAAAAGCACAACCCAAATACCATGTGTTCACATTGCAAATGACCTCATTATATGCATGGTGCATATTTTAGATAGGCACCAAGGTGCCCATAGATGCAAAGACTTCAGTTTTCACTTTGATCATGTAAATCATATCTATGTCCTAGAAGCCAGTATTTGCTCATTTTGCAGCTAGAGTGAATTTTCTTGGTTTTTGTCATCGATACCTCTTCTCTCTTTGAAAACCTCTACACACAATACTACTTTCAAAACTTTTAAACCTCTTTTATGTCTGCCTAGAGTATGCACTGTGTCCTCTTTTTCACATAAACTAATCAAGGGCTGCCATTCAACTATATTTTCTGATGAATAGTTTAGTATCTATTCATCATCAGTAGATCAATGTGTTTGCTCTCACTGACATATCTAGAGGATTATGGACAATCCCCAAGAGAGAAGTAAACCCACAGAATGTTTGCAGCTATGTCAAGAACTCTGAACCTTTGGAACTTTCAAATGATGAATTACTATAATTTACAACATCGGTATAAACAATGACACAACATTAAAATATTGATACAGATATCTGAATAAAATATTCAGAAAATATAAAAAAGGAAAGACATGAAACGTTAAGTTAAGGTAAAAACTACAGGCGGTGATTTATGCTTTCCTGTAGCATCCTTCAATGGATTTTTTTTTTTTTTTTTTGCAGATTTTGCTTTTTTGTGCATAAAACAGCACTCCTTGCAATAACAGGATATTTGTAGGATGTGAGTAGGCTGGAGGCGTAGAAAGCTTTGGCATGCTCTGCTCATTTCTTTTGCCATTACTGTTAAAGGCAAAAAGGTAGGCAAGAACATCAGCCAGCATCAGAGAAGGAACAGGAGGAAATTAATGTCCAAATTTAAGTCAGGCGTATCTAGGGACATAAACATGTGTCCAGACTGTTGTGCTTACGCTAAGCGAATCAAATTCAACAAATCAAACGTAATTGTAAATGTATTTTGTAGTGTTAACAGTGGAACAGTGGTAGTGCCAATATTATAACTGATTTTACATATTATACAAAGTACACAAAAAATCCCAATATTACAGCAAAAACAGATGCCAAGGCTTGGGAATTCTTGTGCATCAGTGAACATAATTTGGCCATGTTAGGTGAAGATCATATCTGATAGTAGTAGCAATCATTAAGCAATGTATTAGCATAAATACAACAACTGAATTCTATATATTACAGTATACATTTGTATTACTTGACAGACTGCAAAATTTTAATTCCTTATGTCAAAATCTTAACTCCTTATAAAGTCATTAGGAATTTGGCACAATATCTGCAATGGATTTCAATCTAATTTCAGTCTAGGCATTCTGTTTATGCTGATTTGCACAATCAAAAATGAGCAAACTTGCTGGAGAATTTTAATCTAGACCCAAAATGTCTCAGGGTAAAAGTGGTCACTCAAGAAGGATTAAGGAATTAGCACAAACTCCACTATTGTTGCGGCTAGAGGACAAAAGGCTATTTATTGCCCTAACACAATGGCTCAGTTCTTCAGTAACCCAAAGTGTTTAAAGCATTACATCGCACACCAGCACAAAGAGCTGCCAGCCTCCTACTGCTCGTTTATCAAAACGCAAGACGGTCCCTTCCCTCATTATCTGACGGGATAATTGTGACCAATTACATGGTTTTGATTGGGCAGCTGGAATGGATAGGAGTTTTGGCAGGCTAGCCACACTTTGACTCGTTCTCTCAACCAGGATTTGAAGCTAACGGGGTGGAAAACGGTGGGGTTGAGCAGAGGCGCATTAAAAGGCACAGGTTCCTGAGGAGCATAAAAAAGTTGCAGGTTTTTGAGGCGCGTAACAAGACGCGGGTTTCTGCATGTAGACAGGAGGAAGGGACACAACAGCAAGGCAAGGCACAGGCAAGCGTGTTTCACTGGCCGAAGATCTCTGCTTGAGTACCACAGGAATGACTGAGGGGCCTGATGGATCCTCAGTGGATCTAGGAGGGGACACCATGGCATCCGAAATGGTGCAGATTGCTGGTGAAATTGGAGGGGTTCAGCTCCAGGATGATACAGTGGGATGCAGAGATGCAGTTTCTGGTGTTGCTCCTTTGGAAGAGAATGACAGTGGGTTCTTTTGCCACAGGGGCGACGTGCCGTTGGATGGTGGCGTGACTGCGGAGGGCAGTGGTGCGCCTGACCCTGTTTTGGGCCCTGGCATGGCCTCAGAGGAACAGCACTCTAATGATGCGAGTCCTGCCAGGGCTTCCAGTGACCCCAGCTCCCCGGGGCTGGAGACTTTCCCTGCCAGCAATGATGGAGGGCACACTATTGTCACTGCGGAAACCGACCGGAGGGAGGCCGTGCCATCCGGGAACGGCAGCGTGCCCCTTAATTTGGTGCCCTCAATTTCTCAGACTGAGACCCTGGCTGATGAATCTGAGCTGACGGTGTACGCCCGAGATCCCAGCGAATACTCAGCCCAGACTAGCACTCCGACCCGGAGCTCAGCAGAGCCCCAGACACCCACAGAGCTGGAGGTCCACACAGACCAAGGTAAGGAACGCTTTTCGCTGCCTCTTGGTGAATCACTTGCAGCTTGTGCTGGCTGACAGCTCCTGTGTGTCTGAGAGAGACAACAAGCTGTTTTCTATCACAATAAGATGATTCAACAGGATTTGCACGACAGGTTCTCTTTCAAAAAACTCACACATCCTCTGTGGTGGGTGCAAACTTACAAAACAGATATGAATTTTAGGAGGATCTGGACATTCAACATTTCTGGTTGCACCTCAACATAGAAATCCATTTGGTCATATAGAATCATACTAGAGTTTGCAGCCTGTCCATCTTAGTAAATCATGCACTTACTATCCTATTTTACAATACTACAGACATATTCCACGTTCAGAAATGTACAAAGGCTTGATTCTACCAGCCTACAGTACATTGTGTAATGATTGGCATAGTTGGTATAAAATAATTGGCAGGAAGACAACTGGTACAGAAGGATTTATCACCAAAATCTTGTTCAAGGTCTAACTGACATCTCTTTGAATCAGATTTCAGTAAAACAGCATATTTCTTCATATATTTGTAGTACCTTACTATGTTCAACCACATTTATGCTGAATGGGAGAAAAGATGAAGTCTGTTAGCAATTTGTTTGGGAATCAAGCCTAGTAATTCATTGAATCAAATTAAAATTCCTCTAAGTTGTTCCCTTGCCCACTCCACTGACCATGACTGTCTAATTCAGACTGCAGCTATTAAGTGCCCTCTTCCAGTATGACACCATGACAGAAGCAAACAATTATAAATGATGTTATTTGTGAATTGATTTTTAGTTGTTCCCTGGAGATGGTTGTGTATGAAAGTTATGCTGTTTTCAAAATGCCAGCACTCAAGATGTTGCATCCTGTATATGACAAAATATATAAATTAGCTCTCAGTACCTGTGATGATGATGAATGTAATGGTGACTTATAGGTGGCTAGTCATGAGAAATGGGAGCTGTTTGCTACAGCAAGCTAATGCTGCCATCCTGTGCAACCCTGCCCACTTCTTCCTCAGCAACGGGGGGAGAGGAAGTGACATCAATGGAGCCGTCTGAACAGGAAGTAACACCTCTGGCCACAGCAGCACCTCAAAAGGAGGAAGGGAAGGTGAATAGGGGGGAAGACAACCCAGGGGAGGGGCCCGTAGAGGGAATCCAGAGTGTGAACCAGGACGAGCCTGACGAAGAGGAGGATGAGGAAGACCAGGAAGGCTTTCAGGAAGTGAGCCCCCGGTGCAGCTCCCAGTCCTCTGTAGAGACACCCCCTAGTGGCAGCCAGAAGAAGTCTGCCAATGGCGACAGCTGCACTAAATACAACACCGTCTCCTACCGCAAGATCCGTAAAGGAAACACCAAGCAAAGGATCGACGAGTTTGAGTCCATGATGAACTCATAAAGCCCAGTCACATGATTGGTCACAGGCGGCAAGGAGAGAAGGAAGTGCTTTACTTCCAACCATCACTCAGAATGACAACATTTGAGTGCAGAAACTGGACTAGACTCAAACTTGTTGCTTAAGTTGATTTTTAACTACTTACAAATTCTGCTTTAAGTTGGAACGTATATTGTTTGCTTGCATTTAGAACAAACTTGACACTCCTATTTTGGGACTAAATGGGACTAACTTCTGTTTTTGGGACTAAATACCACTTTTTAGAGTCAAAATTTAACAATATCCTGCCTTGGAGAAATAAACAAAAGGAGTAGAAAGGAAAATAAACTAATCTTAGCAACAGTTTAGTTTCCATATAGAAAAATGCAATGTTCATACCATAACCTATATATTAGCTTATATAAACTATGATCACAATTTATCCTGTTTTGTTAGCCATAAAAGATGATCTACAGTGATGGTGGCAGGTTTGTTTTTGATAGAACGGTTCATGTGATAGGGCTGGTGAGAGCTGAAATAATTGTGGAGTATGTGATTTAGCCTCTAACAGATCTAATATTTGGTTGAAGTTTGATTATGTAGTTACTGTGTGTGATTAAAAGGATTAATTTACTACACGATTATCAAACTAAGAGGCTTAGAGGCCTGTAATCTTACTAGCATACATTATGACAAAGGTGACCTTTGGTATTGGTGACCACGATAACCAGCTGAGCTCTTGTAGGCCATACATTGGACATGTACTTCACTGTGAGTCTTTACCATGACAATTACAAATGTTACTATAATTGCATGTTACAATTACCATGGACTTTTGTATCAGTCAAAAATGAATGTAAATAATACATTTTCTCTCCATAATGTCAGCTTGCCTGTAAGTTGTGTTCAATGGGGAATTTTTCCACCAATGTGAAGGTGTGAAAGAAAAGAGGTTTGGACAGAGAGGACATCTTTTATGCTTGCAGAGAGGCTAATTATCAGGCAAAGTATATCATTTACCCATCACACAAAAAATCAAGTGTGAAGAAACACGAGAGTGGATGTCTGGAGGAGATAGCTCTATGCTTCTGAATATATGTGCGCATTCATTTTGCTCTTGTGACCAACTGTGTGCATTATAGACAAACTCAGTTTTAAGAGAAATAAAGCCCTCTCAACAATGTATTTTCACTTGTTTATTGTTTTTTTTTGGCTGGGGGGGGTGGTTAACAATAACTAACCACCTTGACAATTTATTAAATCATTGTAATAAGATGCCTTACTACAGAAAAATTGTATTGCTTAAATATTTACATACCTTTCTGCATATTTACTGCAGTAATTTAGGATAAATATTCTGCTTAAGGGTATTGTCGCAGTGTTCCTATCGATAGCGACACCTTTGACTTCGAGGTTACAAACTATTATGGGACACTGGTTCACAATATCTGCCACACCCAAATTTGTAAATAATCAAATTTAATGTAATGCTCATCTGAATTATAATGATATAATGCTCTTAACAAAGGCTTCAAATACTTTAAAATTACATTAGAGAGTTTACAGATTGTGTGGAATTATGCTGATACAATATCGATCAAAAGAGCTGCATGAAACACAAAATGAATTACATATGACTATTTGATAACACAGGTGTATAACTAGCACACACCCTTTTTTAGACCACATATAAATAGTCTGAAGAAAACTGGGAAGCAGGAAGTGGGTCATTAGTGAGGATTTTAATATCGACACAGTCTATGTGTACAGCAGTCCTGCCATTAACTTTTAACTTTTGCCATTTTATTGGAGGGCTTGCCATCCCGACTCGCCTGAGACTGCAAAGGTCTAGTAAGATTACAAGGAATAATAAGCTTAATCAGGTATAATCAGGTATGAGGCAGCCCATTCAGTTTGTCATTAGCAAGGCGGGTCATTTTGAAGTTTGCTAGTATTTAGTAAGGAGTCAGGAAAAGAAAGGTTACTGCAGGGCAGGGTAGGTAATAAAACGTTATATTGTTTTGTTTGTTTTGAGACTTCCCATCTCTCACCATGCTAGAAACCTATTACATCGGTCCAGATAGATGAGTGAATTTCTCCTGCTCTGAACCCTAAAATGGAGTGTTTGTTTGAAAAAAGGGATGCATTAACATCACTCGAGGGACCATAGGGGCCTCTGGTATTCTTGAGGATAAACGCTCAGGGTGATGGTGTTTTGGGTCAATGACACACTACTTCAGAATTTTCCTCATGCTCTTCCTCAGTTCAGCTTTACTCTCACTCTCCCTACATTTCATACATCCTTCTATGACTTTCTCTAGGCTCTGAACACAGAGATGCATGAGGTCTCAAGTTGTTGCACCTTAACATAAGCACTCCAGTCTGAAACTCTCCTCTCTAGTAATAGTGCTTAGTTAAATGGAACCAGCATCTTTCTCAAAATCTGCAAGACGCTGATCTCAAAGTTGATTGAAAATTGTCTGGCCAACAAAACAATTCGGAACATTTACGATTTTACAGCAGTTACGGCCATTATCATCCCCACCATGCATGCAAGCACAACATTTCTTGACATCCCTGTTCGGTTATGAAACCTCTGCAGCAGCTTCATCATCCTGAGGTCAGATAAGCAAATCATGCTATTACTCATCAAGAACAGTCTTAGAATCTGCATGTGCGATTAAGGTCAACCAGTGAAATCTGGATGAAAAGATACCTTTCTGCTCTAACATCATGTTTAGCAGTGCACTTTGATTAGCTATGGTGTAAAGGAGTACTTGGGAGTAGGAACAGTGCAACCAGAATACTACAATGCAGGTCCCCATTTGGGTCACAACTTCTCTAATGGTTGGTGTACAAAAACTCTAGAGTATATGCCATCTGTGTTGGTTTGCAAAGGCCACAGGCAGGAGGTGGGTGGCACCCCCATGAAACTCCGTTTGCTTTTACTTTTCTTGAAAGCTCGAGAATGTACAGTATATCACACCTATTTTCTCAGGGCCCTTCTGAGACAAAGCAAGACCTTCTTAGCTTTACTTATGGGCTGCTAGCAACATCACTGACAAATACAGTTATACGCTTTGACATCTGTGTCGCCGTATTTACAATGTGGGCTAGATTCCCTTGGGTACATAATTAATATCATGGAGCTTGCATATAAGCTGGCTGGTGGCCGACCTTGGACCAGGGAGCACGGCTATCTGGCTGGGCTGGGCTGTGTCGAAGGGGAGAACGCCTAACTTCCCATCGAATCTAAGCTTTTTGTTCAATGTCCAAAACTTAAACTCCGATGAGTTTTTTTTTTCCTTACCATAAAAGACGCCTATAAAAATTGAGTCTACGAGCAGCGGTGACGATACGATCATTATGTTGTTGTAAAGCAAGAAAAAAGGCGATCCTGGGTAACACCATATTGAAAAAGAGGCCAGTACGCTCTGAAGTAGATTCCCAACAAGCTGTTGCTGCAGTGAAGTCTAACTTTGTCCCTTAATACCAACGATTTTAAGTAACTAGCTAGCTTCATCACTAAAATCGGGCTTAAATGTTTAACGGATAGGCAGCTAACTGAGCTAAAACAGACATTTGTTAAGTTTATGCTGTGTTTGACGGTGGCCGTAACCCAGCCAATGTAGCGAAAGACATCTACATTTGCTCATGGTAAGTTAAACACTGTTTTAAACGATACTTTACTTGTCTTTGTCTTCAACGATGTATAACAAGTTGGCAGTGTTAGTAAGCAGCTGCAGTTTACGTCCAGTAGGCAGGTAACTAACTTAGCTAATGACTTGCTGTATTGATTCCACGGTTTAACGTTACCCTTGTTATAATACGCAAACGTTAACTTTCCTATAATGTCCTAATGATAACTGTAACTGCTGTGAACTTTATCAGATGTAGCTTGGTAGCTAGCATAACAGTCATCTCAACCCTCGTCCTATCTGCGCCCATTTCTTTTGATAAGTTCAAGTCGTAGCCCGCCAATGCCGCCGTAGCAAACTGCAGACCATTGGCGATATCATATTAAACGAAGCACTCTGTTTTCACTCAGAGCTAGTTAATACCATATCAAGTCCACATTGCGCGGGTTATGATATCTTATCGAGTTAATGACAGTAGGCTAATTAAGGGTTTAGCGATGAGTTCTTTATCGGTTATTGCACGCTTTGTTTCAAATTCGATTAGTTCACCCCGGCTACACCTATCGCGGCAGAGCAAATTAGACTGGTAGACGGGTGCCTATGAAATTTAACCACCACTGAGAGAAACATGCGAAGCACACATGTTTAATGAAAAAGGGAAAGTTTGGCTCCCTAATGTCTCAGTCAGTAAAGGTGTATGTTCCGAGCGCAGGCCGAGCCGTATGACCCAAACCCAGGTTTGAGTCTAAACTCTGCGATTCAGCAATGACTGGAAGTCTGTAGCAGCAGAACAGAACAGCCTTTGCTTTGATGGGATGGGGTAGGTAGGTGAAAGTGTGGCAGTGTTGCTGTGAAATGCCCCTTCAGCTTTCGGTTACTAAGCCTTAAGTTCATGCCCGATGCAATAAGCATGCCTCAGCCCAAGTCCTCCTGATCACGTATTTTACTTGGACAAGAAGATATTACGAACCTTTCCGGTTCATTTTGACATTTATTTTTATTTTTTTTTGCAACGCAGTGAAATAAGCGCAGCCGTTGAAAGCGGTTGCATTGCCATACCGCTGCAACTGGAGATCAAGATCAAATGTGAATGCATGCCAGCAAATCAGCACGGATGCTTTCCATTCTGATTCACATCGAAAGCAACAAATTGATTTGAAATTGTTTTAGTTAACGGACGCGTCAATAAAATATCAAAATTGAAGATTTTTTTCTTTACGGTTAATGTTGCCTCGTCAGATTTCCCCCGGGGATAATAGGCCACATTTCCGATGTATGCCAACGCGAGTCCGCAGCCTGCATAGCCTACTATGCAGAAGCAATAGTAGCGCAAAGCTTGTTTTGCTGCTCGCTTTTTCGGGGCTGTTGCCGGATTTATTCACAGAGAATGTGAAAACTTTTTCCATTCCTGTTTCCACAACACTACACGTGATCTTATGCACCCTTTAGTTGATATGTGAAATATTATTTAGGTCATTTATGGGTTAACCCGTTAGGAGTGAAAGACGGGCGACTACATCCAGGGATGCTGCACGCACTTTTTCTGAAGTGCAAAAACGTTTTCCATATATTTCACAACACAGAGCTGTTAAACCGATTATCGTCATATGAGGAAGTTATTTTAGTGTGTCACCGACCATGTCAGAGACGTTATCACTCCTGTAAGAATAACGTCTCCACTTACCGCTTTAATAAAAAATTACATCTAGGATGTCACGGATATGGTGATAAGAGATACCTCAAACCATAGCTCCTTATTCCATTCCCATGCCTGCTTGCAGTTGCACACAACGGCCTACAACAGCTGTCAATTTGTTGATTTTGAGTATTTAAAGCAATAGTCTAAATGGAAGTGTATGCCTTAAGACAGTTCGTGAGAACTCCTAACACCTGCCGAGGTAGGACCGCTATTAAGCCTAAAGAACCTTCAAAATAGCTTTTGTATCTTATTGCTTAGGAGTAAGAGCACGACCAAACTGACGTCACTCTCAGAATTTGTAGCTAGTTACTACCAATTTCTGTGTGGTTTTTGGAGAGAAGGGGAAGAATACAGGTGTGTCTTAAGATTAGGTTGACTGTACCTAGATTTGTTTTATTCCAAGAAAGACTTTCTGACAGCTAATTTTAGTGTAAGCTTTACCGTACCGTATGTGTTCAAAATGGTTTGGTATAGATGTGGAAATAATGTTAATGTCTGTTAGATTTCAATCACAATTAGGATATAATGATATATATTTATCTATCTTTAAAGAATTGTTTAATGTCATCATTGTATCCTTAAAGGCTGTCATTTGTTAAAGAATATTATTCATTAAGTGTGGAAAGTATAGAGAAGAATGCATCTAACAGTTCATTTGTGACAAATGGCTCAATGATTTCACACATGTGAGATGACCCTGTAAATGTTAATTTTTATTCAGAGCAAGAGACTGCTTTGATCTGGGCATACAGAAAGTAAACGTTGTCATAATGTTTTAGCATGTCAGAACTGAGGTACATTTTGATTTACCTTTGCCAACGATGCCCTCTACTGTTCAATCACTGCTAGCAACACAAAGAATAAAATCTTCAGTCTGTGTTCTTGTGCAATGGTAGTGCAAATGAAAGGCTTGTTCTGGATGAAAGCAAACGTTAAATATTGCTTTTGATCCGTGACCCTCGTGTAAAACCTAATTGTGCCTTCTTTTTATTAATCAATTTTATCTGCCATCTGTCAACTGTATTAGCAATGCATATAAATTAATTGTATCACACCCTGTCCCTTCAGTAATATGTTTGTCATTCTTATTCCTTTGGTACTAGTCAACATTTGAAATAATTTACTTTAATTCAAAGCAGAATTTGACATTATTGGATGATTGTTCAGGAATAAAGAAATTAAAAGTTCAAATAAAAGAAAAAACAAACATCACAGTCAACATCCTCTTTCACAGTACTCACAACATACTGAATATAATAAATGCATTGTAGATCCTTAACAAATATGTTGCACTGTAAGACATATCTGCAGTATACATATATATGTATATAGAAAGACTGTAGGCATGCTGATCACAGAAATTTCTAGAATTACTATACAATGCTCTAAATTTGGCACATGCACTTGGCATACCTTTGGTATATTTTATGAATGCCACTCACAGCAAAAAGTACTTATATCCTACATTTTGGCAAAGGCACTTTGACTCTCAATGCTTACTGAATTTTGGATAAGCAAAAAGCAACCAGGAGTGTGAATGTAAGTGATCTATGGAAAAAGCCTGAGTTTCCCATGTTAGGAGTCCTCTTGCAACTGTAACCCTTTTTATAAATATGAGAAAAAAACAGATTACATGACTTATTAACTAGAAGAGAGTCTGATACTTTGATCCACTTTAAAGCAAAAAGATCTATGGAAAAGTTATTGTGACTTTGCCACAATACCCTGTGTTACAGCAGAGAAAGGAAATCTGAGCTTGCCCATTCTCCACTGATTGCAGGTTGCGGATTTGGACGTAGGTCAGGATGACTGTGGAGTGCCATTCTGAGGTATTAGCAGCAGAGACAGCTTTAACATGTCTATAACCACAGCTCAAATGTAAGTGTTGCTGATATGTGGTGTAGTGTATCATACATTTCAATCCAAAGTGCATAATACAGTCGAATGCTACCCAAAGTAGCAGACAGGTACTTTTTAGAATAAACAGCCCTTTGAGCTTATAACAGCTCTTCAATATTCAAAATAAAAGTATGTCCTAGAAAGTAAAGCTATAGATGTCTGGGAAAAAATGTTAAGAAATAACAGACAACCTCCCCCAAACACACGCACAAAAAAAATTACACCATCACCATGCATATTCACAATGATACCAGCATTAATCTAACCCATTTCCAAATGAAGGGTTGGGAAGAGTGGAGAACGAAGTTCACAAGTCTCATGTGAAGCAAGTCTCTTGTCTCTGTGCTCCTTGTTACGGTGTGTAGTAGTTTGTGAAGTGCCACTTCTGAAACTGGCTGGCTGGGTCACACTCATTCAGATGCAGGCCCTTACCATAGGGGTCAGCTGCCAGGCACTTGCGTTGTGCCAAGTGCTCAGCAATGAAATGCTCCACCTGTTGGTTGGGAGGAGAATAGCAGAAGGAGGTTAGACCACCTTCAATACACCTCCTCTTACCATCCCCAAGTACACACATACACAGTGTTTAGCTTTTCTTTTAAAGGATGGAAGCTGGTTAAATATTCTGCAGACCTTTAAAGGACATCCAGGAAAATTAATATCAATTAATCTCACTATTATTATTTTACATTCATGTATGGAGGAGCTTTATATTGTAAGGTGTGACTCCATTTTAGCAAATGAAACCCTGGACTTTTGAAATTTTGAATGTATTGTAACTGCAGACTCTTCACTTTACTCATTTGGAGTAAAATGAAATCATCTTGCAGTGAGATTTTGTTTTCCCCATCTAATGTGTTTACTACGCATCATAATTAGCTTACCTGCTTATGTATCACAATCACCACACTTGTATTGCTACGGGACTGTTAGTAAGTGCCTTTCCAGGGGAGTGTAGAATATTACTTTATTTTTATTCTGCGTATCAGTCACAAAAACTACAGCAGCTTTGAACAGCAGTATATTAGTCGCTACTATAACAAAACGCAACAATATTTGACAAGACTACAGAGAAGTCGCCCAAATGCAGAACGATGGGGACTGAATGGTGGAACAGCCCAGGATCATTGTAACCAAGGTGGACATCACTTCCCAGTAAGTCTGAATGGCACCGCATTGCAGTATGGTTTGTAATAATGGTCAGGGGTGTGGTCAGCAAACATTACAGCACAGATACATCTGACTCACCAGAGAGGAGCTGAGGATGAGAGACTTGTGGAGCCAGCGGAGGCGGGGACTGGCATTGTCACATGGCTGGATGGCCACGCCCTCCCTGGGGCCCTGTATGCCGATGCAGGAGCCACGCTGCTGGAGATTCCTCATCCAGGTGTGGTTGAAGTGCTGACTCTGAGGGGATGAGAAGGGGACACTTAGCCTGGTGTTCCTAAAGGAGCCATCGGGTGGCTCTTTGAAGGAAAAGCCCAGTTCATGCGTTTGGACGGACACACCAAATCTATGAGGGCCACTCACTTGGCGTGCGCTTGGTATGTCCAACGAAACACTTTCCCTGGGGTTCCTATTCAAAATACTTTTTCCTCAAAACAAGGTTTCATTTCAAGCTCAACATAATTAAGATGCAGCATGTTGATTAATAAGCAATAAACATGTAGCACAAAACACATGTGCAGTAGCTGCCCAAGCTGGCCTTTAACCAACACATTCTGTAGCAGGATAAGCTGGCAGTATAGTGTTTATGAGTACATGCACATGAAACCAAGAGAGGGCTCATTACACATTACAGTCTGGTAGTAATGTACATGCACATTTTAAATCAAGCAAAGAAGTTCCAAAGATTTGGAAATTATTTATAATGAGCTTGTTAATAACATACAATTTATGGCACAGAGGACAGACTTCAGAAGTAATACGACATCTAAATCATTGTAAAAATTGCTTTGAATGAAAATACATGAAATGAATGTTCAAAGCAAAGGCTCAAACTGGTTCTCAGTGAGCCATGTGTTTTTTTTGCTGTAGGTTTACCTGTTTGTTGAGATCACAGACATCAAAAGAGATGACACCTTTCTCCAGAGTGAGGCATTTTCTTGTTCCGAGGTTGAATATCTGGAAAACAGGAGGGGATTTCGCTTCAGAACTCTACTTGACACTGCCAATGGCAACATTTCACTAGAAAACACCAGCTTTGGCATTATGCTGGCTTCTGATGTAAGGAGTCCCGTTTAATGAAACAAAGCTGTTAGTAAATCCAAGAGAACTGACACAGGCGATGAACTATAATCCCTCTTTGTTCAGCTCTTAGAGAGCACAATTAGACCCTGTGTTCAACACAGCCTGTTACCTTCCAGCAAAAACAACAAGAACAACACCATTGCAATTCAGGGGAAAGAAAAGATCGAGACTTTTTAAAGGGAAACTGCACCAAAATGCCACAAAAATGAATTGATGATTGATTCATATTGATCCAATTGATCCAGTCATCTGTCTAGAATCGAAACTGGCTTTTCATGACCAAAAAGCATCCTGTGCCACTTGAAGACAAAGTCTGTTTGGCCTGTTCTTTAAATGACCTGAATGGTTTTAATGAGCCCACTTGTAGCCAATCCAGTTTATATGGAGGTCAGTCAATCCACACAATCTCTAAGCAAGATTTGTGTCAAATACACTTCATTATGTTTTCCCTTTAAAAGAAGTAAGAATATTTGCAAAGAAACCCAAGCCGTATTTACAGAAACAAGACACTGGCATTATTATTTTTAATAATAAGCTTTATAATAATTTTAGCTTTATAAAAACAACAGATGAAGTCTCTTGCTGCTCTTACCAGTCCCTCAGCCCTGACGAGCGGGGCGTTCATGTCGGGGTACACGTTCTCCAGGTACCACCTGAAGCTCTTGCACTGGAGCTTCTCGCGGAGCCAGATCTGCTCGGTCAGGTTGCCGATGTCGACGGCGCCCTTGTCCAGCAGGTGGTGGTAGCCGTGGCCATAGAACAGGTCCTTGTACTCGTCCAGCCAGACCTCGGCCACGCGGGCCAGGTTGCGCTCCACCGTGCGCTGGCGGTCCTTGGGGAACTTGTAGGGGTTCTCGCTGCGGAAGATGTGGCCCACCCTGGAGCAGGGGATGATCTCGATCTCCCCGCCACACATCCAGATCTGCCGGAGGAACAGGGGTTAGCCTGGGGTCTCATGGAGCAGAAATCAACTAATCAGCTCTTTAGGTGAGACAAATAGATGGATGCAAAGAAGTATGGATGAATTAAGGATGGACAGACAGATAAATGGATATAAGGATGGATAGGTAGACATAGGGACAGACGGGCAGACAGATGGATGTATGGATGGACATGATAGAGAGACAGATAGATGGAGGCAGACAGATGGATGGCTGGATGATAGCCAAACAGAGACAGACAGGCAGATGGATGGATATATAGACACAGATAGACAGACAGACACATCTTTGGATAGATGGGTATGTGAAGGTTACCTTAAAGGAGATTTCCATGTTTTCCCCACCCCAGACCTCAAGCCCAGGGTCATAGGTCCCCAGTTCATAGAAGTACTTCCTGTCTATGGAGAAGAGGCCTCCAGCCATGACAGGACACCTGAGGAACAGGCACAGACACAAGGAGTTCAGAGGCACGAGTCAGCATGTGCGCGACTGCTGCAGACGGTGACATCACCGCCTGGGGCAACCCGCGAGATCACGGTTAGTTTCCTTAGCTGATGGCCTTGGTCTTTATCACGGTGCACTAATTGTACTGTTTGCTGTGCAGACAGAGAGGACTGCTGTTTCAAATCCACAGCAGACCTACTCCACCTGTCTGACACACAGACAGTGTGGGTCATGTGCACTGGTGCCTCGATGGAACTGCCTTAAGCAGATTCCTTTGTTTTTATGCGAATTGTTTTTTAAAGGCCATTCAATGCATGCAGCTTACACATTATGTACACATCGTCTGATGTGATGACTGCTGGCTTCTAGAGTATGAGGATGTCTGCCTTTTACAAATACATATGCCCTTCTATTGTATATTTTATATGGTCTTATCAGCTGGCCTGAAGCTAATGGTATTCATAACAGTGCATGAGCATATGAGCATTTCTTCCCTAAACAGTGCCATGTTTTTTTAAATCATGATATTCATGCAGTTACAGTCAGGAAGAAACAGCACTACACTTGTGCCAAACACCGTGGCTCTTTCAGTACACATATCAGGGCCAAAATGTTTGTGGGGCACAGAACCTTTCCCCACCACCTCTTTTTTTTTATTGCTTTTTTTATGCATAAACATTCAATCAAATTTGTGCATTTGCACGGTTGGCGAGAGGCCGCAGATAACCGCCACCACTCCAGACCTGGACATGTGCTCTCCTGCTTGGTGCATTATCATTTGCTCCTGTATAATTACAGCCGCATACATATGAATGAGAAGGTTGCACTAAGCCCCACCTGATTGGGTCAGAATCCTTCATTTTATCCCTTTTGATGACTTCCTCAGATAGAGTGCTCCATCCAAAAACCAGGGGCCATTTGAATATGCCTCGTTGGAAGTTGTCAACTAACACGTAACTGGAAAAAAAGAGACAGAAAACCACAATACAAGTTAATATTTCCCTCCTAACTCCTATAAGATTAAGACAGAATAGATTTAGGATTAAACTGCTGTAAACTTATATAGTATTCTAAGTAACTTATAAGTTATTCTGTTATAAGTATTTTTCTGACTGACTTTTCTAAGCCTGTCTTTTACTTTCACTGCCTTCATCCTAGACCTGTATTCATACCTAGACCCATCTGCTAATCATGAATTACAACTGAAAAAAAAAACTGATTAAAAAAACACAAAAAATAGCAAACATTTACAAGTACATCTTAAGGGTAGCAGTATGTGACCAACCAATTTCCACATTAAATTACATGATAGAAAAATTTTTAGCATATGACAAGTAGTTCCACGTTCTGAAGTGTTGAATGTCTGACTCAAAACACAGGAAAACCGGGACATGTTATTTGATGCAAGAAGACGATGTCATTCCCTGTCATTATTGAATCAGTGACATCATCAGCATCGTACACAGCAATTACCTCATGTCTTTGTCGCTGATGACTTCAATAACGGGACACGCCACTTTCCTCCTGTCCATGTAAACTCTCTCCAGCAGTGGCTCCAGCCAGCCCACATTGCACTCGATGTGCGAGTCAAGGAAGGTCAAAACTTCACCTGGAACAACAACAAACACGTTTACACCTTGTTTCCGTTAGCATGCATCCAGGTGTGCTTACACGTGGCCGCTGACAGCGAGGCATCGCTCAGGTGTGCTTGAAAATGGGTCACTCCAGGTACTGCCAGCTAACTGGTGATGGATACAGCCAGGGAGTGCTTACACTGCACTTTGCAGTAGGTGTGGCACCAGTGAACATGCAAGTCCTGCTCTCCTGCAAATAACACTAATGCCTTAAGTAAACACTGAAAGGATGAAGTGATACGACAACATCATTCCTTATGTTAGAAAGGGAGGCAGAAACTTTTCATTTGTTTTAATCACACTGGGGATTTTCCTGCACTTTTGAGATCACTAACTACCTGGTAATGAAAATGGGGAAACAGGCAACCTAGACTATTGACATTCTCGCACTACAAACCAAACGATGCAGGATAATATTACAATCTGCCGAGACGGATGGCTTTTCCACCTTCCTAGCTGCCTTTAAAGTGACCAGCCACTACTTTTTAGTTGCACTGGTTGCTACTTGTAAATCACTGTGAGAGAGGTGGGGTGCTAAAGGAGAAGACGTCAACTGCCCTTCCATAGGGGCCATCGACCTATAGGTGTCCAATGGAAAGACTGGCATTTGCTTAACACAGGCTCTTATCCAGAGTCACCTGCCTGCTTACAACGAGTACATTATCCATTTATACAGCTGGATATTTTCTAAAGCTATTTGTGCCCAGTGTTACAACAGCAGGAGGGCCCCACCTATGTACCCTACAGCAGTGAACCGCATAGGTGAATAAAAGTGCACATTAGACGATATGCAAAGAAGCTGCACAGGGCACCAAAGAGCAAGAGAAGCAAGTCCATTTACACAGTGTGATCGTATAATGTTTATTTCACATGAGTGAATGAATTCAACAAACTGCTTTTACTTCTCATGGGTTACAGCTGAAACTGGAACAGGTAGAGTATGAACACCTACATGTCATTTTGAAAGAATTCTAAGTTTTTCAGCCAAACAGACTAGGACTTTATGACCAACCCATGTTACAAGAGGGGGTTGTTTTGTGATCATGGGTTACAAACATGGGTCATTTTTTTTCCAACTCAAGGAAAGAGGAAATGAACTGAGGTCAAAGCAACCAGACGTTACCGGTAGCAACTGCCGCTCCTGCCAGTCTGGCTCGAATTAGGCCTTGCCTCTCCTTCAGCCGGACGATCCGGACTTTGGGAAACTGGGACATGTACACATCCAGATTGTCCTTGAGGTATTCTAAGGACAAATGGAGGAGAGGGAAAGAGACAGTTAGCATACACTTAAAAGTAATAAAAGCCTCATCTTACAGTCATGCGTCGCTTAAGGTCCATGCAACGTTCTGTGAAATAGGATGTTATGTGATCTGGACGTTGTGCAAACGCCATACTATATACAGTATACGGTATACTATGTACTGTACCATTATACGCCTGGCAGCGCAATCGCTTTATTTCCATGAAACATGAGATACACGTGTTGCGTGCGGGAAGCGTTGCCTTCACTACTTCCGGTTACATCCGCTACGTCCTGTTCTGCGATAGGGTTTTTTAAACTTTATTATAACCTTATGGGACTAGGGACGTATATGCGAACGGACGCTGTCCGAATGGAGCGCACGACTGCATATTAAGCTGCCCTAATACCTGTGGATTCACATTGTACCTACAGTATATCAGTATTGCTGAGTATAAACACACTGTTGTTGTTACACAAAACAGTTGCAGTTGCTATGTAGCTCTGTTCATGTGCACAGTAGTTGTATCTGTTACCTGTGCCCAGATTGTTCTTGTGGTAGTCTAAGGATGAAGGGATTTTTTAAGGAATGGGACAATTAGCCTACACTTATAGAGTCCCAGATTATGTGCTGTATTTTACACAGAGATTCCCCCAGTCATACCTTTGGTGCTGAAGTCGTCCACCAGGATAATTTCTTTGAGAAGGTGTGGTGGAGACCGGTTGAGAACGCTGTGGACGGACCTCAGCAGTGTGGACCACACCTCGTCCACGAAGCAGAAGATCACAGAGGTGGTGGGCAGGTCGTCATGCACCAGGTTTTCCGAACACCTGAAATTGATCGTAATGAAGGGAGGAGGTCACGGAATGCAGCCCGTTAAGCAGTGTGTGGTGCTCACGTGTACCCTCCTCCCCGAGGTTTCGGACTCACGCCTGCGGCCTGGTGTCTGGGATGGCCCGGTCCAGCGGAATCTGCTCGCTCAGGTAGACGTTGAAGTGGCCCTCGTTCCAGCGGCTCCTCATCTCTCCCTCTTTGTCCCGTGGCACGACGGCAGCCAGCCCAAACTGCCCCACCGCCGCGGGGTCCCTCGGCTTCTGGGTCACATCCAGCAGCATCACCTTGTGCACGCCCGGTTTCCGTGTCACTGTGTCGTTCGGTTTGTTCACCACATGCTGCGGGACCACGGGTTTTTCCATCGCATGCGCTTGGTGCTTCACACCGTTAGGGTCACTCTGGTTCGTTGCAGTTTTTTGCTTGCCTTCTACTATCACATTGCTTTCCAAGTTATTTTTCTTGGGCTTCACAGTGTGCACAGCTTCTGCTTTCTCTTTGGAAGGCGCGTGTTGTTTTTCAGGTTGTACATTATTAGCAACTTTGTTCTGAGTCTTGTACGCCTTCTTCACGACACTTTCATTGGCCTTTTGAACTGAATGCTCAAGCTTTATCTTTGGTTCCTGTGTTAAGTGCCGTTTTTCTTCCACTCCGCTAGGTGGCGCTTTGGTCAAATTAGGTAGTTCCACTGGCACTTTCCTGGGTGCGTTTTCTGATGCATTTTTTCTTGCCTCAGAAACTGGCACGGTTGCCTCTGCTTGCTTTACGCGCTGATCTATATTGTCGTTCTTTTTTCTGACAGTGACTTTAGCTGCCACTTTTCTGGGTGCTGTAGTGCTTGTGCTTGCCTGAGGCTTCGCTGCTTCACTCTTACCAATTTCTCTCTCAAAATACTTTGCGAGCGCTTTACTTCCATCCCATAACCTCAACTGTCCGGTTTCTTTAGACTGTATGTGTTCATTAAATTTAATGTCCTTTACAGCGGGGTTCACTCTTGTTCGCTTTCTGATGACATCGTCATTCCCCGTATCACCTTCGTCTGAAATTTTTACCTCAGTTTCCAGATCCAGATCAACTTTCTGAACTTGTTTGAAACCTCCTCTGTTTGCTACATTTGTTCGTTTAGTGGCCTGCTGTTTGACTGCCTCTCTTTGCTTAACAATAACCTCTTTCAAGAGCTGGGTGTTTACATCATTAATTGAAATTCGCAGCGCTGCCATATCAAAGAGCAGCCAAATGACAGACGCGATGAACACGAAAGCGAGCACCCTCCCGCTGCCTCGGAAATATTTTCTAATCCTCATCGTTTGCGTATCGTTGCGTTGTCCTTTCTACAATGAATATTTGGAGTTATGATCAGCGAATGCATGAGCGGAACGTGCCGTGCAGTAACAGTAGCCTCACTTTAACTTCTGTGCAGTAGATATGCCTGCGTGGCATTCCACACGAGGCAGCTGGTTTTGGCAAACTTATCATAAATCTTAGTCAGAAGCCGTGGATGTACGTTTCAAAGTGAAATTTACGCAAAATATGCAAATGAAAAAGTGCCAATTCCACTTTCATTCAAGTTGCAACACTTTCCCAATTCAGTGTTTACCTCTGGTGTAATCCCACGCTGTTCAACCCCCGAACGACTGACTCCAAATTGCATGATCTGGCCACACACTTAGCTCGCAAAGTCCATTTGCTCCGCAGCGCTAGTCCCGGACGGCATGCTGCTGTCACCGTGTCTCCCCGGATTCGGGGCGAAAAGGCTACATTTCCTGATGAGTGAGTTTTCACTGAGTATTGCCCGTACCTGTGCACATACCCAGCGTTCACTTCCCGACGGAGGCTGTCCCTGAAGGCTTTCGTTTGTTCATGGGCATCAGTTCTGAGCAAACGCTGCGCAGATCCACCGAGTCTCGTATCATATGGAGTTGAACTACACACGAATGATCACGCCAACGCATCCACGTCACGCAGTGATTAGGGGATCTGCGCAACTCTGATACCCGAGGAGAAAAACATATCGACTGTGAAAGCGAACTTTTTTAAGTTACACGTAGACTATATGAATGGGTGCTGTGATGGTAAGCAGGGGGTTTGTTTAGGTAGTCAGTGCTGTACAGATTTACTGGTCACTGGAAACCTTCTCTGTGTCGACGTAGGCTACGGTGTATTTTGGGGTCAGACGACCATCCATACGTTGTGAAGATACATTTAAACACGTTCATCTCTGTAACTTTAATTTAAAAACAGACGAACGAAAAAACTAAGTCTCTCTTTTAACACAGACACACATAAAAGGTGGTGTTGATACTATTTGGCTATATTTAGCTTATGAGTCACGACTGCTGTTTGTAAAATAATCACTAATTTCTCTGCAGGGATTCAACCCTGAACTCACAACCTCAAATCTTAACTGAGAACATACCTATACTTTCTCATTTTTCACTTTTTTTATGTGTTATTTTAGGGGACCTGTGTATGATTTGTTTGCCTGGCTGACTGTAGACTGTAAATTAAATCTGGATCGACTTGTGTGACCAGATTTTAGTGAGTTTGCACAGGGCCTATGTTTTTTTTCTCCTATTTTTTTTCATCTCTCTAAGGGGGGATTTTTGCTTATTGACGATTTGTAAAATCAGGCTGTATTTATGGAAAATAATATGTACCAACTCTGATATGTTCATTTACTGCTTCAAAACAAAACAAATGTCTCACTCTTTCTGCACAGCGCACATCCAATTTGCCATTAACAACCTGCTGAAATTTATGTGGGCTTCTTATTGCATAGTTACACAGTTAAATAGTAAAAAATAAATCATTGTGATGGAAGTCACTCTGGATAAGAGTATCTGCTAAATGCATGCAATGTAATGTAATGGGCTCCAAAGTGGCTGAGTCTGCAAGGCACTCTCATCAAATTGTCACAGTAAAGGGAGGCCAGCTGAAGCTAGAGGCCCCTTTAAAGAGCTCATTACTTCACTCATTACTACAGACAAGGGTCTTCTGTCCCTTACAAATGTGATTCCTTTTTTTTTTTTTACTTTTTAACTGTGTAACTACACAATAAGAAGCCTAAATTTGGTAATTATGTGAACTCATATGTGTGCAGTGTAACTTCATATCCTTATTTTTAAAAATGTAGAACGAGACTCCCACATTATCACTTTGTGTCTTGCTTAAGAACATGGGAAGTTTTGACTGTACTGGATCTTTGATATTATGTGTGGTATTCTAATGCGCTGTAATCTCTCTACATACCAGGTACATACTGACCCAAAGTGTTTTTATTATCCACGGCAGAGATGCCAGCAAGTCTGATTGAAATAATAACAATAAAGGAATGAAACAAAATGTTCAGGGATTCTCAAGATCATCAGGGTCCAAACAGGATAAAACCCACGTGAGCAAATGAGGCTATCGCAGACAAGAACGTCACAAGCTGAAGGGAGATACAACGCAAAAGGTCTTCAGTAAATTTCAAAAACCTTCGGATGAAACATGAAATCAAGGTCCTGACTCTCTGTGGTCATTATAGATCCCATGGCACTTCTCACAAAGATCAGGGGGTTCCCTGGTGCCCTCGCTAAATTGCATTCAGGCTCTTTCAGTCTGGCCATTCAATAATCTAATATACACTATATGGACAAACGTATTCGGATGCCTGACCATTACATTACCTGACCATACTTTAATATGGAGTTGGTCCCCCTTTTGCAGCTATAACAGCTTCCACTCTTCTTGGAAGGCTTTCTACATGATTTTGGAGTGTTTCTGTGGGAATTTGTGCCCATTCATTCTGTAGAGCATTTATGAGGTCAGGCACTGATGTTGGACGAGAAGGCCTGGCTCGCAATCTCCGTTCCAGTTCATCCCAAAGGTGCTCGATGGGGTTGAGGTCAGGGCTCTGTGTGGGCCAGTCAGGTTCTTCCACACCGAACTCATCAAACCATGTCTTTATAGTCCTTACTTTGTGCACTGGGGCACAGTCAGCCTTCCCCAAACTGTTGCCACAAAGTTGGAAGCATAGCATTGTCCAAAATGTCTTGGTATGCTGAAGCATTAAGATTGCCCTTCACTGGAGATAAGGGGCCTAGCCCAAACCCTGAAAAACAGGTGTGGCCAAATACTTTTGTCCATACAGTGTACCTGCCAAAATAACTCCCTCCCTCTCTGCCTCAGGTGATGTGTGGTGAAAGTTCTGGTGCAAAATGGCTGCCGTGCATCGCTCAGGTGGGTGCTCCACATTAGTGGTAGTTGAGGTGAGTCCCCTCCTTCACTGTAAAGCACTTTGAGAACCTTGGCAGGCTAAAAGGAGCTACATAAATGTAATCCCTTATTAGCATTATTATTTATTATGTAATCCATTATAAATCAGAGCCAAGACATGAAATACGAATGAAGACATTGAATATAAATGACACATCCTAGTTATAACCTCTTTGAGATTGCACAAACAGCCCCATGGATTAACATTTACAAAATACTTAGTTTGTCAGTGGTCAGCTAGATGTTTACCATGAGTAATCAATCACTTGCTACAGTTTTATTTATATTGAGTGTCTCATGTTACTATTAGCAAAGCAATGCTCAAAAAGGCAGCATGAAGAAAAATGCAACGATATTAGTGGCAAAAAGAACAATTTGAATTTCACATCTTGCATTCTGTTTTGTTACCTGAAATTAAAGTTCAAAAACCTTAAATTCAAGTCATTTTAAATTAAATGTTTTATTTCAAATTTAGAATTGAAATACAGGCTCAAAAGACTCAGTGTTCAAATCACTGTCTAATTGGAGTTGAATTTACATTCCAATTTGACTTCAAAGCACATGTCCGTCCGGATGTCTCCTTCCAGGAAATGCCACTGAACAGAGAACAAACTCCAACCAATCACCAAGCAGAAAGGGAGTGATAAGTTGTATGATTTGGCAGGCTTACAGCTTACACAAATTTGGGTACAGTCACAACTTCAACAACAGAAGTGGGAATTCACAGTCTAACAAGTGCATAACACAACAGCAGATCAGTTGTACTGTCATGTTACGAAAAATAATTAAGAGCTAATTTTCTATCTAATGGTGTCAAAACAATCGGTCTACAATAACAAACCTGAACACTAATTTGGCCAATCTGAAATACTGTAAACCAGCCTAACCACAGAGCTGTCTGAGCTCATGCAGGGAGATGCTGCAATCATCACCTCAAGGCTCCAGCTATCTAAGCACTGTAAAAATTCACATTAATGCAGTGTTAACCTATGGGTATCACCTGAGAACTTTGGCTCAGGGGTAAGACTTTGAACTCTGTACTTGTGGTTGCTATCTGCTAGAAGGTGAACATTTCCTAACTTTCACTCTGGTCTTTGCTTGTGCATGGCCACCTGACTTGCTGTCTAAGAGATAGGACAACCACATTTAAGTGAATGAAAAAAAATGTTGCTTACTAGTTGGGTGTCTTTGCTAAAATAATATTTGACAAACCCTATTATGTGATGTAAGGGGTAAAGTAAATTGCGCCCACAAAGAACATATACTGAAAAATGCAGGCAATTTAAAAATATTTAACAACAGTCATCTCAGATGTTGAATACTGATGTTTTACATGTAATAGTGACTGTCGTATTCTTTCTGTAAGGAATGTCATATCCCTGAATAGCCTAGGTGACCGTAAGAGTCACATTCATCTTTCTGGAGGACATCTTGAGGTATGAAACACAAGGAAAAACCATTAATGTCAAATTTCAGAAAATAAAAACAAGGTAGAAATAATGAAACTTCATGTGAGTCGTTGAACATTACAAGGGAACCTGGACCCATTTACAGTAACCTCCAAGTAAGGGAATAACCCCCCAGAGACCGTGATGTAATGAGCTTGTAGATTCAGAGGTGTGTCAGACAGGTTTAACAGCTCCCATATGCACCGTATGCACATATCCTTAAAAGGCCTATGCAGACCTCTAATATTGCGCTACATTATTTGTTTGCTTAGCCAATACGTCTGCTCAGAGCAACTTCATAGCACCTGTTTATACAGCTGGGTATTTACTGAAGAATTGCAGGTTGCTCAAGGGTGCAAAAGCGATAGCCCTCCTGGGAGTAAAACCAAGAACCCGTGCCTTGGGAGCCCTGCATTTCTCACTGAACCCGACCCAGAGGCTAGGCTGACTTTCCTCACTGAGGTTCCTTGCAGTTGGCATCTTGCATTCCCCTCTGAGAGCAGTTAATTGGTGCCACATGGTTTAAAAAATAACACAGCTTGGGTAGTTGGGAGCAAACAGGAAGAATATCCATTCTGTTAACGTGACAGCAGCATGTGACAGGTTCCCACACATAAACATACAGTAGGCCACCCACGCTGCTGGCCAATTCCATGGCCCTCACCGTGACGGAAGTGTCCCGCGAACGCTCATCCTTCTTCATCTGGCGCCTCCTGCACACCATGGTTCCAAATGCACATATCGTAGGGCTGCAATAGCCTGGGGGAAGACCTATAGTGCTGTGGGTTCACTGAATCTGGAGGGCTTATCCCTAAGGTTTGCACAGCCAAAACAACATTTTCAGAGCTGCATCCCCTACAGGCAAAAGGGTTCTGCTGAACCTTGAGAGAGGTCACTTACTTTGTGTTTGGCTTGACTGAAGGTGAGTTAAGGGCCTTCTGTTTTTGATTTTGTTGTTTTACCTCATTTTATGAGTCATTTTATGAGTAAAATGGATCTCAGTGTGGTTATGTGGTCAAGGTCAAAGAAGGATTTTTTTGAAGAACAACTAGCACTAAAAAATTGCGACCTAAAACCTGAATGTATTTTTTTTCCAACAATTTATAGCGTAAAGCTCCAACACAGTAACCACAAGAACAAACAACAGCGACAACAACAGCGACAACAAAAGTAGTTAACAGCACCATAGCACAACAGGGTCACCTATATGAAAAAAAAACACATGCGATTTCATGTTAGAAAAATATTGGTTTAAGCTCTCTGGTAGAGAATAAGCAAACGCACAAAAGAAAATGTAATTCTCTGTGGCTGCTGCCTTCCCCGCCCACAGCTGCAGTGTGGAGGGTGTGGCCCTGTTCATTCTTGCTGTGGCCCACTCTAAGCTGACCAGTATTTCACAGGCGATGATCTAATATATTTTCTAACACAACGTATGTAGTAATCCAGACCTATAGAATGGCCTTTTTAGTGGCTACACGCCTGCTGTGAAGCCAGCTAAGACCAATTTTTGCTGAGTCAGTCTGAAACTGAAAAAGGAGTCTTTTTTAGCAGGTGTGAACAGGTTTTAGGGTTAAAATAAGTACCTGTAAATTTAGCACATATGGACCCAGAAGACGGTAATGACAGAGCACAGCCCACCACACGCGCATAGCAGCATGTGTGGCGGGCTTTTACTGGGGCTTGTAATGAACTTTACTTTGAATTGCTCAAATGGGCACACTGTGCTTTTTCAATAGGCTTAGAGAATTAGGTTTAGACAATAAGCTGATGGGAAAAAAATTTTACAGGTTGAGTTGAACTTCATCTATTCTGGACATCCATTCTGGGCAAAACCCCGTTAATTCAAGCACCCTCTCCTATACTGTCATAATAACAACAACAACAACAATAAGAATAATAAAAGGACGTCAGTGCTGAGTAGCGCTGCGGTATTCAGTATGTCACTGACTGTTACAGTGCCGTGTGACTGACACAGGTTCAGATGTGGTCCGGCCTTTTCTGTATGGTCTGCTCCTCACTTGACCTTATTACATGCACTTTTGTACCTTGAGATAAAAGTAAATGTAACGTACATGGAATGTGGTGTAGTGTAAAGGAGCTCTCACAGCTGGATGTTATACCCACTATAGTATGGTGCAAGGTAACATTGTTTGTATGGATGGCTGTTAGGCCCAAAGCAGACACCCATTTAGGGTCAAATTGCTCTTACAGGTCATTATCCATTGTCTTTATGTGCATCCTAGTACTACAAGGGCATGTTTGTCGGGATAGTTGATTGTAACAGTGCGTCCATACTAATTTACTGTTGCATGCTTATATCACTTATCGCTGTTTTTCAGACTGATGCTGATGTACTGTCACGGTGTGTTCTGTGCCCTTGTTCTCATCGTCTTCTCCCTCTGACGTGCATTTTAAGGCACCTCGCCATGATGGCCTTGAAAGTCCCTCTGGATAAGTACGACTGCCAAACTAATAAAAGGTAAGTTTTATTATTATATTAAGTTTGAAAGTTTGAGATTCAGTCAGTCATAGTGCTGCACCACCTAGTGGCCGCCTTTGGTGCTGATCTCCACTGACTGTCCGCCTCAGCCAGTTAGAATGTTTGCTGAATAATTACCCTCAGGAAAACCCCGCAGCTCAGCACCAAAGCCTGTTTTTTTTAGCTATACGTATTGGCCAACAGCCAATTTCCCTTTACATTCTATATGCAGAGATTGTGTAGCTCATATTGTTTTATCCATAGCATATTTTAGCTGTGAGGGGGAATTGCATCACCTGCAGTATAATATTTTATAACTCATACATAATTCTCATCTATAAATAAGACGCCATTCAGGTCATAGATACTATAGATAGATACTGGCTGATACTGCCTGTAGTACTGGCATTGGCACATGTTAAACATTGTGTGCAAAAAAAAAAAAAAATGTTCCAAGAACATGCTAATCAGGCTTTGGGATTAAAACTCTGAAAGTTGTTCTATTTCATTTGCACAGAGGTCATGTTTTGCTAATATGTCTCTTGGTGAAACAGTCAGCCAGCCAAAAAAACTGTGGTCAAGTTTTACCCTGTGACATTTTCAGCTCCACATTATGCACAATGTGTGAATTAAATTAATTAGAGAATTCTTTTAAAAAATAAAAATGTGCCTTGTGGAAGTGGGTGTAATACGTAGTTATGTGAAGTCATTTTCTTTCATTGTTAAAGCTCATCTGTTTCATAACATTTCCTACGGCGATCTTTGCACTGTGCTAAATATGATGTATGCAACTTGTTAGCAGGTTTAATTAATTATCATTAAAATGATTTTAAAGGTCTACAATGTACAGCTTGTGTTTGGACAGATGGTACCCATCAGGGAGGCATTTGCACGATTAATTAAGGCATCAATTACCATCCTTATAGCTGTTTGTGACTCTGACTTGTTGGTTGTTGTATTAGACAGGCATAATATGCATGCCCACCTAGTGTCTGATCATGTAAAATTATAATATAATGTAATATAATCAGAGAAATGCATTTGATGCAGCTCATATATAGTAATGGTTGAATTTTACCTCCTCACAACACCAAAGACTAATTTAATAACTTGGGAAATTTAAAGCCACATTGTAAAAGAGAAATAAAATCAACAACTCTGAGTCCTGATGGCGACAACCCTGTTAATTAGTGTGTTCACATTTCATTAGTGCAAATACAAGAAAAATGCAGGGAACATCCATATACATTTTGCCTCTGGATCTCACAGCAAGATTATGAATTGATTGGCTGAACTATGTTCATTTGGCAATACACAAACACACACACTCACACCTCTTTTTCCTGGAGGTACACAGTCCTAATTTGTGTCCTTGAAAGTTAAAGATAAGCCTTTTTTTAACAAAGCAGATCATCAGCAAAACAATAAAGCCACACTGGAGATGGAACAATGGATAGTTTCAAGAAAACATATCAACGTAAAATTATGCAAAATTATTTTAGACAGCGTATCCAGTGAAATATAGTACAATTAAAGTCTATTTGTTTCTGATATGTCAGAGTGGTTGTATCAGAGGCTATTGGCCCCTGGTGTTAATAGACTGGAGAGCTGTGTGTAGAAGACAGCTACATGGTATGCTCAATTTGCATACTTTCTGAAGCCACAAGATGGAGCTTTTGTTCTTTCAGCTGCTGTAGGCAATTTCTACAGAAATGTGAGCTTGATCTAAATGTTAAAACTCAGCGTACGATAGTCATTGATACAGATATATGAGAAATATCTTTTAGTATTTTAGTCTACTTTGCAGCTATTCATGTAATCTGTGGATCAATAAATTAAGCAGTCAGTGAACTAAATGTTGGGGATGTTTAGCATATGCCCTTAATTATGTTGAAAAGCTGTACAGTGTATAGGAACTCAATTGCTGTGGACTCTGAAATTTTAAGAGGTGGAATTAATTAAGCAATTGACCTTGTAACTACTCTTAATTTTATCATTGTGATTCTGTAACACAATGTTGGTAGGTTTTTTGCAGTGACACGGTATTTTGGGGAATGACTGATTTGCTCATTGGGCACACAAGGTTTCACAGAAATGGTAGCATTCTTATTTTGTTGTAGGAGACCCAGGAAAAGCAAGTTATTCCTTTTCCTGTCTTTGCACCTCTCATATACCAGCATCAATTCTGTCTGCAGTTTAAGGCAGCTGCTTTTATTTCATATGTCATATAAATCAGTGTTCTTCTGGAAGAATGCAACAATTGTATGAATTTACCAAACTGGAGGATTTTCGGTGTGAACTCAGCGCTCAGCTGTGCAGTTGCTGTAGTGGTTTGTGTGAATAAAACCTCTAACGACATTCCTGCCCAAGCAGAGAAACACCTCAAAAAGCGTGCAAAACCCGGGTGCAGCACAGAGCACCATTTCCCTGCTGACGAGGATTTCCGCTCTGCAGGGGGACGGTAAATAAGCCAATAAGTGAATTAGAGAAGCGTAAGACGTAAATGTCATATTGCCCCATTTACACGCGCTCGCTCTGGACCTGTTATCCCTCGTGGGAATGCACAGTTTTCTTCTGCTATCTGTAACTTTTAAAGGCAAAAACGAATTCTTTATGAAAGACCGGCATGTGGTAATTTATGATTTTACTTTGTGTGTATTACAGATTCAAGCTTGAAATGAGGTGTTCCCAGGAAAAGTGTTTATTTGGACAAACCAAGCACTGACCAATTAATTGACCTCACAAGACTGGTATATAAATGGTATGTTGAATCAAACACTTTCCCTAGGTTGTAAATTTTTTTATTGTAGTGTAGCTATTGGTTGTTGCTGCATAATGTACATTCCAAAATTGATTGCTATGGGACGATCCTGCTTGGGGCGCTGTATGTATTTTTGGGTGAGGTGTTCTCTGACCCAAATAGCCCCAGTGGAAACGCAGCTACAACAGCTGGTTCCAGGCTGCAGGACAAAAGGGTAAAGCCTGAGGTTGTCCTGGATAAAATGTTCTGTGTAAGAGCTTTATTGGATCACAGTATGTACCTGTTCCTCTCCCAGGGCCTGCAAATCTCAATGTAGATAGGAAACTCTAACAGACAGAATGCTGTGAGTCCATACGTCAAGGGGCTCACATACCTGGGGACCTGGGGGTTTGGGGGTTGGAGGGTTAGGGTGGCTGGAGCCACTGCATTACGACATGGATTCTTCCTTCTTGAGCTTTCTGTCCCGCGTGGCTTTAGAGAAGAGCTCCACATGTCTGTCCGGCTTCAGCAGGGCAAGGGCATCGGTGGCCTCCGCCCTGGAGGCAGGACCAGTGCCAGTGGGAGAAATTCTGATTCCCTGAAACAGCAAGGGTTGTGGCTGAGTGACTTTTCATGGGGTTACAGGAACCCTTATTGTTTGCCAGAGGATGCAGGGATTAAGATGAGCGTGGAAGTCTTTCATGGAAGTCTTAAGTTCCTCTAAAATTACCCATTTGATATGGAAATACAAACTGTAATTTACTCTGGGTAAAGGTACCTGCTGAACTGAATAGTTAACGTGCAAGCATCTCGTCTTGAAAGGTACAGCCATACGTTGCAATGTCATGACATTCTTTAGGTTATGCCATTTATCACTGGCATGCAAAATTATGAAGTGACATGTGCTGAAATTATACAAAGTAATCTTGACCATCTTGCAAATAGAAAACATGGCTCGGCAACGATGATGCGGTGATAAGATTAATTACGAGCATGTGGTCACAAATTTGTAGCAATACTGGGGGTTAGTATTCAGTGTATGTAGATACAGGCTCTATGAGTACTCCACCTTCTTCTGGGGTTAAAGGTGAAAGATTTCTCAAAATATGCAAAAGCAGTGCAAAGAACTATATATATGCAACAAGACCTTGACATTCTGTGACCCCTTATGAAAGGGACTCCACTTGCTACTCTGATTTAGCCTGGTATTCTGAGTGCTATTTTTGCCAGCTACTTCTGACAACAGAACATGCATTTCAACAATGAAGGGACAGAGCTGTCAGTGTAAAGCAAAGAGATTATCAATGTGGTTCCTACTGATACAGTATCTGTGTAATCCAGGCACACAGGAGAAGAGAAGGAAGCAAGCAGGAGAAACTCGTTTGCACCTTGGCTGCACATAATTTGCACCTTAGCCTCCAATCCATTGTCTTTCAGCCTTCGGTGAAAATGCAGTAAAACTTAGAAGTAAAATATGCTTTCTCACCAGTGGGTCGCCTTCACTCAACAGGATGTAAGCGACCTCTGTAAAATTTCATTTATAATTTGAGTTGGTTCTTAATACCAACCAGAATGCAGAGGAGGAGACTGAAAGATTCAGTGTTACTCGTTTTGTGATTGCTCTTTTATGTACTGAAGCTGATTTATTCAAGACTGAAGCTGTGAAGCTTCAGCATTTTGATCAAAAATGGTGGGAAAATACCACCAAAGCCTTTAATTTTCCTTGAAAACTGAAAGCAGAAAGACATCCAGGCTTCAGAAACTTGACTCCTTTTGTTGAAATTGTAGGAGGCATACTGGCAAACATGCCTTTTTTATGGTCTCACAATGGCCAAGGAGATGGGTGAATATTGTATTTAAATTAACATTTTCTATCCCCCCGGTAAATTAAATCAATCCTGTCCTTTATGTTACTTTTCATCTGCCTTTTGTCTTGTTGCCGAATCTTTTCTGTTTCTCTCCCATTCGTCTGTTTTGCCCTTTCCTTGATCTGATAGCATTAAACATATAATTAAGCCATAAAGGGGGAAACTGATGAGTGTAGCAGATGGTAATTGCCTCCTACATTTGAATGAAATGATACGTATTGCCACAATTTACAGCCTTCGCCTCATATTTTATTCAGCAACCTTTTATCTCTTTTCTCGCAGAATTATTCTGCTAAAAATTTAGACATCTTATCAATAGCTGCTGAGTGATAGCGGCGGAAACACGGGGAAAATTTCTCTTCCAGCATTTTACGCTGTTTAAAATAATTTTCCATAATAAAGGAGTTATCGGCCGGCCTCTATCAGAACAGCAGGCAGAATGGATATCCTAGTAAGTCTTTTCTTGGTAATGGACAAGCTGTCGTTCTCACGGTGTTTATTCAGTGGAAATGTCAAAGTGCTCTGGGAGGAAGTTTGGGCAGAGCTCAGCACAGCAATATAACACTCTTAGTTGGAGTAGCTGAAGGCGTTCTGTTTACTGCCCTAAACAGCTGTCATACATACGTTTTGCGTACGTACGGCCTGCATTTAGCAATAATTAGACAATTTGAACCATTAAATGGATGAGACCATTACATGTGTCTGGATTAATAGCATTAGAAATATTCATGACATGAAAAGGCCATCTAGTCCATAGAGGCTCCTCATTTTGCCCATTCAGTTCAGAGTGCATATAGTACTGTGTCAAGCCTGGTCTTGAATGATTCAAGGGTCCCTGCTTCTAGTTCAAGTCCTGGTGAGCTATTCCATGCATTAGTAACTGTGTGGGAAAAAATACTTGCTTGTGTCACAGTGAAATCTACCTTTAACTGATTTCCACTTTTGCACTTTCTGCTGACAGACCTGAGTAGCTTTTGTAATCAACTTTGTTCATCCATTTTATCACTGAAATCCACCCTCCTGTATTTAATCAACTTCTGTTCTTCATTTTGCCTACTAAATTGATACAAGTGTTAGTTGTGTTTTTTTTTAATAGAAACACATTTTGTTAATTTTGGTGATCACTGAACTTGATTTAAGCATCCTAGTCTCTATAAAATAAATGTTTGACATCAATTCCATGCAATTTAACACCCATACTTAAGACAAATTCCAGTACACTGCAGTTGAACCGTGAGTATTCTTACCCTCTGACATACCAGGAATGAATGCTTTCAATAAATAAAAAAATGTTTTTCAATCAGTAAAAATAATTAATCAATCAATAAATAAAATAAATAAATAAATTGCATCCAATGGAAAAACTATGAATATTGTGAGACATAATCCAAGAAAGGTTTTTTTTTCGAAGGGCTTCATATAATTTCAAAAATCATTTCAATTGGCATGGCAAACACAAGAAGCCATATTCAAGCTGTGCTGATCCATTCTCAATTTACACCCCTAATGCCAGGGTGAAATGGCCTGTACTTTGACAATTTTCACTGTGCTATTAATGAATTAGGTATTTTTTTGAAGAAATTTAAAAGTTTCCTAGCTAAAGCCTTAGTTTGTTGGTTTCTTTTAAACTAAATACAAACCGACCTACAATTTTGGCAGTAAAAACCTGTCTGTTATGGGGACCCGAGTCCCATTTGAGATGAATGGACTCTGTTATTTTTCCACTCCGGCAGGGTTCCACTTTTAGTCCCAGGGGACGCGTTTGCACAGTGGAGTGTTTCAGCGGGGTGACAGAGGTGTGCTTTGTGAAGCATCTCTCCCCGCCAAACTCCTCTTAAGAGGCAGTGTCGTGCGCCGTCTGCTGCGCCGTTCCAGCTCAGCGTGTCTCTCCTTTCTCCCGAAAGCCCGTGCGCAACGCGAGCACGACACCACAGCCGCCGCCGCCGCACTGCTGTTGCGTAAGAGTTCGCTATTTTTCACAACCGATGGAGGCACGTGGAGCTGTGCGGGAATCCCAGTGCCGCCACGGTCAGTCGGTCTGATACTGTGCGCGTCGGTTCGAAGCCGTGCGGCGCGTTTGTGGAGCGCGTTCCTCCAGCGTCTGAGTTCTGCACTTTGCAGGAATCCCCCCCTCCTCCCCCCCCCCAGTTTCCCCATTCCAATGCATTACCTCCGAAGAGCCGCCTGCGTTTTCTACATGATTTGCTCACAGTGGTCCCCAGTGCACTGCTGGTCTCAGCTGATATTAGAAACCCGGCAGCGGGGAGCCACGCGGCGCAGGTTTAATTCTCATGTTCCACCAACCTGCCAAGCAGGCAGACATGCCAGCTGGATGGCTTATACGTGAAGGAGAGAGAGGAGAGGGCAAAAAGGAGGGAGAAATAAAGGACGTCCGAAGTCTCTGCATTTCTCCAGTCCTGTCGTTAACCCAGGGCACGGTGTTTATACATGCTGCAGGTCCATTGGCTTTAAAAACATGTTCACTGGCTCCCCTGGAGCAGTCTGAAGGGAATCCACCTTGTGTGCGCTGGGCGTATTTAGCGACACTTCTTGACTTTCTCCTTGCCTTTAATAGATTGGAAATAAAAAGAGTAGCTTTGATCGATCAACGTGAACATGAGACTGTTTGGGAGGATCAATAACAGTTAATAGTTGATTTATTTTTTTATTTAATTGAGTAAAGGTTTTCCTTGAGGGCTGGCTGTGCAAGGAAGTCTTGACCATGTCTTCATGCACTGCGGAATCCCTAATGTGGTCCCCGGCAATCTGTGTTTATAACTAATACCACCAAGCCTTCTGGCCGGGGGCTACAGGCAGCCCACCAATCTGATGTGTGTGTTTCTGCACGTTATTTGTGATATGAATTACAATGTGAGAAATAACAGTTCCCCCACATTTTTACAGGTAATTCATTTTTGTTTTCCATTTAAGGATAAAATGATTGGATTTTGTGTACAGAAAATGATTCATATTAAGTTTTTCAACGAGGCAGAGGCGTATTACGGAATTGAAGTGGGCAGAAAAGGAACATGTCAAGGAAAGGCTTTTTTCTGTACTCAACCTTTTAGAATTTGCTTCATATATACATTTTTTTTTTTGGATCACTTCTGAAATCCCCTGAAGAAATGGGAGCCCTTATTCGGTGGCGGGCAGTTATCTGAGTCCTCAGTACCGAAAGCTCAGGGACTGAGCAGCGAGGGATAGGAGGTCTGCGCTGATAACCGTTTACAGTAGAGTGGTATGTGATACGAGGGGCAAGCACACTTTAGCAGGAGTTTACCGTATATGTACACTCTCTGTTCATGAGTGCACTGGCCATAGGCAAGGCTTAGCCTGACTGGGTCACAGGTTTCTATTGCGTTGGTGTCTACTAACAGAATTCATGTTAGCATGGGCCAGAAACATATAATATCTGAAGAAAATGTTTTCTTAAATTGACCAAAATAATTTGGTGAAGGAACCAACTGTCCCCTCTGTAAATAAATCCTGCAGAATTACATTTTTAAAAACCAATTTGTTCATTCGAATTTCTATAGTACTTGGAATCTTCCTTTAATTGTGGCCCCGGGTTTAGCTCGTGGAAGACGTCTCCGCATTTGATCATATCTATGCCATTTAGATCTTTAGCATGCAACTGCATCACTGCATTGCTGTCTTTAAAATAAAACTCCTCAGATTCAAGATTTTCATACGAAGCTATTTTTCTGACCTTTTTGTAATGTCTTGTTAAATCTGTCATTCTCTCTCGTCTCTCTGAGCAGTAATTGCTAAATGATGTTGATCACAGTTTGTTATATTTGTGATTTTGGGTTTCCTCTCAAATTGAACTGAAAGCCCCTCTGGCCTCATAGATCTGGATCATACAAGTTTTCTGTGCGTTTGGAGCTGCACTCAGAGAAATGGCACACTGATGCACTGCATATAAATAAAGGCCAGGCCTTGCAAATTTTATGCAGTAAATTGCTTGAATAGATTCAGTTCACTGTGCCAGTTACCATAATGGTGGAGGCAAACCTTACAAATTAATGACCCTATTTACATGTCCGAATGACAAAACCACAGCCTTTATGAATTATGTTAATTTCTGAAATCTTAGTAAACAAATCGTGTGCATTTGATAGCAATGCCTGTAATTGAATGTGGGTCTGATTTAGTGTTCGTAACCTGGCTATTTGTTTTCATTTTATAAATGGCCTCTTCTAATTGCTCATTAGAATTCTATTTGGTGTTTGCAGTTATTCTCTTATAACATCAAATGCCTGAACTGTAGAATATCATTGAATGCTTTTGCTACGATACCACAGACAGTTAGTATCTGCTCTCTGTCAGGCAAATTGTCCACACAGAAAGTGAGAGATTAGCCCTTATCCAACTGTAACACTTTTGAGGCTCTAGACTAGAGTTTCAGTTTCAGTTTTTCACAACCATTTCCCTAATTTTTTTCCAAGGGAAATTCACATCTCCTCTGTGAATCTCTAGCACAGTATATCCACTATAACTGGAGGTTAACCTTTAAGAATGCTAATGTCCCTGAAACATGATGGCCATGCAAAATGGATTTTAAATACCAGTATCCAGTATTTGCTAAGTTATGTTATCAGAATTTTTTTCAGGCAATTCCATGTCATTCCTTCAGTACAGTTATGATACACAGGTGCATGAACACTCCATCAGATTTCATACTGATCCTCTGTCTTCATTTTACTGTCAAACATAAGAAGTTTGGATTCATATTGTAGGTGAATTAAAGCTCCTTTCAGAAATGGCTTTGCTCACCTCAGTGAAATGGCTTCAAGCCAACAAACAGTAATCAACTCCTGTCAGTAAAACTGCTAGTATTACTGGCTGATAAACTAACCGTCTTACAGCAGGTTTCAGTTATGTATTTTAAATATAGAAAACATTCATCATGAATCACAACAATTTCTTTATTTTCAAAAAATGGGAGTGTTCTTCCTTAAACTGAAACCCTATGATGGACTTAACAATTTTAGATCAACAGCGGGAGCTGGATTACATTACCTTTGGTATTCTGTCATACATCATGATGTCAGTGTCCGTTTATCCATTTCTCATTTACACGAGAGATCTTTCTCATTATCTGTGACATGTGCTTAACACTTTTCCTTATTGTATCGTAGCCCTCATAGTATTGGGATGTGGTAGCTTTAGCTACACTTTCACCAAGAGCAGCTCACAAAAGCCAGGCTACCTCTTTGTATTCATGTTGGACAGAGGGCAGGAAGGCCAGCCGAAACGCATATTGTTTGTGTTCCTTTGAATAAGGACAAATGTCAGATTTCCATGGCTGCAGGCGACCTGCATGTCAGACGATCAGCTCTTTGGAGCCTGCGGTCGCGAGGTCACGGGCAGCTCTTCCAGGTCACCATCGCCACATGGCAGTTTGGGGACATAAGTGACCTTTTGACAGAGCTCAGAGAGACAGCCCCTGTCCCGCGGGCAGGAATAACTCTGTCAGATTCGCTGGCTGAGACACTCCCTCAAAGTAATTAAAATGTTTTTGAGTTGGTTTTATCTGTTGGAAAAAAAGTAGTGTTTTACAATTCCACTTACAACACTTGCGTGGCGTAATTTTGGCTGGGTCAGACATATGAATATGCATACAGCACACAAAGGTCATTCGTTCACATGCTGTCACCGTGCCATGCAAAGCACTTGTCCTTGAATCTTCGAAAAGTAAAGATTGTTAATGTGGGCAGCACACATGCGGAGCAGTATGTTTACATAACGGGGCCAGAATCCCATTTTTAACATTAGCAATAATGTTTTGCGTGCATTTCTTTTTGCCTCCATTGCTCAGCCTTGGTTAAGGCTTGCACTCAAACTGTACATTTTTCAGTGTCTGTATCCAGGTAAGAAGTAACAGGGACCGTTTCAGTCCCATTACTACAGGTATGTGCGTAGCATGTGTGGCAGGGTCGTATGGATCATATGGATCATATGGAGGCTGGAGTGAGAGAAAGCACCAGTACCAGTGGGCTTCTTTAAGGCTCCTCCCACTCCAGCCCCAATGCATGGAGGTCACACCTTGACGCACAAGGGCACAGAGACAGAATGTTCTAGACCAGGCTTGACACATAATCAAGAAAAATTTTCTGCCGTTGAACTTTTTATGTTTTGAGACTCTTATACAACATCCTTAACTGTTGTAAATGTTTTTTTTTTTTTTTAATCGGTAGCATTATTATTTATATTTCAGTGACATTCGTGTTTTCCTTGTTATTACTGTGTGTATTGGATGATGAAACTGAAAATATTTCCATTTACGATGTCACACTCTCAAAGCAGAGATGTCAGAATGTAAAATGTAAAATGCCATTTGGAAAAATTACTTGTCCTATGACTTTTCTCTACACACATGTAACCCCTTGCTACAGTATATTAAATATATTTTTTCCTGTGGTATAAATATGACTCAGTGTACTTGTTTCAGTCTACAGCAAAACAGGAGCAAATAACCTAATGGCATGCTTGTAAGATTGATAGCATTTCCCTTCAAGGCTCAGCGCCCCCTAAGTATAAAAGCTAGTAATTGGAGAGTATCATAGCCTTCATTCCCTCAGATAATAAGGCAATCACAACATGTTAATGAAAGGATTGGCATTCCATTGTTGGATGCTGTTGTAATCACAAAATCAGGGACCGCAATGCTTTTCAGATCAAATGTGCTTTCAGAACAGGTATAAGTGTGTACGGGGGAAAAGGAAAAAAATGCTTTGAGTAGCTTTGCTGGTGTCTGGACAGGAATAAGAAAAACCAAACTAGAATGCTTAAGGCATGACTGTCGAGAATAGGGCATTGCATTATTAATTAAAACACCGGTTAACTTTCTCTATCACTTATAGCCCATGGACACACAATGCACTGCACTCTGCTGTTCTGTATTTTGTGATTGAAGAGAAGAAGGAAATATAAAGATGGACTGTTTCCCCGGGTTCAAGTGTAATTCTCTGACAACAACCAGACTAACTTCAGGCTGCAAAAACTAACCAAGCAGTGTTCCTGACGCAGAGGAGAGCTGCATACTATGCTAGCTTTTGCAGAACAGTAACGTCGCCATAAATATTTTCCATCATTTTAAAATATCTGATTTATTGCTTATTGTAACAGTGAGGAACAAATGCAGAAATTCATAATGTGTAATTTGTTAAGTGCAGCACAGCAGCTAACCACTGACGAACCTTGAAGTAAAAGGTATTTGTTAGAGAGCGATACATCAGCATATGGAGGCAATCAGCACCCAGTTTTAATGGGTAATTAATGGTAATTTTGTGAAAGAAAAATGGAGTTTATCTTTTTATCTCTCTCAGTATCAGAATGTGTCACATCGTGGAGCAGCTGCCCAAGCTTTTTGCTCTTTAAATATTTAAAATTTATGGATGAGATTAAAAGCCAAATGTAAAAACAGACAACCATATTGCAGACTGCCCCCTCAAATGATGTATGTTGATCTCCTTTGAAAAGGACACTTTTTCCCAACCTGATGAAAAGTCAGCTAAGAAACTGCTCACTGTTTTTATTCACGAATGTCTAAAAACCTTTCTCATCTAGATGTTATTGTTCTGCTTTCCTCTACTCATTTCCTCTACTCTTTTCTTCTTATTATATTTATAATACAAGTAGTTCTTTATTCTGTAAAATGTAATAACACTAATACTACTACTACTAAAAATATCAATAAGCATTAGTCGTATTATACGTTTGGTGAATTAATTTCCTTTCATTAAAGAATTTTTTTACAGAATGGTCAGTCACCGTTCAGCATATACCTTACATAGTGCAATATACAAACTTCAATCAGACTCAAAATTGAATTGCATTGAAGTCATATGCATTTTCCACTTTTATGTGATTCAGAAAATATATCTTTATGTTACCATTATCCAATGTCTTTCTAGAACATAAAGCTGATTTGGAACTAGACTGAATAAAGACAGAAGTGCAGTTATAGAAAGATTTGTCAAGTCACCTTCTGACGAGTAAATAAAACCCCTCCATCATTGTCTGGTTTGTTTTTTGGTTGGCTCTTGAGCTGTCTGTGCAGATAGCTTTTGAATGTTTGACGCTGCATCATGTTTGATATTTTGAAGCCCACTCTGACAGAAAAAGACAGAAGAGTAAGAGGGAAGAGTGAAAATAGTGTGAATCTGTGCCCTGCGCAAACCACACGTGGGACTCAAGAGGGAGCTGTTGTATTTGAGCTTCACTGACACTCCACACACTCGGTCCGCTGCTGTGCTGTGGTGCTCCTGATCAGTAAAGACAGCATCACTGTCCCCATCTACAAGTTTAATCATTTTGGCCAATACATTTCAGTCAAATTGCTTCTAGCATGAGTGTGGTATGTTGACTTTAATAATCAGAAGAAGAACAATAATAAAAATGACAGCTGTGTGATGGGGCTCCACGTCAGATTTAAATGCTACGAAGAGTCGACAAGAGTTTTGGTCGGGCACACTTTGCACGTTTCTGCACTTTTGTAATGCTACAGAGTGAGTCAGTCTGACTCCTGAATTACAAAAGGGGAACAAAAAATCCCAGCTGAAAGACTTGAATTTTTGTTAAAGTACACAAATGAAAGACTGTACAGAGGATCCAGCAAATGGACCAAAACAGCACTAGGGAGAAATCCTTCCCGTGCCAGGGTCCACAGTGTACTGCACACTGACCCGGGAAAGAGGAGAGATGCATCACAGCTCCAACTCCTTTCTCTTACCCTCATTATTGCCCATGAAATGTGTGGCGTAAAAGTGGGGATTGAAAAAGCTATATTAGTCTCTCCTCATCCTCATTAAAGAGATGTCCCACGGAGCTCCGAACATGCATTGTTATAATAAGGTGTGTGACAGAATGAAGGCGATTGTAATTGGTTTTAATGCTGAGGACGGAGAGATAATATTACAATGAGGGCCATGAGGGGAGAGAGAGGGGGCCTTAATGAGGCAGGGACACGGCGCGCCCCCTCGGAAATCTCTCTCTCCGCACGGACGGTCGAGACGGAGGATGAATACTGAGCCTTCGTCGTGTTCCCCCCTTGATTCCCACTGACCCCCTCTTTGGGTCTGTCAGAAACAGCCCGGGTCATGGCAGACGCGTAGCTGAAATATCAAAGCTCGCCCAGGGCTTCTGCGCTCTGATTTATGCTGCAGGTATGAGGTGCTGGATGGAGAGGCGGCCGAGACGGCCTCTTCCCACGGCCCCCCTCCACCGCCCTCGTTTCGGTGTTTAAATTTCTGCCGTCACAAGCAAATCGGAGGGTTAATTAAGTCTTAATCCAGAATGGCTGCTAATATATAAAACAGCACGCGCTCTGATGTGATTGAATTAATAAAAAATTAAAAAAAAAAAAAAAACATGTGCTGTTAGTCCCTGGCTAGCACAGTCTATTGTTACAGTGTTTCAGTAAGGTTGTGGTCTGGTTGATGCTAGCGTAACATTGCCGCAACATTATGATGTTGGGGATAAGTGTGTGGACACGCATGATGTTGCAACATTTGTGGAAGGTGGTTTTGTTGGTTCGGATGCTATTGGTGCTGTTGCATTCATATGAGGACTACATTAAAAGAATGCTACAATAACAGAACTGTGGCTGGACATGTGTATTGTTATATAGCAATGAATAAATGGATGAATGCATAACAATATTAGGAAAGTAAGAGAATCTACTCAGCAAATGTAGTGAATTTCCCTGCAGCCAGTGCAGTGAGAACCCACAGTGTGCACTTGCAGTCTCTTTCTCACTACGCACTGTAGCCTTTTAGGACAGGTAATGGGTGTGAGTTTTCTCTCGAGATTTTTATAACAGTCCTCAGAAAGTCTGCGGAAGCTGCCTTGCATTCTTCCTCTGAGGCCAGCACACAGCGGCCACCTCACTGCGCTGCTGGGGTGAGGGCAGGTAGGAGGAGAGCGGTAGCGGCAGGTAGGAGGAGATTCGGATGCGGATGTGGAAGCAGATGCAGAAGCGGAAGCGGATGCGGATGTGGATGGCCTCTGACCGGCAGCCAGGGTCTGGCTGCAAACAGCAGCGTCCTCTTTCCACTGGCCCCAGACCCTCCCGCCGCTGGAGGTGTGGAGACGTTTACGCACCGGAGGGCTAAATGGCAATGCTGCAGTGCTATTCTGAGACGCGCTGACAGTCCCATATGGCAGTCTGTGAATACAGCAATGTTGTGTGTTTATTCACAGACACGCCCCGTACCTGCACCACTGGTGTTCCTGTGTAATTCAAACCCCCTCAAATTTACCTACGCAAAGTGCATCCAGCAGTCAGGATGAAGTTTGTTTTCAGGCACTTGATTAGATATATACTGTATTAATTTGTGATTCAGCAAGATTCAGTAGCATAATGGTGAAAATGTCTCTGAGACAGTGACAAACAGCTGGAGGAAAAGAAACAGTGAAACTGTGAAAGCAGTTTGGGGTGGCAGTGTAGCGTATTGGTAAGGAGCAAGATTTGTAACTGAAAGGTTGCCGGTTCAATTCCCTGGGGCACTGCCTTTGTACCCTTGGGCAAGGTACCTAATCCAGCTGTATAAATGGGTACCATGTTAAAAAACTTTAACCCATCTAAGTCACCCTGGATAAGAGCATCTGCTAAATGCCAATAACATAAATGTAATGTAATATAAACCAGTACACTGTATGTTTATGTTAAGGAAACTTAAATATTGTTACGTTGAGCAAGCAAAGCTTTCACCACAAACCTTCACGTTTTCATGAAAGACAGCTTTGTCCAGTTTGAAAAGGCCATGTTTTTGTTTTTAAACAGGGTTCAGTTTGAAAGTGAGTTCCTGTCCGCAGTGAACGGATCTGCAGAGGGTCACGCTTGTGATGTTTCTGACTGCGGATCGACTGCAGATCATGGGAGGTCAGGAAGTGCGTGCAGCTCTGTCTCAGCAAAGACAGGGGGCGCTCTCTTCCCTGGAAAACTTACCGAGGGGCAAGAAAGCAGAACAACAAGACGCAGGAAACGTGAGTCACCGCTTAATGTTTGTCCGCGATTATGCCGGCCTACTGGCGTCCGATATAAAAGTGAACATTCATGTGCTTGAGTCACACCACGGGCCGCGCTCCGCCACGCCACAATGGGATTATTGTGGAGAAGGGGAGATGCTGTGGAAAATATTTGACAGAAAGGAGCACTTGGAGTGCTTATTTCACACAGAGGCAGTGTTCTGCCCCTTTCGGAAATATTCCGATGTTTCGGGGGGGGGGGAAACAATGAGCAGATTTGGACTGGTAAACATCGGGCCTTCAGGCTTTTGTGCTCCGCACAGCTCGGCTCATTCTCTTGGCGGGGCGCTTTGGAGGGGTCTGAGAACGACGTCAGCGCAGGGCGCTCTCCGAGGGCCAAACACGGCCATTGTTCGGGAGCGGAGAGTTGAAGCGTGGCGCTGTGTTTCCGTACGTCACAACGACACATTCTGTACGCGGTAACGGCAAATTAACGCACTGCATGGGAGATGCCTTTGTGTGGATGTAAGAGTTTTAGTCAGAATAATCCGCTGGTGGGAGGCCCCACTGAAACAATCTCTAACTGTCAAGAAGACATCTCTACACTTGCAAAATGTGAAACTGGTGTTGGAGCCAGATCCTGTGTATGTGAGCACACATGGAAACAGCAGAAGTGTAAACATGATGTATCTACTTCTGTTAAGCTTTCTACTCCATTAGGACAGTGATCCAAACCCACTGCTGTGGCCCCAAGCCCAAAAGTCGAGTGATGTTTCACTGTGTAATGTTTCACAGCTGTTTGTCAGAGAAAAATAAATGGACAAAATGAACCCTCCACCAAAGATTCCAACAAAGTTATTTTCTGGAACTGTGATTATGGCCTAAATAATTATCACAGGGTAAATGGGTTCCCTTCTTTTCTATTAGCGTTTATGTCTTTGCGGTTAATTGTAAAAATAGCAGAGTCTATGTTAAAAGGCACAGACAAATCTTTTGGGGGAAAAAATAAAAACCAAGTGTGTGGATAGACACACCAAGCAGATATGGTGTCATAAATAAAATTTAGAAAGATCAAAAAGAGTTAAGGGAGTGGGGAAACTATTTACACCACACACTTTCAAATAACTAACACCTCTTAAATTGGACAGAGGGAACTTTAAAATAACACCAAGCACCCCCTGTTGTTATACAATTATAGCTGGGCGAGCCGGTATAATTACTGTAGGGTGAACTACTGAACCTGCAGAGAAGTACCTTGGGTGCACTTTAATAAGCCCGCACTGCCTCACATGCACAGTGCTGGGGTGGAGGAGGGGATGGAGGCCCAGCCTGTGCAAAGCTCTGGGGGGAAACCTCGGCCTGGCCTGGGTCCAGCGTTCCTGTGTGCTGGGGTTCACGCTCGCAGTAGCAATGCCCGGTAAATGTCAGCTACAGCTAGTGGCGAGCCAAGCGTCCAATGAAGCAATGGGCCATCATGCAGGCGAGATTAAAGTCTGCATTGTGCATCTTGTTTGACTTGTGGTGGTATAATTCATGATTTGTTGCCTCTGGTTGAATCGCGGGTTTTACGCATGCAGTTTGTTCCTCGTGGTGTGCTCAGAAAGGAGCTGAAAGAGTGAGTGGTGGGATTTCTCCTGTGTAGAAACTGCACAAATCTATCTTGTGTAATCGACCAAAGCAGGTTTCACAAAAACGCTTTCTATGCATGCATGCACGTTTTCAGCGATGAGGCTGCGACACTAACCTGGCCGCTCAGAAAAATGAAATGATAAAGAGATTAATCGAGAGATCATGGCTGCAACAGTTCTGTTTTCACTGCTTGCTTGAGTGTAAGACATTACTGACCTTCGAACAGTGAAATGCATGCATGATTCCACACCTTAAGAGATCCCTGTTAGCTCTTTGTCTCATCCCTCACCGGGACTCTTTTTGGAAATATTTGACTCTCAGAATTGGGTTTAATGTTTATAATATCAATTGTGATGGCATTGTGTGCCGTCCAGATCGCTTTTTAGATTTGATATTTGATACAGTTGTAAACCAGCAAAAGATAGATCTCACCTGAGTAAACCTTTTTAGTTTAAACACAATCTATTTTTCATTGTAAATCACTTGTCACTCTCCGGCAAATGTAACTGGTACGATCTGAAAGAGGGAGAGAGGGATAGAGATAGAGAGGGGGGAAAGAACAGACAGAGAGAGTAAAGATTATCTTTTCAGCCATTTCCCCAGCACCTGTGTGTGACGGAGACTGACAGGTCGTTTGGCTGAGTGACAGGTGTCCTTTGAAACGGCGGCGAGCTGGCGTCTGTTCGCACTGTTGAAATGCATATTTGCGGATCTTATCGTGAGAGCGGGGATGGTGGAGATAGGTGCGGTTAACATTGCAAATGGCCCCGGCATTATTCATTGTCCGCGCGGTGAGAATGGGCGGGAGGGCTTTGATTATTCCGGCAGCACAATGACGGGCCATGTGACTCCTCCTCTTCATCGCGGCGGCGCCGCCTGACGACTTCGGGCGTCGGCGAAGGTTGACACCGGCGCGGGAGAGTGTGAGAGCGAGGCGATACGTTCCTGCGGACCCCCATTTTAATTTCTAATATGTTAATCTTGCTCCTGCAGGTCCTGCATGAATATTCTGTTGCTCCCAGTTTATCACGGAGACCGTCGCGCTTCCTGCTATTCAGGTGGCCTCGTTCACTGTGGGAGCCGCCAAAATGGGCCCGATCAGTCACTGACAACCGCATCACAATGGATCCCCGGTCCCGCGAATATGCCCCCCCCCCCTCCTGCATCAGGCCCCTGATGGACAACTTTGACACCTGGTCCCGCCCCAGGGGTCCCCCCGGGAGCCAAGTCAGCGCACGGGCCCTTCAGGGGCCTCCTTCACTTTATCTCCCCACAAAAGATACCGCCGTAGGTGAGCGTATCAGCTGCTCTCAGGAGCTGCACTTCCTGACCTGCTCAAATACAATTGGAGGGGGAGTGGGTGGGTGTGTGTGTGTGTGTGCGTGTGTGCGTGTGTGTGTGTGTTGAGGGCGGGGGGAAGGGCAGGGGGTGTCTGCTCTGAATCAGAAACGGATTAAGGTGGCTTAATGCTGTCCTACAAGAAGGCTCAGCACCTTCAGGTTTAAAAAATGTTTGGCTATTATTCTCTTGTGTTAATTAGCATTGTCTTAAGTTTGATTGTGTGTGATTACTGTGTGATTAGACTATTATTAAGAAATAGCTAAGATACTGAAAGAATGAAACTACTGCCAGCATGCCTGGTTTCAGCATTCACAAGACAAAATGCTTTGGTTTGGCACCTTTTTAGTTATTTTTGTAACATAGAACCTGTTTTGATTTCAATTATCTGGGAGTTGAAAATCTCAAACAATAGTTGGATTCAGCCTATTCTGATTTCAAGTGTTCAAGTGTTATTGATTTGTGAATAAGGATTTGATGAAAAAGCTATGTAATTCAGGTAATTACTCACTCATGCTATATTGAGCGATGCTGTCACTCAAGTAGGAGCCCACCTTTATTGTGGAACTATGTGGCATGGTATATATGTATTCTGAGCCTGAAACTGTCACCCACAAAATGTGCAGACTTCCATCAATCCTTGCTGATTTCACCAAGTAGTTCCCCCTCTGGCTGAACAGCTGTTAGCAACTCCAAATGATGGAACAAATACTGGGAGTACTTCCACTTTCTACACTTGGACTTTTCCATGGACTTTTCCATGTCTGATTGAGGCCTAGAGGACTTGCAATGTTACTGTTTCGGCCACGCCCAAAGACACGCCCATGCAGGAAACGAATGAAGATGAATTAGGCCAGGTGTGCCAAGTGATTTAAGCCAGGTGTGGCAGGAATGGGGTGAACAAAGAGAAATATCTGGGGGTAAGTGGGAGCTGAAAAGCCAGCAACTAAGAAATAGTTCATTTTAAGTCTTGCAAGTGAGAGTTTTCTCATGATCCTGTACTGGTCAATTTCCTGCTGATGTCTTGGTAACATCAAACTCGCAGTGCTTACCACGGCCTGGGGTTTTTCAGTTAAGTTCTCTGCATCTTCTTCCATCTTTTCTTTGGATTTGTTGGGCTGTATGGATCTTCGTTGGATCTTTTTGAACCTGGTAAGATGAACTCTTTATCTCTTTGTTGTTTTTTGGATTTTGATTGGCTTTCCTTGTCGTTGGGATTGGCTTTTTTCCTATGTGCATGTTTTAGAAGAAAGGGAGTTTTAGAACATTTTTTGGGAGTTTCTTTCTGTGCTCCATGTGAATTTTCATTTGATGTCTGTCTGACTGTATGATTTTCAGTGGAAAATACATTCATTGTCCTTGTATGATTCTCACAGACGGTAGAAAATCATCCAATCAACTGTCATACAACATAGTGATGTAAATACTCTATGCGGACATTCATAATTATGATGTCTGGGTTCAACCAAATCTGAACCAAGACCAGGCAACAAGGAGAATAAGCATATTTTAATGTGTGAGACACAACGCTTTCCCCTGGAGAAAGATTTCAGACGACACCGTCTGTTTTCCTATTAATATGGAGATGAATACAGGTGGTTCTGTGTAGGAAAATTAGGTTAGCTCTCACAAATTGCAATTACAGGTATGTCAGGGTTGGGGGGGGGGGGGGGGGGGTGATTGCTCTGCACTTAGTGTAGATTTACAGACAGGCTCAGAGTAGAAAAATGACAAACTATCAGTCGAAATGAAAATGACACTAATAACGCCCCCTCCCCCTCCCATGGCAACGCTCCCTGGCACCCGCACCTGTTCTGTTACCGCAGTGAAGGGCGATTGGCACGGTGGCACCAGGCTGAAAAAGTGCAGTAAGCTGTGGAACATCGTACCCCTTCAAGGGTGAACACTCGGGCTTCATCCAAAAATTTCTATCCTCCCCTCCCCCTGAGGGAAAAGGGAGAGACAATGGGAATGGGGCTTTGGAGTAACCGGTGGCGCGGAGGGACCATGAAATGCCAGGGATGGGTGTCGACGGGGGGGTGGTGTGATCCGTCTGTGACTGGCTGATATCCGCTGTAGCTCTGATCAACAGCCACGATCTCTACATGCTAGTTAGATCACTAGGGCAGCAGTGTGGCATAGTGGTAAGGAGCAGAAAGGTTGCTGGTTCGATTCCCTGCTGAGGCACTGCTGTTGTAGCCTTGAACAAGATGCTTAACCTTAAATGCCTCAGTAAATATCCAGCTGTATAAAGCGATAAAATTGTAACCTGTATATGTGTAAGTTACTCTGGATAAGAGCATCTGCTCCATGACAGTAATGTAATGATAATATTTGTACATGTGCAAGCCCTGAAAATTCATGGTTGCTTTGATTCATTTTTAGAATAGTTGATGGTCATTTCCTTCTGTTTTTAAATAGTGTAGTTAAGGCTGAAAGCACTACTGCATCACCACTACATTACTCTGCAACTGTCTCTGCCGTCTCTGCTGTTATGAAGCTCAAATGATCTGCAGATCACGTACTCCTGCTCTCTGATTGGCTCAGAAGTTGAATGGTCTTTGCCGACAGCCAACCAAAATTCCACATGTTGTGTTGTAGAGGGTGGCTCCAGGCTACTTTCATTCACAGCCGACTCACATGGCAGACCAGCTGGTCTGACCATCTGGGCTCCTACAGTTGGTCCTTGCTGTACTGGCATTTTTGTCTAATGCTGGTCTTCAACGACCCCCCCCCCCCCCCCCCAAATCTCAAAAACAACCGTATCTACCCCGTGGGGACCTTGGAGGGTGGGACGATTATGTCAGTGGAACAGTGTAAAGGCTTTCCATGCAAAGCCCTGGTAGAACGAGAACTAAAAGCTGAACCTGCTCTTATGTTTGCGGGAAATGCCCCCTTGCTATTGCTATTCTTTTACATTTCCCAAATCAGTCCTTACACAAACACCACAGGTACTGAGGTAGAGACACCACGCTCAAGGTCCACTTGTTTATCGGCAATGCATCACAATCAGCCACTCAGTTACGTCATCTTACAGATGACCTGAGGAGTTCTGCTTTGTCTTTTCTGCATGTGTTCATGGTGTCTGCTCAGTGTCAATGCTGTCATGGCTGATTCAGCAGAATCCCACCTCTTCCTGTGTGGCCCGGAATTCATTTTGAACTGAGATCAGGGGGAAAGTCCTTTGCATGGCCTTGCATCAGCTTGTCATGGCTTCAGATCAAGTTTGTGATTTTTTTCACTTTCAAGATTTATGTAGCCTGCCTCTTTCCGCACACAATGAATGTGTGCTTGGTAACAAACACATCCAGGTCCATGTACTCAGCAGCAGCTGGGTCTCCAGCTTTGGCCCATAATTAAGAGACTCTCGTGTTAAGGCAAGACATTAATTCACTGTGTCAGGCTCTCCCAATAGAATATTTATGATGCTAAGTACATTTAATTAGGAGCAGAGGTTTTGAGGACAAAGTCTCGAAAGTATGAAAAAAAAAAACGTGTTTAGCACCTACTTTGTAGCTACCGTGCTGCTGAATTCATACATCCGCATGAAGATATAGACTGAAGCACAGTTGTTCGTGTAATGTTTGTGTTTGCGGAATCGCCATGGTGATCGAATCCATGACAACAGTCCAATAAACTGAGGTTGCCTCCGCAGTTGCGGGTGTCTCCCCCTCCGGTCGTTCTGATTGGTCACACAATGAGCTGTGCAAGACCAATACTTTCCGTAAATTTTCAACAACAATCAGACACCAGCTGAAAAGACAGCACAATGCGGCCGCTGTTGCGGAGAGGTACGGAGAGCTTCTGGAAAATCTGACTCCGGGCAGGAGAAGGCCTTTCAGTGGGCGGCGGAGGGGAACTGGATGTCAGCTCGATAACAGCATGCGGGGGAGATGATCTCCCCTCCTCCTTCCTTCTGTTATATCAAAATTTTGCATTCCAGCTACCTTTCACCACTACTGCTGCAAATCACTTCTGAAACTCTTTCAGATGGATTTTTCCTCTTGCAGCTTTAAACAGGTCAAAGTTACTGGAGTCTCCTAACCCTCATATTTCTGAATATTTTGTGAACCCCTCCTTGCTGAAGCCTTGCTGATGCCATTTGAGTAGAATTAATTAGATTAACAGGGCACATCCTTTTCCAACAGTTTTGGGGGAGCGGTGATCTTTTATGATGAATTTGTGGCAACAGGGAATGCAGAATCGCAAACTAGATTTTGTAGAATTTTTCTCTCAAATATTAAATCTTATTTTATTTCTCAGCCGTTAAATCGCACACCACAGGGACACCTTCCAGCCCAGACTACCACCTCTTCATAGGGTCTCCTCATTAGTCTGTTGTTTGGAAGAACTGGCTTATTACTTTTTACATCTGCACATTGTACAACAGGGTGGTTCTACTGAAAAACTAATTCATAATTGAGGAGAACTTCAGTGCCATTTTAATAACGCCTCTTTCTGTTGGGTCAGAACTGTTCTGGTGGGCATTCAGACCCTGCGTCTACAAAAGATGACCGTGTAGCTGCAGACGATGACTGTAGATTTGCCTCCTCACAGCTGAACTGCTGTTTGCTGTGTTGCTACCTGTGGTTTCTGATGCGGGTTCTGATGTAGTGCATGTGGCAGTGTGAATATGATCAGGAAGGTGGAGAATTATGATGTCACAATTGTGGCAAACCAGTGTGACCTGTGGTCTCTCAGATCGTGGCCAGTCATCGGCAGACTGTGTTTGGATTGAATGTCTGTCCAGGTTAGAAATTGCTGTGAATATCTGAGACACTGAGTTAAACTGTGTTGGCTTAGTCCAGACTCTTAGCATCCTGATGGCACAAAGATGTTGCTCTCCTGGTAAGTGGGGCATAATGGTTCCTTTCTGTGATTCTTCTGTTGATTTTTAGCTGTCTTAACATTCAACAGGGGTGTTTAATTGTATCCAAATTTCATACCATGTTTTTTCTATAGTCATGCATGCATAGTGATGCGCTGCTTTCAATGCTCAGTATAGAAAAGCTACAGAGTGGAACTCAAAGGGAAAAGATGCCTAAAAAGTAGCAGCAACCACCTGGCAAAACTCGGTGACACTGTGTCTGGACCCAGTAAAAACACCTCAGTGGCGTCGGGCCTCCATCTTAACGTCTGTCAGCCAAGCGGAAGCAAGCGGGGGTAACGGCGATCCCTCTGTCTCCTAGGCTCCGGGCGGTGTCAGAGCGGCAGAGTGATGCAAATACGGAGATGGTATCGGTGCCGCGCCCAGCGGTGTTACACCGAATACAATGTAGTCGGAGGGGTGGCTGTTAGGGGGAGCCGTGGCGACGGCGTGGGTCCGCTGGCGGCTGACTGACTCATAGGGTGACAGCGGTGACAAGGAGCACAATGAAGTCGTCAGAGTCGCTGACACGGCCAGCGGAGAGACAGAGGGACGAATTGTCACTCTCTGTCAGAGCAGATAGCCTCTCCCATCCCTGACGTCCCACGCTCCACCGTGGGAAAAGAAGGGCTGGAAAGGACTCTTCACCCCAGCTGCATTTAACCAAATGTTGCACAAACACAGATACACGCACAAGCGCATTTTGGGGGCCGAGGTGTAAAATAGCATCCGGAGTGGAGATGTAGAGGGATCAGTTGTTTTTTTTTTTTGTTTATTAACATAATTCTTGATGTGTACACTAAGCATAAAAATGGTCGGAATAAATGATTATTTTACTCTGTTTTGTCGCTGGCAATATGAGAGCTAATAGAAAATTGAGTAAAGGAGTTCTGTGATGTGCCCTGGTTTCTGATGGCACTTGCTGTAATTGCATGCCTAATAGAAATATTAATTTTTGAAGAGAACACACACAGGTGATGACTAGAGTATGTACTTAACTCGATAAACATTTAGTGGTCTGAGTTGAAATGATCACAGCAAATTTTAGTAATTGGAGTAATTATGCCTCCTGCTCAGAACTGACTGAAAAAATCCATCATACGTGGATATACTAATTCAACAGGATTTTAAACACACTCATGGGATAAATATTAGTGTATTGACTTTAAATACACACCACCACATACTGTCAAAGTGCATAGTTATCCATCCATCAAATGTAAACACAAACATGTATGAAATGAAGTGTTCAATGGATAACATAAGTTCATATTCTTATGTCATTCAAATTAATATGAGGAGATCATTTGTATGTTTCTCAACACATTTTTGCGAGTTCATATATAAAAATATTTTCCAAGGGAATTTAGTATTATTTTTCTTGAATATGGGAATGAACTGACAGGTGAAGTGTGTATTGTTTTGCACATAAATTAACATAATGCTGTTGATGACAGCTTTAAAACACTGTTTACCCCATTCTTCCCTGTCATAGTCTCATTTTCTGAAAAAGAAACAATAGCAGGAAATGGGACACAACTCCTACCTAAATACACAAACAAAATCTGGACAGACATGCAGTGTAGTAATATAATCCGAAAACGTCTTGACGAAGACCCGTGAGAGAACCTTTGTGAATGGATCTGGCGTCCTGGCAGCCTCTGAGTACGCCCGTCTGCCAAAAGATGGCAATGTTGCTGTGCTGAACTCTGGATGCGCCTCTCCCTGCCTGACCTTCTGAAGCCCGGCGGCCGCATGCTCTGCTGCCACGCTTCTGTTTCAGAACCCCCTCGATGACCGCGCATTTTCGCTGCGCTGTTGGTAACCGCGCGTGCGTTAGGCATGGCGAGTAACAGCCACTGTTTGCTTGTAAACACGCTCTGACTTGTACATCTGAAAGCCTTCACCGTACAGAAAGTGACCCTACAGGAAGATTGTGCTACGCATAATTATCGCAATGATTGGGGAAAAAGTATGAAAACATTGAATGGAGAGAACGCATTTTTCTGAAAGCAAATCTTCGGGCAGCTGCTTAATTTATTTGTGTCTGTGTTTACTGTAGTGGGACTTCCAAATGGACACAGCAACACCACACAGCTGTCCCTTTCAGTGAGTCAACCTTAATCAGAAGTAGCTCTCGTTTCCTTTTGGCACCAGTGTTTAATTAAAGCCTCGTTTGAGCCCTTAAACCTTGTGTGTACACTCAGTTTTCAAAGCCTTCATGTAATAAAGCAAAACAACGGAAGTACAATTTATTAATGTTTTTCCCTCTTTTTTAATCAATTTGCCATTCTTTTAAATATTCTTGACTTTTCTTACTGCATTTCTCAAACTAAATTCACTGTTTGAAAAGTTCTGTGACAAAAGTTCTTTTTATCTTTCTCCCTGTGTGTTATTTTTGTTGGCAATTACTGTCTGGTGGAAGACACTGTGATACATTTTAGAGCACCCAAATGGACACTCAGCGGGCCAGCAATTCTAGCGCCATTATAACTGAAATCCCCCAAAATGTATCCCTCTTAATGGATTATGAAGCGATATCCTCCGGCGAAAGGGTTAAACGCAGAGCATGGGCAGTTGGAGCTAAATTGGCACTCTCAACAAAATTGCATCCTTCCACAGCCCTTGCTGAGATAATAAAGAAAAACCTTAAGACTAAGATGATGTCACTTTTTCCATATTAATTGTGCACCCTGTGCCTAATTCTTCAAAGTTTAAAAATGAGATTCAAACATTGGATGCGGTGCCATAGTTGTGTAACATCCTTTGCAAAATGGACAGTTTTTTTTCCCAGTTTCAAATGGGCTCAATGAACCTCTCCACACCAGTGTTGGGTCACACCAGCCTCATCACCTCTGTCCCCTCACAATCTCCGGTGCTCTGAGCCCTCCTTGTGGTCCACATGTGAGACTGTCCCCAGCGATGTGGAAAGCCCTTGCCTGTGTGTTACTCCCAGCTCTGACTTCGCTCTGCTAGTGTGCAGAGATACATGCTCTGCATACCGTGGGGCTCAAATACAGCATAGCGGAGCATCCTGCCACCAGGGGAAAGTGTCAAATGTGCCACACACTCCGTCAAAGATGCTTTGAAACATCGCAGGAAGTGGTGCACCCCGTGCTTTAGGCAACCAGCTTTGTGTTGCAGCATTAGCTACCTCAAAGGGCAAAAATGAAAATTTTTTCATTTTATTGATGATGCTTGCATCCTCAATGGATTTTAAAGAGTAACTCCAGGTAGATCACTTTAGTCTGACATTTAACTTTATGATTTTTTTTTTTTTTAATTAATGGCAAAACTCAGCTCAGCTAGAGTAGATAATGCACACAATTCTGCTATAAGTTACTGTTTGAAAAGGTGAAACGGCTAAATTTACCCAAGCATCTTCAATAAAATGAAAAACATGCATTGGCTAAATACAGTGTGAAAACTGTTGACTGGCGAACATTTTTCTTTAAGTACTCCGGTATGGAGTGGCATTCTGAAGCATGTCGGGTTGGAGAGGTGGTTGGTGACGCATTTGATGATGCGTGTGGCACTAGTGACAGGAATCCATGCGCCGGCAGTGCTCGCTCACGGGTTTGCAGGTGCACCGTCACCGTGGCATTTGGCCAACTGGAATTTTTGAATTCCTCACTGGCTGTCGGTCAGGTCCCTTCATGGTCACTGGCAGTCAGAATCCGTCTAAGCTTATGTATGTGTCTGCAGCTCTGGAGACTGCCAGAATGTTCTGGAGCAGAGAAATGAACTCGGTGACCAAGGTCGTTCTGAACTGCTGTGTTCCTCGGGGGCATGGATTGCAGTCTCAATGGGATCTTGTTGTTTCGCTGCATAAGGTCAATGAATATGAAGAACGCAATCTGAACAGGGGCTGAACTGCGAGCAGGTAGCAGCATGGCCTCGGGCCGTGGCAAATGTTGTATATTGGATATTCTCTCGGTGCTAGACTTTGGCTTGAATAAACATGTATATAGAACTGAATAAATATTCTTCTTGCAGGAAAAGAAAATGCTACTGCTCCATTGGCCACATTTTGGGAAAATAATTACATTGGAAATGTTCTTCTACATACTTGCTGGTAGTTGAGGAGAGTTGTGTCCCCCCAATATAGACAGACACACAGAATTATTGTAAAATTCTTTGTGGCCCTCAGAAACAGATGAGAGCTGCTATATTGATTCAATTGATTTTTATGCTTTTATGCCGCTTCATTAATTAATAGGTCCACAGTGAACATTCCACCATTTTCCAGAAGTCACCCAGATGTGTCACACGTTTTTTTTTTTTTTCCTGTGGATAAAATTAAAAAAATTTTCTGGTTTTTCCCAGCTGGCCAAAGTTTTCATTTTTTCACTCTCAAAGCAGCACTGCTTTCAGTGGTGATGTAAAAATGCTCTATAACAACTAACATTTGATTGATTGCTATTCTCATCAAATTGTTATTTCGTAGAACAGTCATACATTTTGGAATGTTTTAGGTCAAGAACTCAAGGCAGTATAGCATGCTATGTATATTTACATTCATATACATGTTCATATGTACATTTTTACATTATTTAAACATTATTTAAAAATGTATAAATGTGTTCAGGCTTACAGAAGATGTGTTCTGGACTGTTTTATTATCTGAGAAAATAGACATCAGTGTTTGTTGTGTTGTGATGTGCAGTGTGTGAAGTACATCTGCGTCTCTCTGAAAAAAAGCATGAAGGAAACTGCATAGAAGGACTGTAATGATATATGAGGCAGAAACGGAGGGAAAATCAGTGATTTACTGGGAAGCTCTGGTTTCCCCGCACCTGAACCTAATCCCACTGTTCTTTCACCTCTTTTCCTGCATGCCACTCACAATTTCTAATTAGCTTTCCCCGCGGAGGAAGAAGATGGATTAGATTTTAATATCTGGGGCCTAAAATTAGTTTGTATTTTAGCAAGTTAGCGCTTCTCGGCCGCTGATGTACTCCTGTAGCCGTAGAGTCTGTGAGTCTGCAATTAATCATGAGCTGGTCATCGTCTTTTTAAAAAAAAAAAAAAAAAAAACAGGTTTTCCATGTCCTCGGCTGGATTCTAATGTGGTGAATACACCAGCCTGGGTACAGATATGTCTCTGCACGGCCTGGCTGTTTGCTGTGTTTACATTACTGCCATATATTTGACACCACAGGATGCACAGGCCTACCGATACCATTGGTTATTGTCATATTATTGCTACATCCATTATCCTTTCTATTGATAAACATTTGATATTCTGTAATGACGAGCTAAGAACTTAGATAAATTATTTTAAATTGTTTGTGGGGTCTTGGCTCTCTTTATGAGATGATGCTTGATTCTGCTAAACTGAGCCAAGCAGAATTGGCTTTATTTGCCGTGGCGCTGTGGATTGAGTCGGGGTAGGAGTGGGCCTTGTCACGCCATTCTTGACACCCTGGGTCTGAGCACCTATAAATTACTAAGGTAGTGTCAGGAGGATGGCCCTATCCTCCAACAGCATTTCCCTCCTGGTGGATTGTGGGACTTGTAGTGTGGAACCTAGGTGTGGTATTCATTCCTGTGTATCAGACGATTGCATGTGCCTCGTGCCATGGGTTGGGTGAAAAAATGAAGAAAAATGCAAAAAAAAAAAAAAAACTGGTTTGTGGTTTTCCAAGGTTTCCCACACACACACACACACACACACACACACACACACACACTACTCTGTCCCTGCATATTGCCGTGATGGAGCAGAGGGAGGATGGAGTTAAGGGCAGTTGCCCTCTGGGAAGCATCCACAGCCAGGTACACCTGTAAAATTCTGACAAAATCATAAACCACCATTCTGAACGGCCCTGACAGCCAACACAGTGTGGTGGATCTGCGTATTATCTGAAGTGTCCAGTGAGAATGAGGTATAATAGGAAAGCATAATGTACATCGTTTAGAAATGGCTGCCCTGCCTCTGAACTTCATATAACCCTCGCCTACCCCCTAGTTGTTCCCTTATCCCGTTTTTAATTACACATTCACAAAATGTCAAGAAAATAATTACCATGACTAACTAATTAAAAAATTTTCTTTTTTTTTTTTTTTGACTTATTTTTTTCCATCCTTCCTGTTCGTGAGATGCATTCGTTTTGTGACCCAGTCAGGAAGTCAGCTCCCTGTTATCAGATTAGCAGCATCCTAAGAGGCTTTCCTGGACTTATCCATCACAGCCACATGCCTTGGGAAGAGGCTGGACCAGGCTGACATAATGATGGAGAGCACCAGAGGTCTGTACCATGCATGCACATGCAAGAGCAGGCCATATTTATGTAGCTAGCAGAAAAACGTAGGAGCCAGGCACACCCAGAGGTATGCAGCATATAAAGCATGCCACCGTATGGATACAGATGAGGGTTGAGTGACCACTTTGCAATGCAACCTAAAATGGCTACAGTCATCATTCATAAATTCTGTGCTATTCTGTATTCATATAACCCAACCATGATCAAATTTAGGATATGCATAGTCTGTGTCACTAGGCTTGTGCTCAGTATTTGTGGCCGTTTCCTTGAGCTGGTTCATTGATGGGGCAGTGGTGTTGAAAGTACTCAATTTACAAACCATCATTTTTGGACTCTATTAGTGTCTGGGACGATCTGGGCTCTTCCCTGTTGGTGGCCAGGGCACTCTGATCCACAACCTTAGTGCACTGAAGAACCCAATCATCGGTTCTGGATGGTGTTTCTGCTGGAGGTGCCTGTCAAAGCAACATCCGGGCTGTCTGCTGCGACAGAGAAGTTGGGTTGGCCTGGGTTAACATGAGGTACCTGACTGGTGCCTTTCACAGGCTGAAGAGATTTTGGGCGTTTCCCCTCTGAGGAGCTCCACCACGGAGCCTGGTTTTTGTATGTGGCCCGTGGCCCCCCCCGGGTCTGGGTGGAGGTGGGCCGGGTCCACCTCAGTCATCCGGCTTCATTAATCACCTGCCGTCCACCGCTCGTCATGTCTTACTGACAAACTCCCCCTCCCCTCCTCCCCGCCCCCCCCAAGACAACGCCTCGGATTACACAAAGCCAGCAAAATGTCAGCCCAAATCTGAGCCTTGATGCAGATAATGATTTCAATAATATTTCTCCATTTGTGTCCCAGATGCCGGGGGAATAGGGCTTTTCCTGCTCTCAGGTTCCCATAAGGCTGCAGTTGGTGGGAATACTTGACTCTGAGCCAGATGGCTTAACCGTGCTCTCAGCATATGTTCAACAAGCAGGCCTGCGTTGAGCACGCGTTGCGGTTTTATTCGTCTGAACCAGCCCGGGGGAGGGAAAGGGGGATGCACCTGTATTTAACTGATCCATTCTGCTCCCTCACAAATTGTGAAGTCCTGTGCACTTTGGGAGATGGGATGGACAAGGCCTTTTTTGTTTGTAAAAAAAAAGCCTGTCACTTTTTTTTACAAACAAATATAATTACAAGTCAGCTTTTTTTTTTTTCTTCCCATTTATTTTAACTCACTTGGTATATACCAAGAAAATTCAAGTAGTGGCCTGCCATGGACTGACGGTTTTATCAATATGAGCTGAGTGAGATTTGGTCGACCTGTTTGATTATTTAAAAATATCTAACCACCATGAAAAGGTGAAGATCCATCACACAGAGGTATATGGTTATTGTGTATGGGTGACTCCTCTTCTTGTTGTTCTGAAGTCTGATCAAGCACAGTCGCACTGTAGGTCAGGATCATTAAGAGTTAGGACATGAGGAATGTTAAACATTAAAAAAGTGTTAAAAAAAAAAAATAGTCCCATCATTCCCAAATTTTCACCAGTTGGCTCATCCTGCAGATTTTGAAGGCCTAGATAATCTACAGCCAATTCAAATGTAAGGTTGCTTATGAAAGACACTTAGTGTGGATATAATAAGAAAGTAAAAACAAGGGGAAGCGTTTGCTTGGACACACCAAGCATTTCGAGTTGGCTGGCGGCGGGGCCATTGATTGCTGAGTGAATGGCACACCATTTATGTGTATTAATTATTATCAAGTATATATCCATTCTCCCGGTTACCTTGCAAGGAATTCCAAGTACAAATGACACATACTGTACATGTTAAATTAATGGAAGATAAACCAGTTGTGGTGTTACAGAGAGCAGCTGTGAGCTGTTTTTTAGCCAATCAGCACGTGGAAGGGAAGAAGTTTGCTGATTCTGCAGAGTGCGGGTGTAGGGCCAGTGAGACCCTGCCACATAGGAGAGGGAAATTTATGCACGGCCTCCGAGCTGAACGTCTCCACTGAAGCTCTGTCCCGTGCGAGCCTGGGACTTCTTATCCAGGTGACTTATGATGGGAAGGGGGAGGGGAAAGGGGGGTTTGGGGGGGGCAGGGCGGTCGTGAGGAAAATGTCAATAGAGCGAGGACGTCTGAGAGTGAAGGCTTTGCCTAATTAGCGCCCATTTAGATTTTATGACGGCTGAGAGATACGCCACTCCTGACAGAGCCCGTTGTAGTTACATATTGTTCTGGCCTGAGGGAACTATAGGAGGAGCCCGATTTATTGTACCTATCAGCCCGGCATATTTCACGCCGCCGTTATGAGGCGATGCAAATTCCTTTATTGCGGGTGAGAACCGTGGGACCCGGGTCTCCAGGTTAGATTCCACCGTTACCACTTATGTTTTTAACCTGTTCAGTATCTCAGTTGCCCTGTTCCCAAGCCTGCTCCGTCAGCTTCATGAGAATGGAACACGCTTGGTAGGGAACAGTGTCCATAAGTAGGGCTACATCTGAGGTACAGATGAGGGCCAAAATTCTGTTGGTGCCCATGCTCAGAGGACGAAGTGACCCAGTGGCATTAAAGGAACTGTGAAACTGGATCCGCATTATACATAGAATGTACTTCTGACTTGATGCATTACTTGATAGTATACGTGAATATGCATAAAGAGGCCTTTAAAGTTAAATTTTCCCTTTAAATTTCGAAATTGTGTCAAATTCTGCACATCCTAATTCAGGCGTTACTGATTTGTGTAATATCCTATTCTACTATTTTAAGATGTTACCAGTGCTCGGGGAGCAACTTGCAACTTGCATAAGTGCCATGCTGTTCATGTATTTTTGTGTGCTGTCCCTACCACTCTTAATTTTTTTTGTTTGCAAGCAATACATATTGCAATACACAGCACACTTAGATATACTTTATTGGTTTTCATAACATTGAGACAGCGGGCCGTTCACCTCCCTGCTCTGACATTTTTCAGAAGTCCTCCAACAGACAGGATCAGTTGTGATTAAATCGCTCTCATTTTGAGTGGAAGAGGGATGCAGTGTTTATTCTGGGTGCGAGATGTCCTCTTTGGCTAGATATACATAGCCGTGCATTATGTCTTTTCTGAATATTAAGATTTATTTTATGAGAAAATAAGTGTGGATAAGTTGTTCAATGTGAAATGCTGATTCCCTTTGAAGAAGCTGCAGCAGACTACTGGATCACTCTGTTCCAAACACAGATCATTATTGAGATAAATGAGGTGCAAAACATTCCAGCACAGGCGTTTATTGGAGCTGTTTCATAAGGCCAAAAAAGTAAGCTTTTTTTATTAAGAAAAGTATTTTAGAAAAGTGTGTTAATGACATTTTTAATAATGAATTTATGTTCCTTTCTTCCAGTCTCATTATTTGTTAAAAAGAAGAGGAGACTCCTGCTTATCTCCCACTGCCTTTGCAGATAATCTGGTTTTGTGTATTGGGTGATGTTTATTTTCTGTGTCCCTTAAACCCTTCGATGTTGGTGTTTACACCATATTTACACGTCCATATTACTTTTCCATAAAGGCCATGAGAGTGGCATTTAAGTAGTTGTGTTTGGTGGTATTAAAATGCACTCCATACGATGAGGGGAACACGTTAGGGAATAGCCCAGCCCTGGAGCCCCATTACCCGGAATAAAAGTGTCAGCCACTTTAATTACATTCATGCTTTTCTCTCTCTCGCCTTTACTGCCTTCTCAATTGTATTTCCTGCACGGATAAACTTCCCATCACAGTGCTAAGAAACCACAAGGCGCGTGCGTGTGCGTGTGTGTGTGTGTGTGTGTGTGTGTGTGTGTGTGCGTGCGTGTGCGTTTGCGTGTGCGTGTGTGTGTGTGCGTGTGTGCGTGTGTGTGTGTGTGTGTGCGTGTGTGTGTGCGTGTGTGTGCGTGTGTGCGCGTGCGTGTGTGCGCGTGCGTGTGTGTGCGTACGTGTGTGTGCGTGCGCGTGTGTATGTGTGTGTGAGAGAGAAATATATACTGTGTATAATTTTTTTTTTTGATATTTTGCCATTTTTTTAATTTCAGTATTGCAGATGATCCAATCATTACCAGGGGACAGAAAATTATATTTGTATGTATGTGTTTAGAATAATTTATATTTAAAGCTTCTCATCCTATGTTGTATAGAAATATATGTATCGCAGTTTGTTTGAATATTTTACATTAATACATGTAATGCAATTTGTGATACAGAACAACAGGTAGAGTTATGCTAGACCTTGTGGACCTAAAAAAAAATCTAATGTTTCTGGGCTTTCCCTAATCAGCACCTTTGCTCAAACTGATGCGGATTCTGCTTCCTATTTCCAAAGAAAGAAGTGTACTTGTGCACAGTGGAATTAAATGTAACATCTGGGAAAAAAACTAATTAATTAGTTAACACATTAATTAACCTGCCACCAGCTATCAGCACACCCAGTTTAGGGGGAAGAGTATGGAGGCCATTGCGGGACAGAGCTGTGAGCAGTGGTGGGGTAGTGGGGGGCGGGGTCAGAAGGGTCATGCTCTGCCAGTTGCTCAGTTAGTGTTCTGCCCAGTTGGTGTCACTTCCTGTTTCAGTGGCAGCGGGAACCTCGTCACCATGAAGAATAGGAACGCACACACAACAGGATGTCTGGGTGAAGTCATGTCTCTGTCACCTGAAATCATAACTGTTGGAAATGGGCAACAGGACCACCATTTTGGCTCTTGTTTAAGGGTGTAGGTTTCAGGCTTTTCAGAAGATGATGTACTGAGATTTTACAACCAGCACCACTGATTTCATTGTTACTTTTTTCCAACTTTAATTTCAAATCACAAGAAGCTCCATTATCACAGTAAAATAAGTTTCCAGAAAGATATAAATATGAGAGACAGTGTTCTGCCCTGCCACTTCCTCCCCCCTGCATATTATCAAATAATGAAAATATAAAATTGGCTTTTACAATGCAAAGCAATAAAATACTCTAAGGTGAATTATCAGAGCATTTATTAATTTATTGTAGCATTAAGGTAGGGAAGCAGATGAAGGTAGAGCTTACCCCTGGTGATATTCAAACAGACGTCTGTCATTTCAGGACAAAGGGAAACAATATTGTAGACCTCTAATATGACAACATAATACTCAGCATCTGAAGCCCCTTGGTGTCATTTAATTAATCAAATACTGTAGGAGTCTTTCATTCTCCTCAAACTGTACTCACCAAAGCCCCCACTTCAGACCACTGAAAATCACATTAAAATCATTTACTTCATTCTCAGATAATCGAGGGTGATTCAGAGAATTTACAGTGTTGACTTGCATTTAGTGTTTTTGCTGTGTCACTGATTGATTTATTACATTTATTCAACTCAGCAGCATAAAAAGAAGGCCTGTCTTTCACTCTAAAGAAGTTGGTGTACCTTGTTTTCTCAGATCTTCAAACCTAAAAGCACAAGATCAGTACACATGTAAGCATGCATCAGAGGGCTTACCAGGCTCCTGTCTGCACTGTCAGGGTAATGTTGCTCTTGTTAATATGATGCAAGTATGTTGTCTCAGGGTAACTGTTAAGTGCTATGTGTATCATAAAAAAGTTAGTGCTGTATGTTTACAGTTTAACAGTTTTCCAGATATGCCTTTTTCCTTGTTCCTTGAGGTTCACTTATGATGTTCATGTTGTTTTTATTGCTCCTGTGGCATGCGTTTGAGGCATTTTGCTGTGATAGCCTTTTAAGTCTCTCAGCATCCACAAAGTAAATACAAAAATAATAAAATGGTTTTAAAAACCTGAGGTCCCAGCTCCTTAATCATGGAGCTGACACCTGGGGTCTTCAGTGGCTGTGTTACAGGCCTGCCTATGCTGGACCTGGTAGCAATGTTTGCACGGATTTCATTTATGGAAGCTTTATGAAGTGGGGATGGGGTTACCCTGGCGATCCCACTTTCCTCACCCTTGCTTTGATTCAGTGTACGGGAGAAGCAGGTGTGGGGTCAGAGGTCACACCGTGTCACTTTCTTGTCCGCAGTCGCGCCCGGGATCTTTGCTTTCCCTCCTCTGATCCCTTAGCTTGCTGCTTGCAGTTTCAGCTGTGCATATCGGGTCAATGTCTGCACCCAAGATGAGTCTGAGGCCATTTTTGCAGGGAAGACCTTTCAGGAGTCGTGGTGTTTGGGGGGGTGAGGCACTGCTTTTGAGTTTCACTGTCACACTTGACCTCAATAACCTGTTTTACATGAAAGATTAGGGAAAAAGTTGTCAGATTTCAGACAACACTCCAATGTCACCTGTGGAATGACCCTCTTTTTAGATGCTGTTATTTTTCTAATGATCTGAATTATTAGACCCTTTTTCCTCATTAACATCCATTATTTTAACTTTCATAACCCCAGAACAATGGCTGATTCAAACCACTAAAACTTGGTTCTTATTTGTCAGTCCCTTGACCAAAATCAAATCCAGCCTAAACCTAAAAAGAAAAATATTAAAGAATTAAGGAGTATTTTCTGATAGTGATCAAACTGGAAGACATGCTAGCGTTTAGGGAATGCTCCTTCAACCTGAAAAAGAAAAAAATAAATCCAGTCTGTGGTTTAATCTCCTGCCCCATATTAGGTGTCAGTTTAAAGGCAAAGTTTTAGAACAGTGAAGCTAAATGGAGACTAAAATGATCAAATTGGCTATCGATTTATCCTGCTTGATATATAGCTTGATATAGTTTCATGTTACGGTAATGGTATGGCTTCACTTATTTAGATGACCCCTTGAAAGGAAAGCAGGTTCTAATGAGCCATTTCTTGTTCAGCTCTTAGCAGCTGACTGGAGTCTTGCTTTCCAGTTTCAACACATAACGCAGTTATTAATTACTGTTCCAGGTCTTCAGAGGCGGCCACTGTATTTACAGAGTCGCCATGGAAACCTCAGTCTCTATAAACACGTTTGTGCCACTAATAAGACCTGTACTGAAATGGGCTTCAACTTAATATAGCAGCACCTCATAATTGATAGCTTTATCATGGAAAATAAAGATGGTACACAGTACTGCTGCATTCTACATTAGACTGATTGCATGTGCTAAACGAGGACTTTAAAGTTTGAAACTCAGCCACATATTGATTTCCCCATGCCTGCTTTTTTATGACATTAGGTTTATTATTTTTTCACTAATATTGTTTATATTTTTGTTGTTTTCAGTTGTGTTCTTGCTATTCATTAGGATTGGATTTCATTCAAAAACATATGCATTTCTTTCTAATGTCCTGCAATTGAATGACCCATAAGGATATACCGAAATGCCTACAAGGACAGTGAAAAGCTGAAATGTGATTTATTATTATTATTATTATTATTATCAGACATGTAGGGTGGCCTTGTGCAATATGATAATTATTGGTCACAGGATCTTTAATGAAATATTCATTAAAATGTAATTATCTAGGATGGTTATCTAGGAAGTTAAACAAAATTGAAGCTACACCCCATCAAAATCCAGGCTCTTCAAATATAAGTTTAAATATTAAATGTGATAAATTCAATGTGGCACAGGCCTATAGGGAGTTGTTTATGTGTGGTCACAATTGACATCCATAAGCCAATTTCTAATCATGTGTTGTGCTCTTCAGAGTTGCTAGCAAAAGCTGTAGTGGTAGTTTGTGTGGTTGATATTTTTAGTGGCATTTTATTTTTTTTAAGAAAGCTTGGGAGGTGTGGCTCGAATGAGGGGAAAGTGAGGCAGGAACAGAGACACACTAGGGAAGCAGGGTTCAGCGCAAGCCAACTTTGTCGTTGTTCAGAGCGGAGCGACAGTCATTCCTCGGGCAAAATGATGCTCTTGCCTTCTGTCACAGCCCCCAGCTCCTATCCCCACGGCAACCAGCCGTTCGGCCGACGCTCTGCCGGTTGAAGTTTTTAATTGGCCGTCTGGGGAAAGGTCGATCTTGCGGCTGGATATTAATCAGTAAATTAACGCCCCGCCATAACGCGCATCTCCCATTGGAGACTGCGCAGCTGCAGGTGGGGCAAAGAGCAGCATGGGATACAGGAGGCCTTGGATGGAGGGGTGGGGGGGGGGTGCTACCAAGGCTGACCCATAATGGAATATTACCTCCATTCCTTCCACATCCCCCCACCCCCACCCCCCGAGTGCCTTAGCATTGGTGACCATTAATTTGTTTGACAACTGTAAAGGGGATTGACTGAAATATGTTGACAGAAATTTCAGACAATATGACCTTGGCCAAAGATGACACTGGCTATCTGGGAAAACCCCACTTTAGCCTGAATAATCGCTGCTGTAATTATAAGCAGGACAGTCTGCATAGTAGGTCTACATTATCCAATGTTGTCTCCAAGGGCAGGGAATTGGGTAACTTATGTCTCCACCCGCAGTGTTACGAGGCAAACTCATTTGGCAAGCTAACTTGGTTTAATGTCTAGATAGCTACCCAGCTAACTACCTTGCATGAGCTTGGTTCAGGTGTTATCATGGGATTGCATGAATGCATCAAAGTGATTCTGTATAATATGCAAAACAGCCACCGGCTCAGTTACACTTTAATGGACCGAGCTCAAAATAGTGGTCAAGAGCGAGAGTACACACCAACTGATTTACACAGAAAATTGGGGCTACTTATAAACTCCAGGCAATTAAAAGGCTGAGGAAAGTATCAATTAAACATGCACGTTTTCATGTGAAGCCAGATCAAAGACAAATTTGTATTTTCAATGTGAATTCGGTGAGTTTCTGTGGAGTACAGCTACCAGTAATGACATTGAGTGTGGCCCATTGAGAGGAACACAGTGTGCCACTTCACTATGAGAGAGATATTTTTACTGGCTTTGATGAAAATCTCTATGGGTGTCCATCTTCTTTAATGCCCTGGGATCTGTCTTGTGATAGAAATGGTAGATAATGGAGGACTTCTCTACAAGAATATTCACCTGATTTACCCGGAGAGTGTAACAGTCTGAGGGAAAGATACATCCACTGAGAACAGGTGTACCTGTTAATCCACTGTAATTGATTCACAGGGCAGCAGTGTGGCACCTTGGTAAGGAGCAGGGCCGAAAGGTTGCTGGTTCGATTCCCTGATGGGGCACTGCTGTTGTACCCTTGGGCAAGGTATTTAACCAACAATTGGCTCAGTACATATCCAGCTGTATGAATGGATAAAACTGTAACCTACATGTATGTAAGTTGCTCTGGAAAAGGGCTTCTGCCAAATGACAATAATGTAAGTGAACAAAATTTAGGAAGTGAACAAATAAAATGACAAAGACGCAGACTTTGAAGAGTGATGCCTCTGAGTGTGGCTTCATCAGAGGCAGTTTTGAAAGCTTGCTCTGCAGGGTGCTGTGGACAGGAGAGTCTGCGAAATGACAAAATGTAAATGTCAGCACCGGCACTCCTGAGAGTTCTCCTCAGTGTGGCGCAAACCGCGCTCGGGGGAATTTTGCGCGTTTGCACGAGCTCACCAGCAACTCGCAGAGCAGTGTTCCTGGAGGCCAGCGTGGTGAGGCTGGGGTTGGAGACGGAGGGGTGTATTGTGTGGAAAATCAAGAGGTGCAGTTAAGGGCGGCAGTGTAGAATAGTAGTAAGGATCAGGGCCCGTAACCGCTGATTCATTTCCTTGCTATGGCACTGCTCCTGTTCCCTTGGGAAAAGTACCAAACTCAGAATCCATTTATAAATTATAACCCGCATAAGATGCCTTGGATAAGCACATCTCTTAAATGACAATAATATTGTAATTTAAAGTAAGATTCAAAATAAAGAGGAAATGTGTTCTATATTGATGTATACTGCTTTGAATGACCATTCATATTGTTTGTTTTCTGTTGAAGTCCATATTACATCACGTATACTTTGTGTTGACTCTTGATAGTTAAATTCAGTTTTTTTAAATCAGCATTTGATACTGGGAATATTTTTTCCATTGATGTAGAGAATGACAAGTGTTGTAACCCACACAAATGCACAAAGACATGCTCCTCACACCACCCTCACCTCCGAGAAACCATTGGAGGGTGATGTCTTTGCTTTTGACCCTCAGCAAAGAGCCGGCCTCTCCTGTCTGTGCACCAATAAATTTTGCAGGACTCAGCCGCATGTCGTGTCTTTTTACCCCAGTTCCGCATTTTCCTTTCTAATTTTAAGGGTCAGCAGTGTTTTAATACCACTCTAAGCACATGCCCGGTGTTTTTTTTTTATGGCTCATATACAGAGAGCTTCTGATGGCTAAACCAGCCAGGCGTGTTTAAAGAGCCCCCCTCTGCAGCTGCCTCCAAGCGAGGTTTAATTGTGTCACCAGACCCCATCTCACCTGGGTCTGCATGGAAATCATAACACCATCCACGTGTGAAGAAAAATGATATACCGTGTGCTCACCCTAAATATTTATTCGGGTCCCACCAAACAGCCATGTTTGAGGCTAATAAAAGGCAGAAAAATAGCCTTGTAACTTTGCCAAGGATTGGCTGCAGCAGTATTGCTGGAGGGCCATTGTTTCAAACATTATCATTTTCATTGGCTTTCATACTAGGATGTCATTTCCCAGCCCAGCACTACAGCGTGTTTTCTATCCTGAGTCTCGTATTACATTAGCAAATGTGTTAATTGATGTGTTTGATTCACAAGGACAGCACCTTAGTGAGAGAGAGTGCGTCTTTTATTATTTGATTTTGCTTGGTATATTGGTCTGTGTAGTGCTTTTACACAAGAGTGAATGAAATGGGCCTGAAAATACAACTGAACTTGTGTGACATTGTGATTGTATAGATCACTATGAACACAAGTGGGAGAGGGTTTTTTCCTGTACTATGTAAGGAAAAAAAAGGTGAAATTCCAGTCTTCGTGGAAAAGATGATTTTATTTAAAGAACAGCAGTTGTCAGTAAAACGTCAAATGCACTCTGGGTACAGCGGAGTCAATATGAACCGAGAGTTGTTGATTAAGACTCATTTTATACAGTAAGTGTTGTCGGATTGTTGCTTTGAATGCAAATGGAAGAGGAAACTGATGAAATAGCTCACTCCCGGCCCACACACCTTAGCCCATTTGATTTGTTTGTGGTCTCCTGGTCGCCACTCTAAGTTAATTACCGTCTCCCAGCCACTTTATAATTTCAAAAGGAGAATGGCTGGAAGACCCCCAGCCTGTCATCAGATCTCAATAATTCAGTGTTTCCTTGATTACGTGTTAAACAAATGGTTGACGAGGTGGTTGAGACAAAGGGTGGATTTACACACTGTTATCTCGGTTGCTTCACAACCTTACAACTATGAGGACGTTTACCTTTGGAATCATGGCAACTATGCAATCTGCAAATAAGTCTGTAGTTTATTCCTCAGATTATGAATAATCCCCCTCACCCCGTTAAATGTTAAAATTAATCTCTGTTTTGTTTCCACCCAATGCGGGTAACCCCAACCCTACAGTCCCATGAGTCTTACTCAGAATCTTCTGGTACATTCTATAATACTGGAGCCTGGTCCAGC